>NC_134814.1:17877179-17934679 GCF_046742065.1 Oratosquilla oratoria
ATGCCTACAGTTCAAAAAATAATATTTTTGGCTATACTGAATTAACTGAATGGGAACCCTGAACTGACAGAATATGACTTTTCAAGAGTAAAATTGGACTGCTATATGTGCCTGCCATAGCTGACCATGTAATTTCATTTTCTTCTAAAATGCAAAAACTAATGTATATATCAAAGAGAAATTTGTTTTTGCTATGGTTAATTACAATCGGTGGGCACTGTTTTTGTGCCAGCTGCTTGGAGGCAGGCAAACGTTGTTCCTGTTTTTAGGAAGGGAGATAGATCGTCTATATGCAACTACAGGCCAATCAGTTTGACATCGGTTATAGGAAAAATGCTTGAATCAATAACAGTAAATAGACTCAGAGAACACATTGAAGGACATAATTTAATTCGTGATTCACAGCATAGTTTCTCCAAGGGTAAATCATGTGTGACTAATCTTCTATCCTTTTACACTAAAGTATATAAGGCGTCAGATAACAATGATATTTACGATGTTATTTATCTTGACTTTAGCAAAGCGTTCGACAAGGTGCAACACCAGAGACTACTAAATAAAATCAAAGTCCATGGCATTGGAGGAAAAGTGTTAGAATGGATTAGGGGTTGGATTAGTTACAGAAAACAGCGGGTCACCATAATTAAAATAAAATCTAAGTGGGGCAATGTTACTAGCGGGGTCCCCCAGGGCTCGGTTTTGGGTCCCTTGTTGTTCATTATGTACATAAACGACTTAGACGATGGGATAAATAGTGATGTTAGTAAGTTTGCGGACGACACTAAAATAGGACGCCTAATTAGGTCAGGAGACGACGCAGGGATTCTGCAGGATGATCTTAATAAATTGTTAACATGGTTGGTGAAATGGCAAATGAACTTCAATATCTCTAAGTGTAGCGTGTTAAACGTAGGGCTACACAACCCCGAAAATAGATAAAGCTTAGATAACACGTTTTTAGAAAAATCTGAGTGCGAGAGGGACTTGGGAGTTCTGGTGAGTCCGGACCTTAAAACCAGGAAGCAGTGCATTAGCACCAGAAATAAAGCTAACAGTGCATTAGGCTTCATTACTAGGACGGTAACGAATAGAAGTGCAGAGGTAATTACTAAACTCTATCTAGCAATAGTTAAAGCCATCCTTGACTATGCGGTACAGTTTTTGTCTTCGTCCTACAGAATGGACATCAATTCACTAGAATCAGTTCAGAGAAGAATGACCAAAATGATACATGGACTCAGAAATTTGCCTTACGAAAAGAGGCTTAGGCACCTTAACTTACACTCTCTGGAAAGACGCAGAGTGCGGGGTGATCTAATAGAAGTGTTCAAGTGGATCAAAGGCTATAACAAGGGTGATGCAAACAAGGTCATCATAATAAAACAACAGGGCAGGACTCGCAGTAATGGGTATAAACTGGACAAATTTAGATTTAAGAAGGAAATAGGCAAGCATTGTTTTACTAATAGGGTGGTCGATGAAAGGAATAAACTTAGTAACCATATAGTAAGCGCTGAAACTATCAGTTGATTTAAAAAACGATTAGAGAACTTTATGGATGGGGATGACAGGTGGTGATGGATACGGAGCTGCCTAGTGTAGGGCTTATGGTCTCTTGCAGTCTCCTTTATTCTTATATTCTTATATTCTTATGAGTAACTAAAAGTTATGAAATATACAGTCCGGCATTTAAGTACACGCTACCATGTTAATTGGTACTCTTGAAGACTACTTCGGAGACTCTTTTGGAAACTCCTTCGACAGACTTTGAAAACTCCTTCGTGAGACTTTGAATAATCACTCGGGAAACTTTGAAGACTCCTTCAGGAAGCTTTAAAGACTCCTTCGGGAAAGTCTGAAGAAACTTTGGAAGATTTCACAGACTCCCCCTGGATATCTTTAAGACTCCTTCGAGAGACTTCAAGAACTACTTTGTAATACTTCAAAAATGAATAACCGTGGAATTTTCACGAGCCCTGTCTTCGTGCAGCTTAATGCATAATATTTCTACTTATAATTGTGCATTTCAGATTATTCAAGCTAGTAAATTATATAGGAAAATCACAAAAGAACACACACACAAAAGAATGAGGTAGGAGGTAATTGGGTGTATGTGAAAGAAATTAATAGAATGGATATGTGACAGAATTCCTAGATTGTGAAATAGAATTACACATAAAGTATAATGAAAGTAGTGTGTATTTCAACAAAAGGACATACAGTATAACATAAAAGACAAAAATGGAAAATGGTATAATTAGACTGAAGACAAAGGAACATGTGAAAAGTTGGAAGGGAATCTTTATCAAATAAAACACTTGATACGAAGTGAACAGGGTAATAATATCGAGGGAGGAAGAAAGATAATGTACATAATATAGCAAATCCTTTGTTATTTTTTCTATACCTTTCTCTGATCTAAATATAATCATGTCACCTCTCTTTCTCTTCACTCTTTCAGTGAAGGAAGTCCTGTTTTTATCAATATTTCCTCATAAGTTTTGTCATTTACATCTTGATTGTTACCCTTTCCATTATCTCTATTTTTCTTATACCCATCTTTAGGTGTGGAATGGTTTGGTTCCGTCCAACCTCAAGGAACTGTCATGTCTCTGAAATCCCATCTGATTCTCCGAGCAACGAGGGCGCTAGTTTACACGGATACCACCTGACACTTTCTGTTTGATTCGTCAAATGGAAAAGCTTTAACCAGAGGACCCTTACCTGGATATAGCATTCTCTCATGCCCATTAAATGTTTGCTATATTCAGTTACAAGTTGGAGGAATTCGTCGGATACGTCCTGGGCCCTCACATCCTTGAAACCAACTTTTCGCAGCATTTCCTCGTAATCTACCAGCGTAATCAAGCTCCATCCTATTAAGAAACACAATTTAGACAACAAGTTCCACCGGGATATTCATACCAGTGAATCATATTTGGTAATAAATCCTAGTGGAAACTATAGTTTTATGGTAGAATCCTCTATTGCCGATAATGGAGAGGAAAGGCAGAGAAATGAAAATCTGGGAGGAGGAGGAGGAGTTTTAGAGAGTGGAGTAAAAACGCGAGTTACAATTGCTAACGAGGGATGTGTTGTAAGTGGATTTCTAGCTGCTGCCGACACTGTTTAGGCTAAAGAAAATAATCATCTAGTTGTATTAATCAGGAATTTTTTTATGTATTTTAAGGAGTGCATTGCGCAGATTCGTAGTATAAATTATTTTGATCATAAAGGGAAGGAATTATTTCGTCAAAGATGTGGTGGTGTTAGCAATATCTGAATGAACAAAAGGAATCGATTTAATATTTCATTATTCTTATTATCAAGAGAAACTTTGAAAAATTTAATTTGTAATAGATTTAGAAGGTGAATGCATTAGAAGTGGTCATCACTCATAAGAAGATGATTATGCATTTCTTACTGCGTAGTTTAATGAGATCCTCAAGCTCTTGGGGTGAATCCTCTTTGTTTCTCCCACAGTAGTCGACCACGAACAGTTTTCCTCCAGGTCGCAGCCAGCCCTGCAAAAGACCGGAATGTACAGAAAGGGAAGAGACTCATAACGAGCCACTAGCATGATGTGTTCATGGGTCAAGTGATTTTATTTTTTAATTTTTATCTTTATATATATATATATATATATAATATATATATGTATATAGTATATATGTATATAGTATATATGTATATGTATGTATATATATGTATGTATATATATGTATGTATATATATATATATATATGTGTGTATATATATGTGTATACATACATATACAT
Organism: Oratosquilla oratoria; assembly: GCF_046742065.1. Taxonomy (NCBI): domain Eukaryota; kingdom Metazoa; phylum Arthropoda; class Malacostraca; order Stomatopoda; family Squillidae; genus Oratosquilla; species Oratosquilla oratoria. The sequence goes on from NC_134814.1 coordinate 17,880,959, forward strand.
ATATACATATATATATATATATATATACATACATATATTGGGGGGGCCATAGGTTACGGAGACAGGGGCATTTCTGATAAGATAGCAAGAATCGGGTTATGCAATAGGTAGCTGGGGACAGTTATCAGCAGATGCCATCACAAGAACTGATAAAGGTGTCAGGAGCATCTAGGGTTACCAGAGTCATATCAAGGTGTTAGTTTCACACCATATTCAATCTGATATCCGAAGCACCAAGGATGTCCGGTGTAAAAACAGTGCCGTCCAGATATCTTTGGGAAATTTCAGGAGATTCGAGAAATTGAGGGATTTCTATGAGGGATCATGAACATGAAGGGGCATTCAAGAGTGTCAGGGCAATCAAGTGGAGACAGAAATGCACAATGTGTGAGTATAGACTTATCTGTGGAGGATTTAAGGGCATAGATAGGTGTTAGATATAACCAGATTCATTCAGAGGTATGGTAGGAATATCAAGAGAAGTTAGACTGGGTCGGAAAGAAATTACGCCAATGCTCTCGATGCTCCTAAACTATTAGATTCGAAAATATGATTGACTAGAATGGAATTATAGGGTGAGCTTATTGTACTATCATGAAGACATTTTCATCAGAATATAACCCTCAAGAAAAGCAAGATTTTTTTTAAATATTTGTCCATGCGATATGCCTGTGAATTAAGAAAAGGGGAAGCAACATGCTTCCACTTTTGACGCCCCAGACCCCGATCACCAGAGCCAAGACTCTGCCTCTGCTAAGGAAGATCCGGCTCCCTTCGCCAAGCCTCTGGAGAGTATCTCCTCCACTACACTGAGGGACCTCCTGGGTCATCTGATGCGGGTGGTCAGACAACTCCTGGAAACATCATGACTACCGTTCCCAGAAGGGCTATATCCTCACCGCGACAGCCGGCTGGTCCCAATACCGCCATCTTTGGCCACCGTGATAATGGAGCAGCATGAAGGCAACGACAGCGACCGTAGCCTCACGCCCGACGGACTGAAACCACCAAATCACCCAGGCCCTGGTAGAAGAGAACATAGACGTTGTACACCTGCAAGAGAAGCTATTACCGGAGGACTCTGAGTGGAGGGCAGCAGGTTACACGGCCCACTATCTCCTGTATGGCAGAGATGACCACCTCCGTGGCTGCTAATAATAGTGCGGATCAGCTTCCTTCATCACAGGATCACTGACCCTGTGTACTGTGGCAAAGGAGTGGAGGTGATGACCATACAACCCCAGCTCAGTTGTTTTTCGCTCACCGTCTACATCATCTACAAGCGACCAAATGGAGTGCTGCAACTAGATGAAGTGTTCTCATTTGCTACACACAGCGGCAGCACCGTGGGCAGAGATTTCAAAGCACACCACCCACTGCTAAAGTCTGTGTCCTCCACCAGCTCTACAGGGCGACATCTGGCTACTTTCATGGAGGAACTGCTGGATATTCTCCTCCTCAACACAGGAGATGCTACGCACATACGAGGCAGGAAACTAGACCACACCTTTGTTTTAAAGGACCTGGCTCTTGATGCCATATGGCGGGTCTACCCCACATTAACTAGCGACCATTATACCATCACCACTATAATGAGGGTCATCGTACCGCAAATGCCACTTCCACCTCCACGCTGTAACACCCAGGGAGCAGAATGTTCCAAGGTCCAGGTTGTTTTGGAAGAATGGTGGGAGGCGTACAAGCTGCCGGAGGACCTAGATGAATGGGAGAGAGACCTAACTGCGGCTATGGGGAGGGGAGTGGGTGCCTCCATTCCAAGGAAGAAACAGGCTTGCCAATATCTAAAAGACCTGGTAGTTCTATAACGAGGAAGCCCGAGAACAGAAATATCTAGTCAGTAGCCACCGTAAACTGTATAAGAAGCGGCCCAGCCCTGCAAACCTTGAGATCCTTCGGGAAGTGGTGAAACACGCTCGAGAAATCACGTCCTGAGGAAGAGAGGCAAAGTGACAGGTGTGGTGCTCCAGTTTCAACCAGCACACTGACCTGTCCGACCCATGGTCCAAACTGAGGATGACCTCCGGCAAGTGAACATCACGATCTCCGGCCCACCCTCATCCACGGCAGGAAGTGGAAATGTTGGCGGACATATTCGTCACACGCTGTGCCACTGCTCAGCTACCTACGGAGATTCTAGCTTTACAGCAACAGCTGAGACCAGAGAGGGATAGACATCGCTCGGAAGATACTCGACGTGACGGACAAGTCTTTTATTCAACGGGAGCTCATCCGAGCTCAGAAAAGCCGGGACACCGCCAGATGAGCGAATCAAGTCACTTAATTGATGCTGGCCCACGCCGGACCAACAGGCGAAGGGGCTATTCTATCCTTCATAAACCAATCATGACTAGCGGGACGCCTCCCGGGCACATAGAAAGAGGCCGATATACAACATATTCCTAAACCTAGTGAGCCCACCAAGCCCCGTCACGGCCAAGACTGCAGAACAAATGGTGTTTACCCGCCTCGCGTTGCGCCTTGGACTCATCCATCCTAACATCTTCGGTTCCACGTAGGGATTTGGGAACGTCGATAGCATCATAGCCCTGCTGAGCAGGATTGATAACCGCTTCGCTGTGGTTGTTTTCCTCGATTTGGAGAGGGCATGCGAACTGGCAAACCCTCATGCCATCCTGACAGCCATGGTGGAGAAAGGTGTTCAGGGTAGACTCTTTGCCTGGGTTCAGTACTACTTACAGCATCAGTAGGCAAGGGCCAGGTTCCAGAGGGAACTATCACAGAACCGCAAATTGGAAAACTGTACACCTCAGGGCGGAGTACTCAATCCCTTTTTTGTTAAACCTGATGATGGAGCAGCTAGTCAATCAACCTATCTTTCAAGGGCCATACAGCTCTTCTCAGTTACGCCGACGACCTCTTCCTTGTCATCGCTGGCAAGGGTAACTAAGTCACAAGAGCACATCAAGCACTTGACCTTATCACTAAGAAATGCAAGGAGATGGGCCTTAATATCTCATCGGAGAAATTAAAGGCCATGATGAGCAAAGCTACCACCCCAGAATGTCACTTACAGATTCAGGGCGTCAGACTAGCCTGGACCCGTACCTACCAATACCTAGACGTATAGGCTGATCAAGGGTTGACCTTCGGCACCCAGGTCACCTACCTGAAAGACCGAATTCATTCAAGGACGAACGTCAAAAAGGTTATGACAAGAGCACGTGATGGGGCCTAATTATTTGTGCTGCGCCTTTACTATGTACAGATCATCCTTACATTAGTGGACTACAACGCACTAGTACTTATCGCCATGTCATTTACGCAGCAAAAGTGAGTCGAAGTGATGCAAAACGAGGCAATGCGGGGTATGCTGGGTGCACCTCGCTGGACTACAGCAAGTGCCCTACAAAATGAAGTCGACCTTGTTTCCCTGGGATTTATGGCCCAGCAGGTCGTGGTTTGCTGGGTAGCCAAAGTCTTTCGGCGGGACGGAGAATCCACAGCACGTGTGAAACTCGCCAGGTCTTTTTCACATCGAAGAGACCTCTTTGGTAGTGGCACCTAGCTGAGAATTATCGCTAACGCCGCCAACACCCTGGTGAACACCAAAACGTTGCTGAAGGGAGGACCAACACCGTGGGATCCACCACATACGGAAGTCATCATCAACGACCTGCACGCCAGCTAGGCATACTGTACACAGCATGAACTCCTGCAACACGTGCTGATGTCGGTGGCTCAGGTCGGCATCCCCGGCAGTGCCATTTAATACAATGACGGCTCCGTCGACCCTACCCAGGGCACAGCGGGAGCGGCGGTGGTCACCGAGGGAGAAGTCCTCACCTGGAGGACACCAGACCACTGTTCTACCCTACACACGGAACTGGTGGCAATCTGGCACTCCTTGGAACACGCCAAGCACCGTCATAAGGCCGCAGTGGTCATTCACACTGACTCGAGGTCAGTCCTAGAGCCACTGCAACAACACACCCCGATAGACAACGTGAGCATCGTTATCTCCATATCGGCACATACACAGAGCCTAGCTGCTGAGGGTCGACAGGTGCGGGTCAACTGGATCCCAAGTCACATGGGACTAAGAGGTAACGAGGCTGCTGACGTGGCGGCACGTGCGGCCACCAGAATGCCCGACATCAACAGCGACGGCCTTTCCAGCCAGCAGCAATGCAAGGTGCTGGCCCGGTTTTTTCCTGCTGAACGCATGAACAAGAGAAGTCATCGAGGCAGGCGCCATGGTTTGCAAGAGCCACCGCCTACCAACCCCTTCGAGCCGACCGACAACAAAACAAGGTGGGCCAGGTCACACTACATCGCTTGCGCATCAGGCACTGCACTCGGAAGGAGCTACGGGACGATTCCCTCGAGCGGCAGTGGCCTCCACACAAGTAGTCCTCTGGTCCACTACTTGCTGTCTTGTCCCGTGACCACGGAACTGAGGCATTGCATAGCGGATGTAGACATTGAACGGAATAGACAAGCCAGGGCCGTCCTCCTTGCTCGAAAGGCACAACAAAATGGAAGTGAGCTATCTTTTTTCGACTGAAAGACACGCTTCTCTTCCAAAAGGGCGTAATGAAGCAAGTCTCTAGTTATACAGATGTAAATTCACAATATGATCATTCTTTCTATTATAATTTCTTTCTACTAGTACAAATGTCAATATACGAAAGCTCTCTGCTTTGTTAGTTCATCATTCCTGGTGGTTACTCCCGCATTTCTGAACGCAAGTTTCTAGTGATTTACTACACACACATACACGTGTGTGTGTGTGTGTGTGTGTGTGTGTGTGTGTGTGTGTGTGTGTGTGTGTGTGTGTGTGTGTGTGTGTGTGTGTGTGTGTGTGTGTGTGTGTGTGTGTGTGTGTGTGTGTGTGTGTGTGTGTGTGTGTGTGTGTGTGTGTGTGTGTGTGTGTGTGTGTGTGTGTGTGTATTGATTAACGCCAAGAAATAGACGTACCAACAGCTTCTTGAAGAAGGACTCCTTGTCCCTGACGTAGAGGATAGTGTCTCGGCTATAGATGACATCATAACTTTCTTCTTCTAACTTCATCTTCGTCATATCTGCAGCCTCGAAGTGGATCTACAACAAACAGAGGTTTCAGCTTGGAAGTACATACACATACATGCATATACCAAAGGGTTTTTCCCCTTTATAACGGAGGTAGCCAAAAAAACAGTCATAAAAACCACTCCCACCCATTCCATCCCTATCACACTCCACTCCCCTCCACCCTCTTCCCTCCCTCTTATCTTGGCACTTCCTGGATGATGGGTCATCCCTGCATCTTGTCCACTACCCTGGGTCAGAAGCAGTGTCGCAAGACACAGCACATCCACAGCAACGCCGCTTCATTAAATCGGCGACCCCCCTCTCCATCCCCTAAAGCATAAAAAGAGAAGACGGGGAGAAATCCCTTCTGGCTGCGTCAATTTTTTCTCATACATACTTCCTCACCTCCCATCCCCCACCCATTCCACCTCATGGATTACATCATTCATACACCATTCTCCATTCACCCCTGTCTTGTGTCCTCTCCCGTCCTTCCTCAACAGATATTCCCCTCTTCCCAAAGCCCTCTTAACCCATCCATTCATCTCATCCTAGGTAGCCCCCTCATGTTCACTCCTTCCACATCTGCCTTCCACACCTCTTTTACTAATCTTTCTTCACTTATGTTTTCCATGTGTCCAAACCATCCCAATACTCTTTCATCAACCCTATCTCCCAACTCCCTTTCCACCCCCGTTCTCCTCCTCACCTCCTCATTTCTCACTCTGTCCAGCCTAGTAACCCCTATCATACTTCTCAGACACCTCATCTCAAACACATTCAAACTCTTTCTCTCTTCCTCTCTTATGTTCCATGTTTCTGTCCCATACAGTGCTGTCGGCACAATCACTCCTTCATACAATCTCCTCTTAGCATCCATTTCCAAATGTCTATTTCTCACTACACTTTTTAATCCACCAAGGCATTTACTCGCTTCTCTCAATCTACATTCTACCTCCACCCGCACTCATCCCTTTCCTGCCACATTTGCACCCAAGTATCTAAAACTATCCACTTCCTCCAGTCTTTCTCCTTTAATACTCACTTCCAGTCTGCTGCCACTTTCACCCCTTGTACATCTCATCACCTTACTTTTACCCATATTTATCTTCAACTTCCTTCTTTCACACACTTTCCCAAACTCTGTCACTAACTTCCTCAATCCCTCCTCTGATCCTGCTACAAGCGCAGTGTCGTCCGCAAACAACAGCTGGCTTATCTCCCACTTTTCTCCATTTTCTTTAATCATCTCCAATCCCTGACCCACCTCCCTTGCATTTATCACTCGCACCACCCTATCCATGTATAAATTGAACAGCCAGGGTGACATAACACATCCCTGACGAAGTCCCACCTTTACCTCAAACCACTCACTCTCTCCATTTCTAATCCTGACACACGCTCTACTACTTTCATAAAAACTCTTGACAGCTCCTAAAAGCTTTCCTCCTATCCCATATATATGCAATACCTCCCACAGTGCCTTCCTGTCTACCCTGTCATAAGCCTTTTCCAAATCCATAAAAAAAAAACATCCTTACCTTTTCCTATAGCTTTCTTACATATCTGTCTTACCACAAAAATCTGATCTACGCAACCTCTACCTGTCCTAAACCCACACTGTTCCTCACCAATTACTCCCTCTGTTCCTCTCCTAATCCTCTCAATCAAGACCCTCCCATAAGCCTTCCCAACTACACTTAACAAGCTAATCCCTCTAAAACTGCTACACTCACTTGTCTCCTCTTCCTTTGTAAAGGAACAAACATTAAGTAACTTCACCAGTCAGTCCACTATCACTGTACCTCCTCATCTTAACAACTATCTTCACTTAATCAATCCTTTCTTATTTCTCCTCCATTTTCCTCACTCATCACTCTTTTTCTTAACACTTTCCACTACAACTACCTTTCCCTCCCTTTCCTACTTCACATTTAGCAACTCCCTAAAATACTCTGCCTATCTTCCTCCTACTGCCTTCTTTTCCATTATCATCTCTCCATCTGCACCTTTTACCTTTTTTTCTCTACTTGATTCGCCTCCTCTTCCTTTTTTAATTTATTTCCAAAACATCTTTTTATTACTTTCAAAATTATCTGTCAGACTCTTACCCCATTTCATATCTGCTCTCCTCTTTTCCTCCTTTATCTTATGCTTTACTTTTCTTCTCTTTCTTTGTACCTCCCATATGACTCCCTCGTCCTATCTTGTAACCAATCTGTGAAAGCTCGCTTCTTCTCTTCTACAACCTTCTTTGTTTCCTCATACCACCACTTACTACCCTTCCTTCTATTTCCTCCCGCCTTCATTGTTCCACACACTATCTTTGCACTCCTTGTGACTCCCTTTTTGAACCATCACCATTCCTCCTCCACTCCTAGTTCTACTCTACCCTTCACTCCCTCCCACTCCTCTCTCAGCTTCTTTTTGTACTCCTTCTCCTTTTCTTTCTCATTTAAGCAGTTCACTCTAAGCACCTCCCTACCTTTTGTCCTTTTCCTCTTTCTCCATCTATCCTCCACTCTCAACTTACCTTCCACCAGAAAATTATCTGATATTCCCCCACTCTCTCCCTTTAGAACATGTACATCTGTAACTCTTCCTATTATACTACTATCTACCACTACATAGCCCATTAACGCTCTATCTACCACCCTACCATCCACCACCCTCTCCCATGTGTACTTATACTTGACTTTCTTCTAAACTCTCTATTTGAAACACCCAACTAGTTACACCTAGGAACTTCCCTTCCTCCCCTCATAGCTCTCCTCTTCCTTTCCCGTACCCTGGTTCCCCATTCCACTCACCAAATCCTGAACTTTTTTCTCCTTCAGAGCCAGGTTATCCATAGCAATCTGACACATGTTGGAAGAGATGTCGACACCGTGGACGTGAACCCCGTAGCACTGCGCCATAAGAAATGCTTCACCACCTGGTCCGCTTCCCAAACTCAGCACGCGCTGGCCTTGCACCAATCCCAGCATGGTCAGGAATTTCTGCAAATGATGTAAGTCATCTGTAATTCACTTCACTACAGAGGTAGATGTAAATCCAAGGTGAATTCCAAGGAACATCAAGCTCCAAATACGTATGTATTATGAAATACAGGACGGGAAATTATTGTCTTTCGTATAATTTTGCTTTAGTTGGCTATGTTATGTTCATTAACAAAGTGGACAAACATTATCTTTCCAGCCATAAAGATCTTTATGTCTTTAATTTCCTTCAAAACGTTTATTGCTTTATACAAGTGTGCAAGGGCTAGCCACCGCAGCTTTGTAGCCTTTCTTCCACAAGCTTTGTAGTTTATAAATCTAAAGTGCTTTTGATGTTGCAAACAGGGACATTATCCACAACCAGCTTGTGGATTTTGGAGTTAAGGGAAATCTCTTGAGATGGCTAGAAAGTTTTCAAAGGGCCTATTAGCACCACCAGGAGTTTTGACCTTGGCACCACCCTACACGGAGGAGCCCTCATTCCATTCATATTCAATATCTTTATCAAAATAAACACCATGTGAGGACGGAGCCTTTATTGTTACGACTTTTCGTTTGTTGCAGCCTTTTCAAGTATATAGTCGTAATACACATGACTGAGACTAAGTAAAAGGAATGGAGGGAACGAGGTGAGGGAGGCAGGGATTGTGGGAGGGAGGGAGGGAGGGAGGGAAGGAGGAAGAACAAGAATGAAGGAGACTGCAAGAGACCATGAGGCCTACACTAGGCAGTTCCATGTCCATTACCACCTGTCATCCCTATCCATAAAGTTGCCTAACCGTTTCTTAAAACAACTTATAGTTTCAGCGCTCACTACATGGTTACTAAGTCTGTTCCTTTCGTTGACCACCCAATTGATAAACCGATTCTTGCCTATTTACTTCTTAAATCTAAATTTGTCAATTTTAAATCCATCACTGCGAGTCCTGCTCTGTTGTCTTAATATGATGACCTTTGTTAAAGCCTTTGATCCACTTCAACATCTCTATTAGATCCCCCTCTCTCTGCGTCTTTCCAGAGAGTGTAAGTTAAGGTGCCTAAGCCTCTCTTCGTAAGGTAAATTTCTGAGCCCATGTATCATTTTGGTCATTCTCCTCTGCACTGATTCTAGTGAACTGATATCCATTCTATAAGACGGAGACCAAAACTGTACCGCACAGTCAAGGATGGGTCTAACTAACGCTAGATAGAGTTTGATAATTACCTCTGCACTTCTATTTGTAACCGTCCTAGCAATGAAACCTAATGCTCTGTTTGCTTTATTCCTGACGCTAATGCACTGTTTCCTGGATTTAAGGTCAGGACTCACTAGAACTTCCAAGTCTATCTCGCACTCAGTTTTCCCTTTCAACGTGTTATCTAAGTTGTATCTATTTTCGGGGTTATGTAGCCCTACTGTAAGAGGCCGGTAGATAGAGGTAGACATTTAAGTAGATAAAAGGGTAGGTGAAAAGATATGCAAATTTTATTATTTGGATGTTTTGAAAAAAATGGCCGATAGGAAGTGCAAAGTTCCATATTATAGGAAGTGCAGAGTTGCATATTCTCGCTGCCGCCTAAAGTTTATAGATACAAGTTAGGATATCAATAACAGTGATGATGGGACGAAATGTAAACATACAAGCCACACTCAGCTTGCGACAGATTGCTTGCGTAAATAGTATTGCTTGAGACAGTATAACAGCCTTTTCGATTGGAGAAAAGGGTGGGGTGGGGAGAACAATTGCTGGTGCATGGAGGTAAAGTCAAGCCCTTAAAGAGTGGCACTTATTTGTTACGTTCAAAGTTATTGGATGAATTAAATTGTGACGTCGGAGCAGACTTGGCTTGGTGGGTGTAAGAGGATCCCAGGTGGGAGTCCCTTGGTGTAGATTAAAAACCAAGTGTATTTACTTAGAAGAAAGAAGATAAGAAAAATCAATCTAATTTAATTCACCCCTTAAGCTGTGAGTGTTTCTGTATGTAACACAAGCGTTGATAGTGATATAATGTCTGATAGAATCCGGAGAAAATGTGTGGAAACAGCCATCATCCAGGGATCTCAACACGATCGAACAAAATAGTCATGTTTAACGTTTCACCCCACCCGATCCTTTGGCTTCCAATTGTAAACGAATTCTTGGAACGCTATAAATTTTTGCGCTCCTCACTCACTTTATTTCTTCACTAATTTGTCCATATACATTGGACAAAACGCCCCTAACCTTATTTCTTCCACTTATATATTTTCCCATCGACGGTGAATAAATGTCCTCCTACACACGAACAATTGTTCCTTATCCTTCTTCACCGTTCCTAGGCTCCAATGACCTTAGCCATTCCCCCCGGGTCTTCCCTAGAGATTTGTGTGCTTGATAAAGCTCCAACACGCGAAACACAGTACTAAGAAAGGCCTAGTCCTTACATGGTGTTTATTTTCAAATATTCGTCGGCAACTACTAATTTCATATATGTTAAATACATGTAGCACACTGGCACAAAAGATACTTAATAATGTTCTCACACTACCCTGGTTCGAAATTCTCCACCAGTTGACATCCAAGTCGGTCCATAGATACGCTCGAACTTCCGGATGTAACGCAGGGTGAAGTTCTTTTGGTCCATGGACTCCTGGGTTATTTCCATAGTAGTCATGGCGACCTGTAGTCCAAGAAAAATTTGCCAAAAAAAGGCGTGATATGTATAGGAGACAAAGGCGGAGCATGCCGACAGGAAACCTTTTGACCCATAACTAAGTCAGATGCGATAAAATATGATAAAAAAAAGATAAAATAAAATAAAATAAAAATTATAATAATATAAATAATAAATTAAATTGATAAATGCATAGGTATAGTTAAAAAATAAACAAACAGGTAAATAGTAAATAATAATAAAATGACAAATAATAATAGAAAATCAAGCAAATAATAAAGACAAATAATAACAAAGAAATAAACAAATAATATAAAATAAATGACAGTCATTACAGCATCTTGCTTAGATGTTTATCGATACGAGACTTATTCATTTACGGTTTTATTCAACCGTCTAATTATTATGATCATGAGTTACAATAATTTGTAAAAAACATGCTGACAGAAGACCTATTGGTCCATAACAAGGATGGGCGATTTTTTTTTTTCTTTTTTCTATCTAAATGAGCTTGGAAATTTTAATTGATTTACATTGAATTGCCTCGGCTGAAAATTTATTCTATTAGTTCACAACGCTGTTGGTCAAATTGATCCCACAGGCTACATCTTGACGGCTTGAGGATATTTCTCGTCCCGTTAGTATCTAGTCTGAAAGTACACACAGAATACTTATACAAAAATAATTATACAAAAAGTCCCTTTCCCCCTTCAAAGCGTGATAGTTTAGTTAGACCATAATCCAACCCTACACTTATCCCATCCCAATCCAAAAACTTATCCAAAAATCCATACACTGTCCCTCCTTTCTTAGCACCTTGTGGATGAAGATTTATCCCTAATCCCTGCCCACTGTTTGGGTAAAAGGCAATGCATAAGTACACAACACCTCCACAGCAGGGTCCGACTGTCTAAGCTGTTTACCCCCATCGCTGCATTACGTGGCGACCCTCCTCCGATCTAATAAAAAAAATGTGAAGAGTGGTAAAAAAAGAAATTCCTTTGGGCCTCGTCATTTCCGCATCCATTCACGAACATTCTCCACTCACATCTGTCTCTTAGATCTCCCTTCTGTGCTCGACTGGCATTCTCCTTGTATCCAGTGCCCCTTTCACCCAATTCATCCTCCTCATTCTTGGTCTTTCCTTAAGTTATCTTTATCTACCTTCGCCTTCCATACTCTTTGTGTTAATCTTTCTTCACTCGTTTTTTCCATATGCCCAAATAGTCTAATCACTATTTGGTCAACCATATCTACCAACTCCTTTTCCATCCCTGCTCTTCATCTCACTTCCTCATTTCTAATACTACCCATCCTTGTAATATTTGTGTATTCCTTAATTATTCAATCTCAAACACCTTTACGTTCTTGTATATTCTTCCTTTTGCACTCGTCCCCAGATACCTATTTCCTATAGCAATTTTCATTCCCTACATAAATTTACCTGATTCCCTTCGTTATGATTTAGTCACAAACCCACTCCATTTCCTAACGCGTATGATGTAAAATACTGTAAGCTCTCCACTTTCTCCAACCTCTCGACCTTTAAACTCTCTCTGTTCCTCTTCCAAATCTCCTAATTAATATCCTCCCATACGCTTTATTAACTACACTTATTGATCCTTTTAAAACTTCTACATTCACACTTGTTACGCTTTTTTTTTTGTATACAGGAACCATACATGAAATCCAGTCCATTGTCACATTTATCCCTCCTAGACGCAGACTAAGTTATATCACAAGCCAATTCACTATAACTATAGTTTTTTTTTCTGGGGGGGAGGCAAGACACTCTATGTGATAAACACTTGACTCAGGTGCCTTACCAGATTTCATTTCCGACTCTTGACAGGGGCAGATGGTAGCACTGAACCTTGAAGGAAGTCCCTATCCACAAAGAGTGCGATAGGGCCAAGTTGAACCTCACGACCCTCACCATGGTAGACTGGATTTAAGTATGTTTTACCAAAACGACCAAAGCTAGACATCACAAAAGACCAGCGATCTTTTTGATATTGCAAAGCACAGTCCCGACGTCATCTGTTTGACGTCGATGAGCAATACAGCACCAGACATTATTCCCAAGGTCCAAGGTAACACACGGTGTCGGGGTCTTGCTCCCTAGTCGGGCGTCTGTATCATGGCCAGGAAGACCGTCTAAGCCATGATTCTTGATCACTTTCACTATGGGCAGATGCTCGCTATCAAGATCCTCTTCTGTACCACTTTATTGCTGTCCGCGGAACTCTTTTCTTCCTTTTATAGACAATACCAGCGTGAAGTCCTACAAACTGTCCACTTACTTCATGGGCGATTTCAATTGCGGCAACCAGGATTGGAATCCCGGTGCTCGCAGTTGCCCAGTGGGTCACCAGCTACACTATTACTGTATTTCATAGGCTAAAGTTCCGGGGCTTGCACTTCTATACGTTCCTTGCCCGTAGAACAAGTGAAAGCTGGACTTAGTCTTCTCCAATAGCCGAACTTTCTTTGTCTACTCCGCTATCACACCCGGGGACCCCACCCTCTCCGACCGCATACCTTTCATCCTCCGCATCTCCACCTCCACTGTCCTTTTCCTCCACCGTGCCAGGTGGCATGTGCTTCAAACAATTACTCCAATCACAGCCCTCAGAACGTCACTCTCCGATTCACCACGGACGCGAATTGGAACGACTTCAGAACCTCTAAATCACTAAACCAAATGTCCAAGATTCGTCCAGTAAACCAATACAAACACACAGTGCACACCGAACACCTAGAAAGACTTCACGCCAAACACAAACACCTGATATGCCACGTAACACCAAGGCCATATTCTACTGATTTCTTGTCATCTACGCCGTTCCGTCCACCACTGTATACAGTGACCAGCGGACGTTAATGTATCCTTTTACCAGCTTAGTCTGATCAAGACCAGACGTGCAGCAAGATCCTGTATCCTGTCTGACTGAGTACAGCGGACATGAGTCGGTCTGGAACCAGGGATAAGCGTGAGGAAAGATAGCAGGTTCTTAGTACACGTTCATTCATTCGTTTTGTGTGATCTAGTCATACTTGTCTTTCTCTCGTCTGCAAAACTGCTCCGTTACTTCAGGAGGTCCTTCGCCGGCAAGGACAGGCTATGATTCATACATTATACCATAATACAATCCATTGTATACACACACACACACACACACACACACACACACACACACACACACACACACACACACACACACACACACACACACACACACACACACACACACACACACAAAAGCATATCGCAAACAAGAAAGTCGACTACACGTACAAATTGAAATTCATCTAATTTCTAACTTTCCTACTGCATCTTCTCATTTCAGTTTACCTACCACAAGAAATAATTACCTCTGACTCCTTTCCTAATTTTGTTAAGATCTTAATTAATGAATACCTTCACCCCCCCAAAAAATACTGAAGTAAGCCTCGAATTCCAAGTCTCCTAGCCATGCCTCCTGAGCCATGAGAGAAACTAATGAATGCCCCTAAAAAGAGTTCAGAGAAAATAACCCCCTTTTATACACAACTATTTTTTTTCTTCAGTTTTCCACAGTCTCTTCCCCTCCCAAAAACACCGATTCCGCTAGAGTGGGTGGTCTTTTCAAAGTAATCCAGTGTCCATTTCTTTCGATGCCCTTCATATGTGACTTGTTCTGAGACTTGTCATTCTAATTTGCCATTACATTCATTTTCCTGACATCTCCCACTGCTGCATACCCTCTATCATTCTCTACATTCAATAACTCCATGAAATTCGTTATCCATCGTCCTCTTATTAGGTTTACTTTCCTTAACATCTGCCCATCAGTACTATTTACGATTTTCTCCCAACCTGACTCAGTCCTTCAATATTTTCATTTTCCTCTGAAATATATATTCATTCTTTATCATTTTATCCATAAAAATTACATCTGCTCTCCTCTTTGTCTCCCATATTTTGTGTTTTGTTTTCACCTCTTTATTTTGTACCTCTAATGTCCTAGTTCTTTTTTTCAACCACCCTTCATGTGCTTGCTTTATCATTTTTCTACCACCACCATCACCTTTTTTCCCCATCATTCACTTCCTTTCCTTCTGTTCCCTCACATTTTCTTAATCCCACATACCGTCTTTGCGCACTTTAACACATTTTCCTGGAATTATAAACATTCTTCCTTTCTTTCTGTTCCTCTTTTATTTTTTCTTCCACATCTAAATAGAAGGAGAACTGATTATGGTGCGCAGATAAGTGGCCGGGTGGTGAGGCATACACAGAAAACTTTTTGAGTTTTGTTTACTAATATGTGGTCCCTACTAAGTCTTCATCTGGTAAGGACAAAACCTCAGTGAATAAAACTCCAGTTGTTTTCTGTGTTTACCTTACAGCTCTGCCACTCATCTGTCTTCCATACATCGACATGTCGAATGGTGGTGAGCGACCAGGAACTATTTGGATGGAGTTTCGTACGAGAAAAAAGACCGATAGCTATTTACTTCGCCGCAGATCTCTGAAAGATTTCCACGATCAAATGTGCTTTAAAAAAGTCCTGATAATGACTCTTTTCTGTGTTTATCTCCCGACACAAGGAGAGCTGATAACCAGTGAGTGCTCCCCTCCTACTACTTTCTGTCGGCGACATAAAATCAGCTCCACACAAAGACAGGCTCAAGCACCTTAGCTGACACTCTCTGGAAAGACGAAGAGTGCGTGGTGCTCTAGTTGAAGTATTCAAATGGATCAAGAGTGATTCTGGAATTGTCATCATATTAAGACAGTAGGGAAAGACTCGTAGTAATGGTTTTGAATTGGACAGATTTAAGCTTAAGAAAGAAATAGGTAAGAACTGGTTTACCAACAGAGTGGTGAAGGAATAGAATAGACTTAGTAACCATGAAGTGAGCGCAGTCTCTCAGTACATCCTACTTCTCCAAGTACTCGGTAAGGAGAAGGCAGAGGACATGCTCGAAAACCTCACCAAAACACTCTAGAAGGGAGATAGGCCAGTAGGATAATGGGGCAGAGGTAGGTTCCTGGGGTTTGGAAATGAGGATGGAATGAGAGGCCTTGAGAAGGTGTGGAAGAACCCTGAGACAAGTAATCTATTATTCAGTGTTGTTATGTGTGCAATTCTATTGTCTGCCAAGCGTTTGAGTAGGTGTGCATCAATAGATCATCAGTCAATCGGGAGCCAATTCACTACAACTATTCATTAAAGGATAAACTCTATGTACGGTGTTAAACCAGGTGCAGGGTGGAATTTAAAGACGTCACACCATACCGTTGCCAGTAGATCAGCATGGTGTTGGGGAGTGTGTGCAGAGTAGTTGAGATGGTTGATGACTTTGGGTGAAGGATGTGAACTCTTTCCAGCTACTGTTTGGTAGTCCTACTGAACTTGGAAGGGTCAGTCTCACAAGGGCTGGAGAGCGAAGCTATCAGTTGTCCCTCCTCACGAACTAAATTGATGTAGAGAGACTCCTTCAGACTTCTCTGCATCTAGTAAATGTTTTGTGGGATAGCGTAATGGGTCTCTGGTTACGTGTGTAGGAATTCTGTAAGTCTGTTCTTTAGTGCAAAACAATGTCTGTTTGTGCTCATAGAAGCAGTGAACGTAGCAACCTTGTGGTAGTCAGTTCTAGGAATGTGTTTTTCGCCTTGTTGTGAGTGAGCGCCATTATTGATCTATTGTTGCGTGTAGAACGTTGTGTACTGTATGTTGGTGTCGGTGTATGTCATGAAAAGATTTTTTAAACCTTCCCAATCGGCCCGACTTATCGTAATCGGGGCGCGGTAGAGATAGTGATAAGTGAAGTGGAAATGGGAAGGATCAGGGGAAGTGGTCAGAAAGGATGAGGGCTCCTGGTGAGATAGTAGAGTTGAGGAAGAAGGCACTACTGCTGGAGAACACCAGGTCAGGCTTTCCCTGTATTCTGCGGGCTAGGAATGTGGGAAAGTCCAGACTTCAGAATTTCAGCCTTTGAAGTACAGTAAAAGAATGCAGTTGCCGATTCACTGCGTTGCTGTGCGTGCAGTTGCTTCACTCAGCGTGGTTGCAGTTAAAGTCGGCAATGAAAAAGGGGTGGAAGAGGACCCGCGGAGAGCGGTAGAGGGTACACATGAGGATGGGACCACGGTTAGTGCTTAACTTGATCTGTGGTATCTGGCCAAAGTGAGTGATCAAATATAGTTGACTGAAGGGACTTCCTTGCTAGGATACAGATGCTCGAGTGTGGGGTAAGACCCCGGTTCCATATACTGAGTCCTTTAATCTTGGGAGGGAGTCGGGGCTGGATTACACATCGAAGTCAAACAATTGACATCAGGTCTTTTTGTGGGTGTTAGAGGGAATTTAAATTGAAGCTTAGTTTGCCTCAGGAGCCTAGAGGGTACGCACCTTGCAGTCTGGGAAAGATGCGCTAGCGTTGGATTGGGCCTTGCCATCGGAAGTATTGGTGATTGGGGTCACGTCCCGCAGCGTCTCTATGGTGAGCGTGGACAAGTTGAGCTGTACCTGTCGAGCTGGCTCGTGGTATGGGCACACGGAGAAAAAGCCCACCGGAAGTCTTAGGTGTCTCATAAGAGGAGTTGGAATTGAGGATTGGGGAGCGTGAGCGGTTGGTGCGACGATAGGCTTAAAGCTTGGAAGACCAGGACTTGAGGCGTGATGGTTTGTGACGGTTCTGTATAGCCTTCTTGGAGGGAAAGAAGGGGGAGGAGGGGACCTTGCGTAGGACAGAGGTTAGGTGTGGGAAGGATTGGTTGCTCGGACTAAAAGTAATAATGTTACCTACTGCACTTGATGCCTGTTCTTAGACATGAGCATTGCTGAGAAAACAATGCTCAGAACAAACATATGGGCACTCGTTCCATGATGGGTATAAGGGAGTACCTGACGATTCCACTTCCAGGGTCTGTCGATGGCAGCTGTGATGAGATCCGAGTTCGTGCAGGTGCAGTTAGAGGGGGACGGCTCATTCTTGCGTGATTGCTTGGGTTTTGATATCTAAGTCCATGGTTCCTTGCGGGCACTCAAAGTCTACTGGTCTAAGACCACGGCTGGAGAGCTTGTCCTCCTCTTTGCATCTGAGTAGTTGGGAGCAGTGGTGAGATTGGGGTGTGGGGTAAGTGGTTTGAATTAGGTCCTGAGTTTTGAGGTTAGGAGGAGGTGGGGATTGGATTGGGTGGATGAGGAGGAGGCGGATGTAGGGTTGAGGAGGAAGGGTGCTCGTAGGTTAAAGGTGAGGTGGGGGATCAGAAGGCTTCACGGATTGTGCAGATTGAGTAATGTCTGCCGCTTTCCTCCTCTCTGGGAGGAGTCGGAGATGGCACTGTGGGTCCCTCCACAGAGAAGATACTTGAGACCTGTATGCTCCGTATCGGTATTCTTCACGGCCACACCTGGAACACGTTGCAAGTCTAGGCGTAGGGCAGGATCGGGAATAGTGAGCTAAGGAGAAGCAGATTAGGCATTGCCTGATCTTGAGCTCCTTTAATTCCCTTACGTGAAACGGAGGTACAAAAATAGAATTAATCCGTATCCCATCCTGAAGAATTTCGTCCAGGTCCGATTTGGATTTAAATGTGTCTTCGACAGTGTCCGATCCTGGAAACTGGTAGACGTCGATGGCGTCGGCGCCATTATTCGTCCCCCTCAGGTCGCATAAAATTCCGCCTTTGCCTCCAAGGGAGTCCAGGACTACCCTGCAGACGTGTAGGGTCCCTCTCACACGCTCCCATTTACGGGAGAGAATGCCATCTTCTCCAATCTCTCCACAGTACTGATGTTAAAACAGGTGTCGAGATTTTCCGGCATTGCTTCTAACCTTGTTCAATGGACGAGATGCAGGGATGACCCGTCATCCAGGAGGATCCAAGAATAGAGGGAAGGAGGGGTGGTAAATGGTAGTGGAGTTCGTGGAAATGAAATGGTTGGTAGTGGATTTATGCCTTTAACTTTGGATACCTCCCTTGTAAGGGGGAAAACCCCTGGTGTGTGTGTGTGTGTATGTATGTATATATGTATGTATGTATGTATGAAATAGAACAGTCTATCATCTCAACCCCGTTTGGACGAAGCTCACAGGTGCAGATACCATCAAGATGCGTTATATCTCTCACGAAAACAAATAGAAAACTGGTTTTTATGGCGAGGAAGCTTGTCGGTAAACCCACAACAGAAAAAAAGGATTTTGCTATTATATATATATATATATTATATATATATATATATATATATATATATATATATATATATATATATATATATATATAAAAGTGCCTACGGGAGCAACAGTATAAACGCGAGCATCAGTGTACATCCTTGTAAAAGTACTGATGGTGGATAATGCAAGTGAACAAAAGAAAGTTCTCGCAGTCAGATGCTTGTTATATAGTTTCTTATGTATATAACTAAGGCCTAAAATAAATACAATTGTGTAAAAAATTACCCTCGAAACACAACTCTGAAAACAGGAATACTATGTGATTCGGGAGTGTGTGATTATCTCTTTCATAAAGTAACACTTCTGAAAACCGTGGATATTAAGCGCTTTAGTTGTGTGTTTGTTTACCCTGAATGTATAAGTACACTTACCAAAAATTAAATAATAGAAAAAAAGAGTCGTAAAATACCTTAATTGGTGTAGTGCTGCAAGAAATGATGGGCCGATGGGCAGAGCAAAAAGCTGAGCAATGGGTAGGGAGCTTCAGAGTGAGTGTAAGTTTTCCTATTCAGATGATATGATAAACAGCTCACCACCCTTGACTGCGCAGGTCTGATATAGGCGTTTTGGCGCATGCGCAGAGCACTGCAATCAACTCTTGTTCACTAACGGCGTGGAGAGGACAACGTTTCAGCGACCATTTAACCTTAACTTGACCCATAAGATATGACGGCAGTGTTATCAGCCATCAAAACCTCAATTACTTACCTTAACAATATAACTAATCCATTCTTCAATTATCAAGTGTTCCAATACCCCATAGGACCTTCAAACTTCCCAATTACCAAAGGCAATTTAGACCCAAGAATGTTGAGGACGATTAATATGTCACTCATTAACTTATTAATATTAGCTGTAATTTCACACTTCACTGACCTCTAAGACACATTGAAGACACGTTGACGCACTAACAGTGACATTTTATATGCGCTATAGTGCAACAGTAGTGGAATTGACTGCCCTTAATATGTTGTATTTAAGGATTGTACAGCTGTAGTTCCAGGGCCCACTGTAATATTTGGACATTCTTGAAATTCACTCGATAGATAAACACTGAGGGGTTGTGGTCCGTGTACACGTTCGCCGATAACACTAGTCAACAAAAAATAAATTTATATCAAGCGGTTGGTAACAGTGAGTTTGGCAACAGCGAGTGAGATTGTTATGCACTGTCAACCAATCTGTTCTTCAAGAGAACCACACTTATTGAATCAGGGGGATCCGAATGATATTGTGCGGGATTTAAACTTGTCAAAAAAGCCATATGAACTTCTCGGTTCCAGGTTATAGGGCTGGAATCTTCTCCAGAAAGAATCCAAAGTTAGTTTTTATCCTAAGTTACATTGGGATTCTGAACCGTTTTTCTCACTTGAGGATGGTGTGGTGTTTTGCAATGATGTATGTATTCTGTTATGGAGAAACTTAACCATAAATATGACAAGAATGAGTAGTGCTTGTTTATTGACTCTTCAAAAGTAAGCCTGAAAGCTGTTTAACTGCACGATAAAAATAAGTTTCCTTCTGTTCCTTTGACCCATACAGCTAGCATGAAGATAATATATGAGAGTGTAAAGTTTTTATTACCAAAAAGATAAGTATGAAGAACATAAATGGAATATCTGTGGTGACCTAAAGGTTGTGGCACTTTTATTTGGAATGTAGCTAGGTTACTCAAAGTTTTGTTGCTTTCTCTGTGAGTGGGACAGTCTTGATAAGAAAAACCATTATGAAAAGAATGTGTGGCCCAAATGATCTCTGACCCCAGAAGAGAAAAATGTTCTCAACCCTTCTCTTGGTTGATAAACTTAATAAATTTAGTAACCATGTAGTAAGCACTGAAACTATCAGTTGTTTTAAAAAAACTATTAGACAACTTTATGGATGGGGATGACGGGTGGTGATGGATGAGGAGCTGACTAGTGTAGGCCTTATGGTCTCTTGCAGTCTCCTTTATTCTTATGTTTTTATGTTATGTTGATTCAGAGAAAATTCATCAGCCTCCTTTGCATATGAAGCTAGGATTGATGAAATTTTTTGTTAAAGGTATAGATAGAACTGGCAAGGGATTCACATATTTGAAAAACATGTTTCCTAGAGTAAGTGACGCAAAACCCTAAGGTATTTTTTGTTGGACCACAAATTAGGGAGCTCCTGAGAGTCCAGAATTTTGACGAAGAACTGAATTATCTTGTAAAAGCTGCATGGTTGTCATTTAACAAAGTTTGCGCAGAGCTTTGGGGGAATCACAAAGCAAATAACTATTCTGAAATCGTAAAAGAGCTCCTGGCATCCTACAAGGCTTTGGGATGCAATATGAGCCTAAAAATTCACTTTCGAGGCTCTCACTTGGAATTTTTCCCGTCAGTGACGAGCACGGTGAGAGATTTCTCCAGGATATTCTGAACATGGAAACCTGGTATCAAGGGAAGTGGAGCTCTTCAATGTTGGCTGATTACTTTTGGACACTAAAAAGGGATCTCCCAGAATCAAAGTACACTCGAAAATCATACATTTCTACATTTGAAAGATAAGTTTAAAATGGCAAACCCAAGGCCAATCTCCATACACCAGCAAGATCTTAAGTGGGTGGACGACTTCACCTATCTTGGAGTCATTGTGCAGAAAACCTTGTCATCCTCTCTTCAAATCCAGAAGCTGAAGCAAATGACAAAAACGAAGACATCTCCGATGAGATATATGCAATCACTTGATGCGGGTGCCAGCCGCCTGGTACTGGAACACTACTACAAGTATTGCAATCGACCCACAATTGAATATAAAGCACCTGTCCTCTCACATCTAACAGCACAGCAGGAAGAACCACTTGAAGTAGCACAGAACAACGCCCTTCGCCTCATCCTAGGTGCTCCCATGTGGACCAGAAGAAGCAACCTATAGATGGAATCCGGCATACCACCACTGATGGCCAGGATTCAGACCCGGAACTGCACCGCGGCAGCCAAGTCCCTGCTGAGCGACAGGGACTCCCATCGCAAGACCAAACTCAAGGCTCACCTGGATGCGCACCCGGACCTACCACGACCGGACACCTAGGAGACCAAATGTGCGCGACAGGCATGGAAGGGCACCTACGAGCTCTGAAGCGAGACAGGGCATGCCTGAAGTACCGATCTCCAGCCCCGTGGATATCCCCATCAACCACCTTCAACCACACACAACTACCACACGCAAAGAACCACTGCTCACCAGGGGAACTGAGAGATGCCGCACGAACAGCGATCGAGGCAACGGAGGCCCAGGGTGGTTTTGTCTGCTACACTAATGCCACATTGTATATGTATTATGTATCTTATATTGAAGTGCATGCTGAATTATATGTGAGAGTGGATGGAGATCGTAGTGACACATGACTATTTCCGTTCTCTCTTGTATATTCAGTTTTCCTACGTAATCTGTTTCCGCAAGTCCCGATATCTTATGCTCTGCCAATGTTATTGTAAAAATTGTATTTCACCCTCATCCACGAATTACTCCATATAAAACTATTTATTTTCATCATATTACTACAATATATTTTTGTATAACAATCAAGCCTATGTACACACATAAATAAGGGTATATTCGTATAAGTAATCTTTTCATCAATATCCACACGAGTGTTCACTGCGGTGTAATGCCCTTCGCCAATAAATAGATCTTGCCTGATATTTCCAAGACATCAAAATTGGTCTCATTCATCTCTACAAAACCAAGCCTACAAGGTGGAACATTCGGGAAGTACGTTCCGACATTTAAGACGTGTAAGGACTACCTGGGGCTCCGTACAACTGTGTAGCATTGACGTCATTAGCGAAGGTTGTATAAGGGGAAGAAAAGAACTCGCTCGAGAGAGAGGTAAAAAATCTTACCACGAGAAGAGACAAACATGTCACTCTCCTTCCCACACGACATCGTGTATATTCTCATTCAGCCCCCGACTGAATAGAGGCAACCGTCTCTCTCCACGACTTCCCGACGACGCGAATATCCTTCTCCAGTCCCCGCTTGAATAGAGACAACCGTCTCTCTTTACGACTTCACGAGGGCTCGGATGTCCTTCTCCGGCCTCCCGGTTCAATGGAGACAAATGTCTCTCTGTACGATTTCACGACGACGTGAATACCTTTTTCCCGCCTCCCGACTTTACGACGACGGCTGAATAGAGATAACAGTCTGTCTTCACGATTTCACGACGACGTGTATGTCATTTTCCAGTCCCTCGGCTGAATAGAAACAACTGTCTTGGCGACTACACGACAACGTTTATATTCTTCTCCAGTCCCGGGCTGGCTAAAGTCGCCCGACTCTCTCTAAGAATACAAGACGCAGTGTAATATGTAATTTGTAATATATAATATGTAATATATGTAATATATAGTATGTAATATGTAATATATAGCATGTAATATGATATATGTAATGAACTTATGCTTAAAGTAGAGTTAGTAATAAAATGTTGTCTATTGATAGTTCATAGTTTTCCTTCTCCCTCTGACTTTGATAGTATTACGAGGTATAAAGTTTTGTTACTCCCTTGTAGTACATGATAAAGATTTCTTATCAAGTACTGGAGATGGTGTATAGTACCGAAAGGAGCGTGATAAGGAGGTAAAGACATTGTTTATTCATGCAACAAAACTCCTTTATCAGACCGGTTCAGTTAAGTAAAGTGAACTGTTAGACCATCTCAGCCACTCAGTAAAACAGACGCTCCCTCTGAAGCTCCCTACCCATCGCTCAGCATTTTGCTCTGCCCATCGGCCCATTATTTCCTGCTAAACTGCACCAACTAAGGTATTTTCGGCATTTCAGACGCTATTATCTAATTTTTGGAAGGTGTACGCATACATTCAGGGCAAAGAAACACACGAATAATATACTTGATATCCACTGTTTTTAGAGGGGTACGAGTATATATGAAAGAGATAAATAATCCTGTCTTTAGAGTTGTTTCGAAGAAAGAGATAATCCATTTTTTACAGAAATGTACCTACTTTTAAGCCACAGTTAAATACATAAGAAACTCTATAAGAAGCATGTGGGTGCAAGAACTTACTCTCAATTACTCACTTGTATTGCCCACCGTTAGTGCTTTTCCATGGTTGTACACGGAATTTCTTGTTTATACTGTCGCTCCCACGGGTGCCTTTTTATTGTTATTTTTGGCATTGTCCTTTTTTTCTATTATTGCAGGATTACCGCCAATTTCCCTCACCACGAAAACCAACTTTCAATTGTTTCGTGAAAGGCATAACGTGCCTCACTTGTTAACGAGGCCAATCCCTTTAGTAGAGCGATGGGGTATTGCACCTGTGCGTTTCGTCCACACGGGACGAGATGATATACTATTACATTTCCTGGACCAGGAAAATCTCGACACCTGTTTTGAGTACTTGTAGTAATCTCACTCCCAATGAGACTGTTGATGCCTCTAAGTTAGATAAAGATGATCATCTTCGTGATGTAGTAGGTAAAAGGGGTAATTTTTACACTAAAAATTAAGTCCCCTTCACGCAATGATACACATCTACTCAAACGCTTGCCAGACAACAGAATTGCACATATAACAACATTATATAGTAGATCACTTGCCTCTGGTTATTTCCCACAGATTTTCAAGTCCTCCCATACCATCCTCATTTCCAAACCCATGGAACCTACGTCTGCCCCCCTAACGTACAGGCCCACCTTCCTTCTAAACTACTTTGGTAAGACGTTTGTTGATTCAGAGAAAACTTATCTGGCTCCTTTGCATATTAAGTTAGTGTTGATGAAAAATTTGTTAAAGATATGGATAGAACTGACAAGGGATTTATCTTTTTGAAAAATAAGTTTCCCAAAGTAAGTGACGCAAAAATCAAAGAAGGTATTTTTTTGTTGGACCACAGATTAGGGTGTTGATGAGAGACCAGAATTACGATGAAGAACTAAGTGATCTTGAAAAAGCTGCATGGCTGTCATTTAAGAAAGACTGCGCAGAATTTTGGGGAATAACAAAGCAAATAACTATTCTGGAATCGTAAAAGAGCTACTGACATCCTACAAGGCCCTGGGATGCAATATGAGCCTAAAAATCCACTTCCTAGACTCTCGCTTGGACTTTTCCCTTGCAAATCTTGGCGCCATCAGTGACGAGTACGGTGAAAGGTTTCACCAGGACAGTCTGAACATGGAAACCCGGTATCAAGGGAAGTGGAGCTCTTCATTGTTAGCTGTTTACTGTTGGACACTAAAAAGGGATTTCCCAGAAGCAAAATGCACTCGAAAATCATGCATTTCTACATTTTAAAGTTAATTTTCATTAAAATATCAGCCTCATTTGTTAGTTATAATTGTTTATATTTTGATAGAAAAATTCTGAAAACATTTTAAATCGACTTTCCACAGGAATTTTGGGTGACAGTGTTTGAATAATATTGTATCATTAATAGTTTGGAATTATGTGTTTCATGATTCTTAATAGTCATGTATACTCTCGGTGTTCCATTTGTAGTAAGTATATATGAGAAACTGTATGAGTTGGTGTAAGAGGATGGTAGATGAACTGTTGGAAAGAGGGGTAGAAGACGAGCGTTATATTTTTATGGGTAGTTATTTACAAACACAGCCAAATGAGAGTGAGTTGCATAAGTTTGCTCTCCGCTGTGTAATTATAAACAGTGGCCGGAGGCCTGATTTCATTGCTAACTTGTAACCTAAGTGAGATATGGAGATATTCGAGATTGCTTAAGTTGACAATATCACATATAGACTTGTATCAACGAATCTAATTGGGGAAAGGGTGGAGGAGGAGAAAATTCAATTTGTTCACTATTGTAAGATCACGCTCTTTGGGGAGGATCTTAACTATAAAGTTAAAGTTCAATGAACACAAGAAATCATAACGTCACTGCAAATCTCACCTAGGACCAAACATACGTGTTCTCGGGGGATTCCTAGAGTGTACCTCAGAGAAGCAATTTGTATAAGAATTAACGGAAGAAAATGAAAGAAAACTTATTCCCCTTGTCTGAAGATTATATCAGGAGGAAAATATTATAATATAAAGAACTAACAAAGAAGAATGATTGGAGACAACAGGGTATACCGACTAAAATATGTGAAACCAAGACAGTAATAAGAAGTGAAAGTGAAGAAGGGGGAGAGTGACGAAAGACAAGAGATGGGTGAAAGTGGGTAAAAGTTGAAAGGAGGCTGAAAGTCTGTTTACCACCTCACCAGTACATAATAAGCCTCGTAACCCCTTTTCGTTCACGAGTTTACATGGGTACATCCCGAATATCTTCACTTGCGTTACTCTTCATCAGAGCACTGTCGTCGTCGTTCACCGACAGACTGCCATAAGCAAAAGAAGTGGGTGTTGTTCGATACTCCTCTCTTCGAGCCCGCAAAGCGATTTATCTTCATTATTGCACACAACCCACTTTCATTCCTTTTCGCCCTCACTTAAGTGATAGCGCGTATGTATGTGCCCAATAGACTCTAACATTCGCACACCAAGCAATAAGTGATCTCTGGAAGCCTTTAGTGACGAATACGGTGTAGGCACAGTGGTCGGTCCTTGGTGGAATTAAAAATCAACATGTCTCGGCAGCAGCCTACACGATTAAGGAACCCTATTCATGACCCACTCTGCTCACCTACACGGAGAAGAGGCTAGAAAATCTATTTTAATCTTAAATTCTCTACACTAACACATATACGACATGAATATGATGATGATAATGATAATGACCAAAGAACAACAACAGGGAGGAAGCAACTGCCCTCCCAAAAGCAAAATCCCCTTATTGCACTGCCGATCCGCCCTGTTACGCAATATATCCCTGTGAACGAAACGAAGAGGGCCCTATAAAATCGAGAACAATTTGCATGGGTAACACCTGGGCAATTGCTCACTCTCTCCCAGATATGATAAACCCCGTCATCGACGTTATCAACGAGCTCAAGCACCACGATAAATGACGGGAACCCTGTATCCATGCGGAACCAAACATATCTTTTTGTAATCACATAGAACCCTCATATAATATATATACACTTAATACACTATGCACCAGTCACATTCACATGCCACTTAACCAAGTATGCCTACATGACTAACGTAACAAAACCTCCCTTTCTCACATCAACAGAACGCTACATACTTATCACGTAAACATCGCATGACGGAGAATCAGGACCAATGGATAACCGACTTAGCAATTCACATCCAAACAATTCACACACTCGTAGGAAGACATAATTATAATCAACTGACCATACACCACACCAAGACGCATCTATTAATAATGACTAGATCAATTGTAGAGTGCCAGGTCTATGTAGAACATTAGGAGACTAGAAAATGTAATACTAATTGTAAATCCTTCATACAAATGCTGAAAATGTAAATATGAACGTATAATCTGAAACAAAAGTCAACATATGTGCTGTGTGTGTGTGTGTGTGTGTGTGTGTGTGTGTGTGTGTGTGTGTGTGTGTGTGTGTGTGTGTGTGTGTGTGTGTGTGTGTGTGTGTGTGTGTGTGTGTGTGTGTGTGTGTGTGTGTGTGTGTGTGTGTGAAAATAATAATGATATGATAATGATAATTCTTGAATCGATCGATCGGCTGTTGCCTCGAGTTTCACCGAGTGGGGTCCCGGAGCCCCACAGCATTTCACAATAGTCCACAAATCCTTCAAGAGATCCCTCTACGGAGAAACCTTGGACTGATATTTGCTTTGTCTTAGAACATAAGAGCATAAAAATAGAGGGGTTGCAAAATACCATAAGGACTTGCACTAGAAATGCCATGTCACTTACCTCCTGTCATCCCTATTCATAGTTATCTAATCTTCTCTCAGAACACTGAGTCATTTCAGTGGTCACTGCATGGTTACTAAGTCTTTTCTATTCCTTTATCTCTCCGTTGGTAAATCAGTTCTTGCCTATTTCCTTCCTAAGCCTAGATTTGTCCAGTTTAAGCCCATCACTGCGAGTTCTGCCCCGCTTTCTTAATATGATGACCTTGCCTGCATGACCCTTGACCCATTTCAATACCTTTATTAGATTACCAAAGAGTATCAGTTAAGATACTTAAACCTGTCTTTGCGTGGGACTGTCTTTATGTCGCCGGCAGAGAGTAGTAGGAGGGGAACAGTCACTGGTTATCAGGTCTCCTTATGTGGCAGGGGTCGTGAGATAAAAGCAGATTTTTTTTTTTTTTTTACTAACGTAACATTCATCTTGGAAATATCTCAGGAATCTGTTGCGAAGTAAACTGTTATCGGTCTTTCTTCTCATACGAAACTCCCTCTAGATGGTTCCTAGTCGGTTACTAGCATTCGATATGTCGATGTGTGGAAGAGAGATGAGTGGTGGGACTCAAAGATAAACATAGAAAATAGCTGGAGTTTTTTCACCGACGTTTTATCCTTACTAGAAAAACTCCTAGTAAGGACGATACGTCAGTGAATAAGATCCAACTGTTTCCTGTGTTTAACTCACCACTTTGGTACTTATCTGTCTTCCATATATCAGCTTTCCTTGTACTTAAAAGCGGAAGAAAAAAGGTAGGAGAAGCAGAAGTAAAGGGAGAATGTGTATGATTCAAGAAAGATGTGTTAAAGTGCGCAAGACGGTACATGGGATGTAGAGAATATGAGGGAACAGAAGGTAAGGCAGTGAATGGTGGGAAAAAGAGGTGATGCCCATGGTGAAAAAAAAAGCACGTGGAGAGTGGTTGGAAAGTAGAAAAATATGAGAGGTACAAAACAAAGAGCAAAACGCAAAGTATGGAAGATAAAGTAGATTTTTATGACATTTCTTTTTATAGATAACTTTAGAGAAAGTGAATGTATTTTTCAGAAGAAAAGGAAAAAAGTGAAGAGTTGAGTCAAGCAGAGAGAAAACGGTAAATGAGACTGATGGGTGGATGTTGAGGAGAGTAAAGGTAGAAAGAGGAAGACAGGTAGCGTATTTCATGGAGTTATTGAATGTAGAGGAGGACAGAGACCATGCGGTAGTGACAGATATTAGGAAAATTATTGTTATAGGAAAAGAGAATGACAGGACTAGGAACAGTTGACATACGAAGGGCATCAAGAGAAATGGAATCTGGACTACCTAGAAAAGACCACCAGTTCTCGCGGGATTGGTGTTTCTGGGAGGGGAAGAGAAGTCTGTAGAAAAGTGAAAAGGGGGCTATTGTCACTGAGCGCTTTTTAGGAATATTTATTAGTTTTTTTTGTGTGTGTGTGTCGTGGCTCAAGAATTATGGACAGGACACTTAGAATTCGAGCCTTGCTTCAGTGTTTGTGAAGGAATTCTTTTTTGGGATTTCTATTAATCAAGATATCAACCAACAAAATTAGGATAGGAGATAGAGGCTAAGTCGGAAGGGCAGTCAGAAAGATGGATTTTTTTTTTTAGTGGCAGGTAAACTCAAATGAGAAGATATAGTAGGAGAGAAAGTTAGAAATTAAATTAGATTCAGTGGGAGATAAAAGGGTATGTAGATGTTTGTGCGTGCAGTTGTGTTTCTTGTTTGCGATGTACTTGTGTGTGTGTGTGCCACGCAAGGAGAGTTGCTGCCTCTATGCGGGTGTACATACAATGGATGTTGTAATGTAATGTAATGGTCACAGCCTGTCTTCTGACGACGAAACAAACCTCCTGAAGCAGCGAAGCCGTTTTACCCGCGAGAGAAAGACAAATATGTCTAGAGAACACAAAATTAATTAATGTATCCACCGAGGAACGATCCCTTCCAGTCATAGCACATGTACAGAGAACCTACTACCTCTTCTCTCGATTGCTGCTGGTTCAGGACGGACTCATGTCCTTGGTACTCAGAAAGGACTCAACACATCGTCGTACGTCTGGTCACTATCAGTCTAAGCTGGTAAAATGATACGTTAACATCCGCTGGTCACTGTATACAGCGGTAGAGGAAAGCCCTCAGAGGACAAGAAATCTGTAGAATGTGGCCTTGGTGTGATTGGCGTGAAGTCTTTCGAAGTGTTTGGTGCGCAGTGTGTGTTTGTGTTGGTTTAATGGACGAATTTCACGTGGTGTAGTTATTCAGAGGTTCTAAAGTCGTTCCAATTCTTGTCCGTTCTGAAGGCTCTGATGAGAGTAACTGAAGCGTATACCATCTGGCTCGACCTAGGAGACTGGCACAGTATCGATCTGACCATTGCTGAGTACAGACGACGTTTAACGACCATGAACGCAGACGAGAAACGTATGAGTTTTCCCAGTGTAGTTTTAGCTTTTGTTCTCTGGATGCGAAAGGGTGGTCCCCAGGTCAGACCACGATCCAGCGTGCTTCCCAACGCAGTGGCCTGGCCAGAATGAGTAGGCTGTTTATTTTGAGAAGGGTTTCGGTGATCGTTTTGTTGTTCGTGTTGGAATGAAAGCATACAGCTTTCCACTTCGACATATTCGTCTTGATGCGTCACTGTTGTTTCCATGCATGTGCCCTGTCTAGTGTGTCTTGCACGATGTGTACTGTTTCCTGTAGTGTTTTATGTTTGCTGAGGTCTTTGATGTCGTCCACACATGACTGAATTAGGGTCTGGTTACGAAAATAGGGTGGATATCATTGGTGTACAGGTTGTAGAAATTTGGGACAAGGACCGAACATTCCCGCCCTAGATACAAACGACTGGGACAGACAGCTCTGCAAATTTATTCTAATTGACCTGTCGTCCAGATAATTGCAGAGTAACTACGTGAACGGCAGGACTAGGTCGAAAAAGTGGTACAATTTGTACTTAAGACCTTCGAGCCAAACAGTGTCGAATGCATATTCCACGTCCTTGCAGGCCATGATTGTCTATCCAGGACGATCGTCCAGTGGTTTTGGGACCCATTAGGCAGTCAAGGAAATGACATTCCCTGTGCTCCGCTCCGGCCTGAAACCAAACTGGCAGTACCGCTGAAGAGTCTTCCCCTCTAGGTAGCTGATCAGACATCGGCAAAGAACGTGCTCGAAAACCTTCCCAAAATACTCAAGAAGGGAAATCAGCCTCTATAAGAATGGGGTTTGTTATGTTTGGATATTAGGATCACTTGCAAATTTTTTGAAGAGGCCAGGGAAGTACCAAGGGACGAGAGGGTTGTATAATGTTGTCATATGTGTTGTCGTATTGTCTGGTATTTGTTTGACTATTTGTATTCCAATGCCTGTAGGGCCAGGGGATTTGACTTTGAATTCGGAGACCACCGCCCTTATTTCTCCCTAGTCAATGGGAGCTATCAAAGGGTCGCCTTGTCTAACTTAACGATCTAACAGCGAGGTCATTAGGGTAGAAAAGAAAATGTTTACCCTGTGCAAGTTTCCGAAACAGCTCGGTCCCTGAACGGGATGGTTTGAAGGACCCCACTCCATGCTGATTCCAGAAGATCAGCTTGGTGTTGGGGAGTGTGTATGGTTTAAGTGGTTAATGACCTGAGATGGAGGCCGAGAGTTCTCTTCGAGCGCGTGTTTGACGTCCTTCCAAAATTTAGAAGGGAACTTCTCACACGAGCCGGAAAGCGAAGTCGTTAGGCGCCCCTCTTCCTGACGCGAGCCCAGGAAGAGTGACTCTTGCAAACTTTTCTGCATCCATATATTTATTTTTTATAGTTTATGTATCTATTTATTTATTTTAATTTTTATTTTACTTATTTATTTATCTATCATTTATTCATTTATTCATTTATTTATTCATTCATTTATCTATTATTCATTCATTCATTTATTTATTTATTTACTTATTTATCTATCTATTTATTTATTTATTCATTTTTTTTTATCTATTTATTCATTTGTGTTTGACGTCCCTCCAAGATACAAAAGGGAACTTCTCACACGAGCCGGAAAGCGAAGTCGTTAGGCGCCCCTCTTCCTGACGCAAGTCCAGGAAGAGTGACCCTTGCAAACTTTTCTGCATGTCACCCCCGTCTCCTCTGAGACCGTTTTCGTAGTTCTCTAGAGTTGTTCTTGCAATTGGTTCTTAAGGCCCCTTGCCTTTTTCCTTCTGTAGCTTGAGGGGTGAATAAAATAAGGGTGTATTTTAAAGATGCTTCTTGGTCGTGTGATGTACACCCGAGAGTCCCACTCGGAACCCTCTACATTACGTCAAGCCACCTTCGTTCTGACATCACTCTTTCATTCATCCAATAGTCTTTTACTTCTCAAACAAGTGCCACACCTTAAGGGCGTGACTTTTCCTCTCTGCGCCAATAATTTTCTCCTCCTCCACCTTTTTCTCCAATCAGAGAGGCTGTTATACTGTTTCAAACGATACCACCACGTAAGCATTATGTCGCAACGGAAATGGCTTGTACGCTTACAATTTTTGCTTCCTAAGCGATATTACAACAGTCACCTCCGTTTAACAACAATATTGCAAAACACCAGGCGACACTCTCCTTCAACCTGCAACTCAGCATTTTGTTATATATACAAGGCGCGAGTCTGACTCAGCTATTCCCTGTCGCCTGTCGGCGTTGTTTTCATAACAACTGATCTTGGATTAGCATTCGTTCTCCATCTCCCTCTCCATCTTTCTACTTTTCTACTTCCATCTACCGGCCTCTTACACTGCATCCACTTTTTTCTATTTTTGTTTGTTTGTTTATCTATTTATTTATCTTATTTATCTATTTGTTTTTATTTATTTATTTATTTGTTTTTATTTTTATTTATTCATCTATTTATTTATTCATATATTTATTTCTTTTATTTCATTTTATCTTATTTTTTTTTTATTCATTTTTTGCTTCACGCGAGTCTGGGCACGAGGCAAGGAAAGAATCGAAATGTGTCTGCATGGCAATCCTCAATCTCTGTGATCGAAAAGGGCATGAACGTCGCCACCTTGCAATAGGTCGTTGGTAAAATGCTTTTCTTCATGGAGCTTTAGACGAATTTCGTGAGTCTGCGCCATTCTTCCTCTATGACTGAGGGCGGAGCATTCTACATCTACTTGCCGACGAACTTCGAAAGTGATACCTTGAAGCCATCACAGTCTGCCTGACTGTATCGCAAGCTTGGCACGGTGGGGCAAGGATGGAAGTGGAGTTGCGGAGGATGGGTCGGAGAGGGTGGGGGCCCTGGCTGTAATAATGGAGTTGAGAAAGTTCGGCTGCTGGAGAAGACAATGTCCGGCCTTCCACTCGTTCTACGGGACAGGAACCTAGGGAAGTCCGGTCGCAGGAGCTTCAGCCTATGAAGTACAGTAATAGAGTGAAGCTGGCGACTCACTGGATTTTTGCACGCCCCGAGATTCAATTCCGGTTGGTTGTAGTTGAAATCGCCTAAGAAGCAATTGGGTAGTTTGTAGACCATCTTGCTGGCAATGTCTACAAGTGGAAGAAAAGAAAAGAACCACGGGGAGGGTGGGACCGCGGGACGTACTGATTTTGACCGCGAGCATCTGCGCATGGTGAAAGTGATTAAGTATCGTGGCCTGGAGAGACTTCCTAGCCATGATACAGACTTCCAAGTAGAGAGCAAGACCCCGACACCATATTTTGAAACCTTGGAGTTTGGGAAGGATGTCGGGTGCTGGGTTGTCCATCGAGGTCAAACAGATGACGTCGGGACCGTGCTTTGTAATCTCAGAAAAGGTGCAAGTCCTTTGTGGGTTCCAGCTTTGGACCTTCTGGCAGAACACACTTAAAGATCCACTCTACACATGGTGAAACAGACTTTGTATCCAGTGAGTCTTACTTGAGGGCGGAAGATTTAGTTAGCCTTAGGGGTGGGGAGGGCTGGCCCTGGGCGGTCAAAGGAAGAGGTGAAGGGAATTATTCTTCGCAGCGTCTCCTTGCAGATGGTCGTGAGGTTTATCTTGGACATACCGGTTGAGCTGGCTCTTGGTACCGGCACTCGACGGGAGAGAGCACCAGAGGGCTTAGATGACTCTAGTGAGGACAAGTTAGAGCTGGGGTGGACGGGATGCGAGCCGGAGCTACGGCGGGATGTCCACTCCGAGTTGCATGCTCTGGTTTTAGGACGGTGAAGTCTCGAGTTTTCCTTGGCCTCCCTTGTGACCGAGGTGCGGAGGGTGTGGGTGTGGATGAGGGAGCTTTGGGAAGGGCTATGGGTGGGCGTAGGTAGGACGGGAAATTTTGGTAAGATACCTGGGTTAATTGGTTGTCATGTGGAGTGTCTGGCAAAGAGAATAGTTATATTGGATTGGCTAATGATATTGCTTAGAGCTCGTCTAAAAGGAGGAAGTGTGCAAGTGGATTGGAGTTGTTCATGTATAATTCCTATATACCAGGGAAAATGGGAAAAGTATGAATGTAGAAGTTTTAGAGGGCTCAATCTGTAAAGTGTACTTTATAAGGAGTATGGAAGGGTATTGGTTAAAGGAATTTTGAGGTGAAAAAAGGGAATTTAAAGGTCAAAGGGTCGAAAAAAGTGGAAAAGTTATAGTATTTGGGGTTATGTATGGCAGGGAAAGGTGGAGTGTGTGTGTGAATGAATTATAGAGTAAAGGAATTAGGTAAATGTCTGTGAGCAATGAAAAGTGTCATGAAAAATAGATATCTGGGGATGAATCATGAATCCAAAGAGAAGAATGTACAAGGGAGTGGTTGTACCCACGACATTGCACGGAGCATACTTAGAATATGAAGAAAGGAGAAAGGAAGATCCTAAATATGTTTGAGATGAGAACGGACCTTAGGAATATGTAAATATCTTACAAGGATAGATGGTATTAGAAATAAAGAAGTGAGACGGAAAGCTGGGATGAAAAAAGACTTGGTAAATAAGGTTGACCAAAAGAATGCTTAGATGATTTGAGCATGTGGAAAGAACGAGTGAAGAAAGATTAACATAAAGAGTGTAGAAGATGGAGGTAGATAAAGGGAACTTGAGGAAAAGACCAAGAATGAAGAGGATAGATGGGTGAAAGGGGCAGTGGATACAAGGAAAATGTCAGTCAAGCACAGGAGGGAGATCCAAGAGATAGATGTGAGTGGAGAATGTTTGTGAATGGATGCGGAAATGACGAGGCCCGAAGGAATTTCTTTTTCATTGCTTCTCATATTTTTCGGGTGAGTGGGAAGGGGGTCGCCACATAATGAAGCGATGGGGGTCAACACCTTCAGCAGTCGGACCCTGCCGTGTAGATGTTGTTTCTTGATGCATTGCCTCTGACCGAACAGTGGGCAGGGGTCAGGAATAAGTCTTCATCCACAAGGTGATAACATAGGAGGGAAAGCGTATGGGTTTTTGGATAAGCTTTTGGATGGGGATGGGGTAAGGGAAAGGTTAGGTTATACTCTCACTATGCTACCACATTTTGAAGGAGAAAGGGTCTTTTTTTATTTATGTATGTATATATGTATGTAGGTATATATGTATGTATGTATGTATGAATGTATGTATGTATGAATGTATGTATGTATGTATGTATGTATGTATGTATGTATGTATGTATATAATAAGTTCTGTATTTTCACACTAGATACTAAAGGAACGAGAAATATCCTAAAGTTGTCAAGATGTAGCCAAGAAGCAGGTAGGATAATTTTTGCAAACCGTATCGTCAACTATTGTTTCCAGTCGAGGCAATTCAGTGTAATATAACTATATCTTTTAATTTTATTTGAATAACCATCTAAGCATTTTTTCATCCATCCTTGTGATGGACCAAAAGGTCTCCTGTCAGCATTATTTACTATAATTCATCATCATTAAAATTAGATG
Source organism: Oratosquilla oratoria (assembly GCF_046742065.1). Lineage (NCBI taxonomy): Eukaryota > Metazoa > Arthropoda > Malacostraca > Stomatopoda > Squillidae > Oratosquilla > Oratosquilla oratoria. Next base: position 17,916,568 of record NC_134814.1, read on the forward strand.
GTTGAATAAATTAGTAAGTGAATAAGTCTCTTATACATATTACGAATTTTTCAGCAAATTCTTCTTGGACTACAAATCACCATGAGTACTACTGAGATAACTCAAGAGTCCATGGACCAGAAGAATTTCACCCTACGTTACATCCGGAAGCTTGAGCGTATCTATGGACCCACTTGGATGTCAGTTGGTGGGGAAATTCGAACCAGGGTAGGGTAAGAACAATATTAAGTATCATATGTGCCAGTGTGCTACATGTGTTTGACATGTATGCAGTTGGCAGTTTCCGATGAGTCTATCAAAAGAAACACCATGTACTGCGTTTCGCGTATTAAAGCTTTATTAAGTACAGTACATAGTCGTGGCACAGAAATCTCTAAGGACCAGGAGGTAACGGGGAAGGTTATTGGAGCCTAGGGGCGGCGAAGAAAGATGGGGAGCAACTGTCCGTGTGCAGGAAGACATTTATTCACCGTCAATGGGCAAATACGTAAGTGGAAGAAATAAGGTGAGGGGACATTTTGTCTACTGTTGATGCACAAGATAAGGTGTAAAGAAATAGAATAAGTAAGGAGGGCAACAAGAGATACTTTTCCAGGATTTTACTTACAATTGGAATCAAAGAAATTAGGTGGGGTGAAACGTTGTACATACCTCTATTTTGTTCGATCGTGTTGAATGCTTGTTTGATGGAGGTTTCCGAATGCTTGCGTTACACATAGAAACAGTAGAAACCACTTGATAGACTGAGAAAATGCAAAACTACTGATACAGAAGCCTGATAAGGTCCATGGCAAGTGTTTGGAAGCTGCCACCATCCAGGTATGATTAGATAAAATAAAGCCAACAGATCTTAAACTAGGGAATTTACACCCTGCCTCACTGGGGTCGAGGGGATAATATGAACAAGTGTTTCCAGATAGACATACTGTGTACACTGTTGTATAATGCTTGCAACCACCAGGATGTCAGGAAGAATTCGTAGATTGTGTGTGGGATATCCTGCACTTTTCCGGGGGAGATGGTGAGGCCATACAAGGATAAGTGCTCATAGAACTAATGGAGAAAATGCTGAAGAACTTCATGCAAGGTGGAGTGTATGCAGATGTCATCCGAATAACATGTGATTGATGTCCTGGGGCATTAGGGAGAAGAGAGAGGAGACGGTGCATGAGGATATTGAATAAGAATGGACTAAGGACTCCTACCCGTCGGGTGGTACCAAGTTCAAAACTTTGAAAAGTAAATGGGATGATCTATTATCAAGGCAACTTCGTAGCTGCCTCAAGAGATTACCCTCTCCAAAATTCACAAACTGGTAAAGGATAAAGTCTCTGTTTACAAAATCAAAAGCACTTTTGAGATTTAGAAAGACCACAAAGCTAGTCGAAGAAAGTCCACAAAGTTCCTGCGGCTAGCTCTTGCATTTGTATAAGGTATGAATATGCTCTTTATCCGAGAGTTGACACCTTGACGTGTTGGATAGGCTTGGGAATCTTAATGACTACAAAAGCTAAGTCGATAGAGAGAAAATCTCTGCAGGGTTACCCATATCGAACAGGTTTTGTAAGAAAGATTAGACAAAGAGCAGTTCACACGCACAGTCGTAGGACCCACTGCAAACTGGCACGTCCCTGATGGCGGACAGGGAAATTCCTCATAGATATATGGGGTACCGTCATAATGACGGCATGGACCATTGGGCAACCTATAAATTCGGCTTCACCGAATATAATAAATAAGGTGACACCAGAAACCAGTTGGCACGGAGATGAGATTACTGCCAATCCCCCTTCATAGCCAATATAAGCAGCACAACAAAAAGAAAGCCGGGTGTTCCTGTTGGATCATCGTCTCCTAAAGGTCCAACCGCATTGCTTCGTATACTTACGGGCAGTGTGCCACTGAATGTGAGTAAGCACTGTCCAAGCAAATCCAAGCCTTGGACATTAAACAACATGAAGAAAATGAAGATCTATACCTACAACGTAAGAAGTCTCTCAGAAGATCACAGGCTGGAGAGTTTAATGGAAGAATTAGACAACATCAAGTGGGAAATCGTAAGAATGAGCGAAGTCCGAAGAGCGGAAGAAAAGCTGATACAATTACAAGATGGTCACCACCTGTTCTACTATAGTGGTAAGGACAAAGAAAGATCTAGTGAAGTAGGATTCTTGATTAACCGAGAGTTTGCTGGTAATGTAGTCAGGTAAGTTAGTGCGAACGATTGATGAGCGATGGAGCAAGCGTGTTACTGAGTGGACGCCGCGAGATAGGAAGAGTGGAAGAGGGAGACCAGACAGAAGATGGAGAGACGAGATCGAGAAGTTTGCAGGAGTGGCGAGCCAGAGGATGGCGCGGTCGTGTGAATCCCGGAATGCTATGAAGGAGGACTTTGTTCAGCAGAGGACTCAGGATGGCTGATTTGACTGATGTATATTCTCTTGTATAAAACAATTTGTGTAGGAAAATTAAGGACATCAACATCATGATTGAAAAGAAATATACTATTTATGTTAATTTTGCTAATAAACAAACATAGCCAATTAAAGTGACATAATACTTAAAACAATAGAATGACTAAAATAGCCGGAAAATTCCTTCACTCTTCTTGAAATTCCTTGGAAGCAGTCAATACTTTCCTGTCCCGTATTTCATAATATATACTTTCCTGCCCCGTATTTCATAATATATACGTATTTAGAGCTTGATGTTCCTTGGAATTCGGCTTGAATATTCATCTGCATCTGGTGCGAAGTGAATTATAAATGATTTAATCATTCGCAGAACTTCCTGACGATGCTGGGTTTGGTGCCGGGTCAGCGCGTCCTGATTTTGGGAAGTGGATCAGGTGGTGAAGCATTTCTTATGGCGCGGTGCTACGGGGTTCACGTCCACGGAGTCGACATCTCCTTCAACATGTATCAGGTTGCGATGGATAACCTGGCTTTGCAGGAGAAAAAAGTCCAGGACTTGGTGAGTGAAAAGGGAAACCAAGGGATAAATGTAGGGGAATGGAAGAAAAGAGGTGTGAAGAGAGGAAAGGAAATTCCTTGGTATAGCTAGGTCAGCTGGGTGTTCCAATATGTCATATAAAACATAGCTATCACATTAACACAAACCTTTTCACCTAATAATTTACTTGTCTGTATTTAAACGGGGTGATATTAGAGCTTCATAGTAAGTTATCGACTATATAAATTTTATGTCAAAGCTATAATGAATTAAAAGAAACTGTCCTCACACAAAATATAGAATGGGATACATTCTAAAAGGACACAAACAGAACATATAGATTAGACTATTGGGAAGTGACTAGCGCAATAAACAAAATTCCAATGAACTTAATGATAGGATACGGAGGGAGGATACAGGTTTTGATGTTTTATTGCCCAAAATCTGGTGTAGTGTGATTGTTATTCGAAAGGACAAATGAGAGAGCAGGAGTATATCACGAAGAGTCTTATGATTTAGGAATTGGGACAAGAGGATAAAAAAAAGAAAAAAAGAAACACGAAGACATTCATTTTCCTGGAGTGGCTTTTCCATACCTTAACAGTAACAAGACCGGAGGTCCTTGTTCTGTCATTCTAATAATTAGGCCATTTATGTAAAAAATAATCATAAAAACAACAAACATACATAGAAACATTCAGCAAGCTATAAACGTATTGAACTTAGTCATATGACACAGTCCAGGGAGCAAAGCCACTCAAAAAGGAACACACAAAACAAGTATACGTAAGCACAATAAAGATTTTGTGTTTACGCTTCCCTGCTAAAACCTCTGCTTCGTTGTAGGTTCACTTCGAGGCTGCAGATATGACGAAGATACAGCTACAAGACGAAACCTTTGATGTCATCTATAGCCGAGAAAGTATTCTCTATGTCAGTGACAAGGAGTCCCTCTTCAAGAAAATGTTGGTACGTCTATTTCTTGGCAAGTATACACACACACACACACACACACACACACACACACACACACACACACACACACACACACACACACACACACACACACACACACACACACACACACACACACACACACACACACACACACACACACACACACACACACACACACACACACACACACACACACACACACACACACACACATATATATACATATTGTTATAGCCAACGGTGAATCGAATGAGACTTTCAAATCTCTCGCCTGCTACTATCGAAGTTTTGAATTCGTCTCATCACCCCCAACGTATAACCAACGTTGGTCTTCGAATCATGGCTATGAAACTATAAGCCACGCCCCCCTCGACTATATAAAGGGACCGGCCCTCAGCCTTTCTCAGTTACCTGTAACCCCCACCCCCCTGTGGACTTCACCTTCCTGGTCTCATCCCTTCGCCGCTGTTGATCGTGCACTAAGTATACGCAAGTATAGTGTAAACCATTAATCTTGGACATCAGTAATTTTTGTTTATTCATTATATATAATCTACTAAAAAATGTATTATTATGTTCAGTTTTTCCAAATAATGTGAGTGTATGCTTGTAAAGGTAAAACAATTAAGCTTTATTTTGTGTGTGTGTGTGTGTGTGTGTGTGTGTGTGTGTGTTTACCTAGTTTTATTTTGCGGGAGGAGAGCTATGCTCGTAGTGACCCGCTGTTGTATCTTTCCGTATCCAGTTTATTCTTAAAGTCATGTATAGTTTGAGTATTCACTGTTTGCTCTTTCAGTTTGTTCCAGATATCTATTACTCTGTGTGTAGAGCTATTCTTTTTCAGATCTCCTCTGTAACTGTACTTCTTAAGTTTCTTCTCATGTCCTCTTGTAGCTTTTCTGTCCCGTTTTAGTATGTCATGCCTATCAAGAATTTCCATCCCTTTAATAATTCTATAAATGGTTATCAAATCACCTCTTTCTCTTCTTTGTTCTAGGGTTGGTAAATTTAGTTTGTCCAATCTTTGTTCGTATGTCAAATTGCAAATTGTTGGTGCCATCTTTGTCGTTGCTCTGAATTCTTTCTAGTTTCTTTCTTTCTTTCTTTCTTTATTTATTGTACTAGGTGTCCATAGAGACGCTGCGTATTCCATTTTGGTCTTATCAGTGTAACTAGTATTTTCTTTATCATCTCTTCATCCATGTAGTCAAAGGCCACTTTCATTGATCTTAATAACTTAAAAGTTTCTCCGACTAATTTGTTGAGATATTTGTCTGGTGGTCATGTCGTTTGAGATAGTTACTCCTAGGTTCCTTTCTGAGTTTACTTTTTTATTTCCTTTGTACCAACTTCATACTGACCCGAGATTCTAATTTTGCTTTTTCCAAATTCCATTATATTACATTTCTTAATGCTAAAATTCACTTCACTCTCTTGACTCCATTTCCAGACTTTGTCCAGGTCTTCTTAAAAAAATTGCAATCTTTCTTTGTACTTATTCTCTTTAATAGTTTCGCATCATCTGCAAAGAAGTTCATATACCATTCCACGCCTTTATTCATGTCTTTTATATAGATAGCAAACATTATCGGAGCCAATGCAGAGCCTTTGGGGACTCCGCTTATCATATCTTCCCAATTTGAGTTCTTGTCTCTAAGTACCTCCCTCATTTTTCTTCCGTTTAAGAAATCTTTCATCCATTCCAATAATTTTCCTTTTATTCCACCTATTGTTCCAGTTTTTCTTAGTAGCTTTTTGTGTGGTACTTTGTCAAAAGCCTTTTGTAAGTCCAAGAAAGCACAATCTGCTCATCCGTCTCTTTCTTGTATTATTTTTATTAATCATGAGTAAAAGCATATTAAATTTGTAGTACATGATCTTCCACTTCTAAATCCAAATTGTTTACGGTTTAGTATATTGTTTTCTTCCAAGTGTTTAATCCATTTGTGTGTGTGTGTGTGTGTGTGTGTGTGTGTGTGTGTGTGTGTGTGTGTGTGTGTGTTACCTTGGTCTTTGGATCACGTGCTGGACTCGTGATCGACAGCTATTTCCCTCCCGGAAGAGAGCTCAGAGCTCGTATGACCGATCTATGGGTAATGCTGTGACCTTACACGTACACACACACACAACTCCCCGCCCACGAGAGTTGGAGTAACGACTCGAAGCGCAGCGATACTGAAATTATTTCAGCCCTGGGCAGGATTCGAACCCGGACCACCGTAGTGACAGTCGGGGACTCTTACCAACCGCACCACCGAGTCGTGTGTGTGTGTGTGTGTGTGTGTGTGTGTGTGTGTGTGTGTGTGTGTGTGTGTGTGTGTGTGTGTGTGTGTGCGTGTGCGTGTGCGCGTGTGTGTGTGTGTGTGTGTGTGTGTGTGTGTGTGTGTGTGTTTGTGTGTGTGTCTGTGTGTGTGGGGGGGGAGGGGGTCCTTGGTCTAATATGGTGGATTTCTCCCAATCTGGTAAGTGTCCTTCTATGTCTACGTGGTTTACGAGGGCGTTTGTCTCACGGTGGTGTCTAATGTCCGCTTTGGGTTCTTTGAATCTGTTTGTCAGTCCTCTGTATATTTTTCACAAGTATGCGCTGTCACATCCGTTGCATGGAATTTTGTAAACTATGCTGGTGTCGCTGTGAGGTTTTGTGTTTTTCTTCCTAACCAAGTGTCCGATTTTCTTTAACGTGTCGTTAACAACTACTAGGCCAATCATATTTTGAAATGCAAAATTTAGGGGCATCAAGAGCATATCCATAATTAATATCCGACACATTTTTCCTTACCCTGATATTCCTACCATCTGACACCTTTCATTTCCCTCAATCCCTCCACAGATATGTCTATACCCTCACATTGCGCATTTCTGTCTCCATATGATTACTCTGACACTCTTTTTTATCATAAGAACATAATGATATAAGAATGGAGAAGACTGCAAGGGATCAGAAGGTCTACACTAGGCAGTTACCGTCTATCATCCCCATTAATAAAGTTATCTAACCTTTTGTTAAAACAACTGATAGTTTCAGCACTCCCCACATAATTGCTAAGTCTATTCCATTCATTAACCACTCTGTTGGTAAACCAGTTCTTGCCTATTTCCGTGTTAAGTCTAAATTTATCAAAATTAAATTTATTACTGCGAGTCCTGTCTTGCTGCATTAATATGATGACCTTATCTATATTACCCTTCTTAAAGCCATTTGAACACCTCTGTTAGATTACTACGCACTCTACGTCTTTCCAGGGTGTAAATTAAGGAGCCTAAGTCTGTCCTCGTAAGTTTATAATGACCTTATCTACATTAGCCATGTATCTTTTAGTCATTCTCCTCTGAACTGCTTCTAGTGAATTAATATCCATTCTATAGGACGGAGAACAAAACTGTGCCGCATAGTCAAGGGTGGGTCTAACACCAGATAGAGTTTGATAACTACCTTTGCATTTTTATTTGTAACCGTCCTAGCAATACATTGTTTCCTGGATTTAAGGTCAGGACTAACTAGTACTACCAAGTCTCTTTCGCATTGAGGTTTCCCTATAAAATTGTTATCTAAGATCTTTTTTCCTATCTGGGATGTCTATAACAACGTTTAGCATACTATACCTTGAGATCTTGAAGTTTATTTACCATTTCACCGATCATATGAACAATTTGTTAAGATTTTCCTGCAGCTTCCCGGGGTCTTCCCCTGAACTAATATGGTGTCCTATTTTAGTGTCGTCGGCAAACTTACTAACATCACCAATAATTCCATTGTCCAAGTCGTTTACATACATAATGGACAATAAGGGACCCAAAATCGACCCCTGGGGAACTCCACTAGTAACACTCCCCCATTTGAGAAGTTAATGATGACCTGCTGTTTTCTGTCACTGATCCTTGCTCTAATTCATTCAAACGCTTTTCCTCGTACGCCATGGGCTTTGAATCTATTTAGTAGTCTCTGGTTGGGTACCTTGTCGAACACTTTGCTAAGATCAAGGTAAATAATATCCTAACCATCATTGTTATCTGATGCCTTGTAGACATTAGTGTAAAAAGAGAGAAGATTAGTTACACATGACCTACCTTTGATGAACCTATGCTGTGCGCTACGAAAAGAATTATGTCTATCGATGTGATCTCTGATTTTATTAGCCATTATAGATTCTCGCATTCTGCCTATAACTGCCAGACTGATTGGCCTATAGTTGTGCATAAGGCAATTTATCACTTTTTCTTTAACATGAGAACAATATTTGCCTGTTCCCTCATGTTTCTGGTTTCTCGTAGAATTTCCTTAGTTTCACGAATGTCCTGAAAGTTCCCAAACATCTCTGGACGGTACAGCTTTTGCACTGGACATCCTTGGTGCTTCGGATGATCTCAGATGTATGCTTCTGGTAACCCTGGATGCTCCTGACAGCTTTATAGGTTCTTGTGATGACAATTGCTGATAAGTGTCCCTGTCTATTGCATTTCCTGATTTCTGCCATCTTAATGCCCATATCTCCGTAACTTATGCCCCTCCTATAAAAAAAAATCACTTAACCCATGAACACCTATTAAAATTGGCTCGTTTATAAGTCTCTTCCCTTTCTGTACATCCCAATCCTCCACAGGGCTGGCTCCGACCTGGAGGAAAGCTGCTCTTGGTCGACAACTGCCGAATAAACAAAGAGAATCCATCCAAAGAGATTGAGAATCTCATCAAGCTGCGCGGTAAGAAATGCATCACTATATTCTTATGGGTGATGCCCACTTCTAATGTATTCACTTTCTAAATTTATTACAAAATTTCAGTTTTCAATATTCCCATTAATGATAATGATAAAACGTTAAATTGATTCCTTCTGTTCATCCAAATCTCAATAACATCGTATTCAATATTCCTCTACTTCTTTCGTCTATTCATCTTTGGCGAAGCATAATTCCTTCCTTTTATATGATCAGTATCATTTATACCACGAATTTCCGTACTGGATTCCTTACAAATACATAATATTTGCTAATGATATTTGCTGGATGATTATTTTCTTTAGTCTAGACAGTGTCGGCAGCAGCTAGAAATCCAATTACAACGCACATCCCTCTTCAGCAATTGTAACTCAAGTTTTTTACTTCATTCTCCTTATCATCCTCCCAAATTTTACTTCTCTGTACTTCCTCTCTTTTATTGGCAATAAAGGACTATGCCACAGAACAATCGTTTCCACTGTAATTTACTACCGAATATGATTCATTGGTACAAACATCGGGCTTTTTAATAGGATGGAGCTTGAATACGCTGGAAGATTACGAGGAAGGACTACGAAAAGTTGGTTTCAAGAACGTGAGGGCCCGTGACTTATCCGACGAATTCCTCCGACTTGTAACTGAAGATATCAAACACTTAATGTGCATGAGAGAATGCTATATCCAGGTAAGGGTCATCTTGTTAATGTTTTTCTATTTGAAGTGTCAGAGTGTCAAGTGGTGTCCGTATAAACTAGCGTCCTCGTTGCTCGGAGGATTAGATGAGATTTCAGAGATATGACGGTTCCTTTGGGGTTGGACGGAATAGCTCAAAAAAAAAAAAAAAAAAAAAAAAATGAGACTTAGGGTAATATCTTAGTGTAATATATTTGAAAATAGTGTGAAACATAAATAATAGAAAGGATCACAATAACAACTGCTAATTTCCAAAGTAGGTGACACTCGAACTGTTCTAAAATATGGCGACTGAAGAAGGAACTGGCAAATTGGTTGTTGACAGCAGACATGGACGAGACGGTGATTATGGGTATATATATATATATGTATATATATATATATATATATATATATATATATATATATATATATATATGTATATATATATATATATATATATATATATATATACTTAGTTCTATCATATATATATATATATATATATATATATATATATATATGATAGAACTAAGTAATTTAGAACAACCGGATACTAGAATGGGAACGATGAATGAGATAATTAGAAACACCAGATAGGAAATGAAAGCACTCAAGAAGCATGTGGCTGAACAAACAGTTAAGATTTATTGACTGGCAAACTCAATGAAATAGCATTAACAAAGAAATCACATAAAAAAACTTGAGACGTTAAAGCATGCATGTGATAAGCTAAAGGAATTTGATTTTAAGTCAGAGGTGAGTATGAAACAGAGCAAGGAAGTCTGAATAGGTGAATGTTCCAAAGGGTGTGGTCACAGAGGTTTTGGGGATATCGTCTGGGTACATTGGTGCCTGGTACCCTTCAGTAGGTTGAGCAGCTTGCTTAAAAGAAAGAAAAATCTGTTTGTTTGTTTGTTTGTTTGCTTGTTTATTTGTTTGTTTATTTGTTTGTTCACGAACTCCTCCTAGGGTTTCAGAGATAGACCCCCGTAACCATATATATTCTGATACACTATCACTCCAGGTACTTGGATAACTATATTTCATTTCCAAAAAAGAAACATATTTTGGTTAGGGTTAAGAGTTAAAGTTAAGTGGTTTATGGTGTGGGAACACGCCACTACTGTAGTATCCCTTTAAGTCGCGTAGCATTTTTTGTGACATAAGAATTGATATGATTAAACAAACCATTGTATGTGTCCATAAATATTATCTATATTTGTGAAAATAATGTTGCCACAAACCATGCTAGCTTTTGTAAGAAGAAAGCATGTAAATGTAAAATGATTGTATAATCTTACCAAATGTTGAAATATTGGTTATTTTCATACAATTTTAGTGCGGGCGGAATAGATTATTAACAAATTAACAAACTCCTCCTACGTTTTTGCAGATAAAACCCCTATAACCATATATATTCTAAAAATAAATAAACTAGATACATTTCTTCACATTTTAGCTGTAGACATTTATTGTCAATCCACACACACACACACACACATGCACAAACACACGCACGAAAAGAATGTGTACATATGATATTTGTGTTTGTGTATGCGTGTATTTTCAAACTAGGGTTTCCCAACCTTCCGGGGGGGGGGTGCACACCTGGGAGGGGAGTGTTTAAAGCTATATTTTATTTAGAAATATTTTGGTTAGGGTTAAGGATTAAAGTTAGGTGGGGTATGGTTAGGTTAGGGATTATTCAAGAACTCGCAGCATTACGCAGGTAATTTGGCTAGTATATATATATATATATATATATATATATATATATATATATATATATATATATATATATATGTGTGTGTGTGTGTGTATATACATATATATATATATATATATTCATGTATATATATATATATATATATGTATGTATGTCTGGACAGCATGTATGTATGTATATCACCCCACCTAGGAATGAAGTGACGTCGGTGATGTTAGGGAGGGAGTAGTAGTCGGGCTCTGTAATCATGTTGAGGCTCCTGTAGTCTCCGCAGAGCCTGAGTGACGATGTGAAGGGGAGAGGCCCAGGGGCTTGCTGCCTTATGCCTTCAGGAAGAGGATAGTACGGAATCTATTTGGGTGAAGATCTATAGGCAAGAGTAAGAAATTTATTATTGGCATCCTGTATAGACCTCCTAACCATAGCATTGAGCAGACTGATCCCCTTATTCATGAAATTCGTAGGGCGTCCCAGTGCAAAAACGTTGTGATCATGGGAGATTTTAATCATAGAAACATTAGCTAGGAAACTTTAGTGATATCAGGAAAGGCAAAATTTTTTAGATGTGGTGCAGGATGATTTCCTAAAACAAATAATTACTGATCCTACGAGGAGAGAAAATACTCTCGACTTACTTTTAAATAATAATGAACACCTAATGAGAAATGTAAAATAGTGAGGCTCTAGCGATCATCAAGAAATAAGATTTGATATTATTTGAAAAAAAAAAAAATAGTACGAATAATAGTCTTGTACCGGACTTCAGGAGAACCAATTTTGAAGAGATGAGAAAGTATTTGAGACATTTGGGCACGAAACCGACACAGGGGGCTGTGACGAAGATACATGGTCAGTCAGTCCCGACGTCATTAGCCCGGTCAGCGATTTAGATGAAATGTACAGTAATTTAACATCTTTAATTCTATATGCACAAAATAAATTTATTCCCCTCAAATCAACACGGAAGAATAGTAATACTCCCAAATAGATGACGGATAGAATGAAATATGAGATCGGAATGAAAAGAGAACTTTATTAAAAAAACTCTTGTCCAAATATAATGACATGGTTAGACTAGTTAAATAAAACACGCGCATAGCGAAACGTATCTGTGAAAATAAAGTTGACAGACAAGCGAGATACACCCCAAAGGGCTTCTTTCATTTTTACAGAACAAAAAATGAGGAAAGGATAGGTCCAATTAAAAACGACGAAAATGTCATGATAGAATCGGAAGAAAAATGGTGAGGCGTTTAACAAATATTTTCTCTCGGTGTTTACTAAGGAGAGGTTAGATAAGGTACCTGACTGCGATCCAATTTTCAGTGCAGACTATCAACTATCAGCATTAGTAAGTTAGAAGTAGTCAAACAGATTGAAAGACTTAAAGCTACAAAACCCCCGAGTCCAGACGAAAAATTTCCGAGAGTGCTTAAAGAGCGCGAATTTGACATCTGTGACCAGTTAACAGAAATATCTAATAAGTCAGTAGGCATTGGTATTGTCCCTATTATTTGTGGCGGGCAAATGTTGTTTCTATTTTCAAAAAGGAAGATAAATCGTCCATATGCAACTACAGGCCAGTTTGACATCAGTTATAGATAATATGATTGAATCAATAAATTTGATTGATTGAATTAATAAATTTGAATTAATAAAATTGAATTAATAAATTTGATTGATTGAATTAATAAATTTAGAGATCACATCGAGAGACATAATTTCATTCGAGACTCACAGCATGGTTTCTCCAAGAGTAAGTCATGTGTGACAAATCTTCTATCTTTTTACACTAATGTATATAAAGCGTCAGATAACAATGATAGTTACGATGTTATTTACCTTGACTTTAGCAAAGCGTTCGACAAGGTGGCCCACCGGGGGCTACTAAATATAACCAAAGTCCATGACATATGGGGAAAAATGTTAGAATGGATTAGAGCTTGGACCAGTTATAGAAAGCAGCGTGTCACCATAAATAGTGTAAAATCCAAATGGGGGAGTGTTTCTAGTGGAGTTCCCCAGGACTCGGTTTTGGTTCCCTTATTGTTCATTATGTACATAAACAACTTGGACAATGGGATTCATAGTGATGTTTGCGGAAGACACTAAAACAGGACGCCAAATTAGGTCAGGAGACGACGCCGTGATTCTGCAGGATGATCTTAACAAATTGTTCACATGGTCGGTGAAATGGCAAATGGACTTCAATATTTCAAAGTATGGCGTGTTTAACATAAAGCTACACAACCTCGAAAATAGATATAGCTTAGATAACACGATTTTAGAGAAAACTGAGTGCGAGAGAGACTTGGGAGTTCTAGTGAGTCCTGAACTTAAATCCAGGAACCAGTGCATTAGGGCCAGGGATAAAGCTAACAGAGCATGAGGTTTCATTGCTGGGACGGTTAAGAATAGAAGTGCAGATGTAATTATCAAACTTTATGAAGCGTTAGTTAGACCCATTCTTGCTTATGCGGTACATTTTTGGTTTCCGTCTTATAGAATTGACATCAATTCACTAGAATCAGTACAGAGTAGAATGACCAAAATCATACATGGGCTCAGAAATTTACCTTAACTTACACTCTCTGGAAAGACGCAGTGCGGAGTTATCTAATAGAGGTATTCAAGTGGATCAAAGGTTTTAACAAGGGTGACGCAAACAAGATCATTATATTAAGACAACAGGAGAGGAATCGCAGTATTGAATTTGAATTGAACAAATTTAGACTTGAGAAGGAAATAGGAAGAAATTGATTTACTAGTAGGGTGGTCAACAAATGAAATATACTTAGTAACCATGTAGTGAGCGCTGAAACTATCGGTTGTTTTAAGAAACTGTTAGACAACTTTATGGATGGGGATGACAGGTGGTAGTGAACATGGAACTGCCTAGTATAGGCTTCATGGTATGTTGCAGTCTCCCTCATTCTTATGTAATTGTGTTCTTATGTATTGGGAGGCGGTGGTCTGAGTGTCTATCAGGCTGTCTCCGAGTTCTCGTAGCTCGTCGTCGTCCGTGAACTCCACGTTGAGCATCCTGGAGCGGATACTGTCAGGGAATCGTTGTAAGCATATTGATGATCTTGTGGTTGTCGCTGTATCTTAGGATGGCGTCTGAAGAGCGTTGGTCACCGAAGGGCTGTTTGGCCAACTGCAGGATCTTGTTCCCCCATGAGGCGGCAGAGGTGTTGAACCGCTGCGTGAGGAATGCCTTCAATTCCCCATATTTGATGGGTTCCCTGCGTTTAGAATCTAACCATTTGGCGATTAGTTCGAAGGTCTCGCCAGGGAGGGCGGTGAGGACGTAATCTGTTTGCGACGTCTCTTGCCTGACCTTCTTCAATCTGAACTGAACCTCGGCACGGCGGAACCAGGTGGCAACATTGACGGGGTTGAAGGTAGGAAGGTGGATCTGGGCTGCAGCAACGCGGTGGTCCTCCGGAGCGCTGGGGCTGATGGGCGGCGGTGTCTCGATTGCGTCGGCGGCGGAGGTGTCGATGGTAGCAGGTTAGCTACCGGTAAGGTTTTGTCAAGACAATGGTTGTATTCAGAATGCTTTATTAGCATATAAAGGCTATTTATACGAATTTATTGGCTCTAGCTGTGCATGGCTGAGCCAATCACATGCGAGGCGCGAGCCAATCAGGAGCGGCGTATATCGGTAAGTCGGTGGACCGCGATCACTTACGTGCCTGCCTCTGTAAGTTTGACGCGCCTCCTGATCTGTTTTCGTGCTGTCACTGGCAAGCTCGTGTACTCTGTCCCGTGACTAATTACCTACCCTCATGTACACGGCGGAATCTCAGACTGGTATGAGATGAAACATCATTAAGAGGTCAGACTAAAAAATGAAAAACCAAGCTTTGCTCGAAAAATATTAGTAAGTATAGCTTTCCAAACGAAAAATGCAGACTTATGAAACCAATTAGATGAAAATATTATTCAACTCAACACCATAAACAAATTTAAAGTAAAGTGTGGGGGGTCAACGTCAGATATCACTGTGAGTTATTTGGAAATCACATGACGGATTCCAATTCTCGGGGCCCGTGTCTGTATTCCAGTTTTATATTATATTTAACTGGGTTTCAGAGTATTCCCTTCCACCCGTTCCTCATTTCTTCCCTTTGTGTATTTTCTACATGACCATTCTTTCCTCCTCCCTCGATATTCTTACCCTGTTCACTTCGTACGAAGTGTTTTATTTGATAAAGATTCCCTTCCATTTCTGATGTTCCTTTGTCTTCAATCTAATACATTTTTTTTTACTTTTAGTTATACATTCTTTTGTCGATATACATTCTAATTTTATTATATTTTATAAATAATTCTTTTTGTTCTACTAATTTTTTCACAAATCCATTCTATTGTTTTTTTGTTTTTTTCTTTACATACTTGTCTCACGGAAATATGATTTACCTACTTTCTCCCTCCACACAGGACTTCAGCGAGAAGGATTACGAAGACACGCTCTTCTTACGTAAAAATATGCAGAGTGCTATTAGGGAAGGCGCTTTTGCTCAAGGACTGTTTGAAGCTTCAAAATAAGGAAGACCAGTGAGAAAAGGTTTACAATCAAAGGGAAGAAGGAAAATTTTTACGGAGGAAAGAACAGTTTCGAATAAAAGAATGTAATTTGTTATGAAAGAGTGTCATACATTATTTAACTAACATCCCCCAGTAGACCTCGAAGAAAAATTGAAAAGCCTAATAAAGAAGTTTTTAGAAAGAGACAAGCACCTGGCTTCGCCAGCCACGGCTGCGCCGTGGGTGCTTGGCCTGCGGCGCTGCTCGCTTCGCTCGCGGGGAGCTTCGCGCCCGGGCTACGCCCAGTTTTACCCGACAAAGTAATGCCAATGACATTAACGCACCACTCCATCTCACAGTATGTACAAGCATTTGCGATTTCGAAGTATATCCTTTACGCATCAAAGTCATGGGTGACAAATTCCTCACTTTTTAATTTTGTACCACAATTTCCGACGTGCCCACAACACAGGAACCCATTGATGCATCACATTTCAACCCTAGATGCCCAGCGTGCACAAGCGCACATTCACGCATATAGAGTGAGCGTGTACTCTACATCTTCAACCAACTCTCAAGAGATTTTCCATTTTCCTGCAAAGGAACATTCCATTGTCTCCAGTGACCATAGGACTAGGCCTTTCGGGTCAACGGTCAACACTTGCAACTATAATAGATGTGTCTCCTGTCATCTTCGCCAACCGACTCGACAAACCTTTTTACCCGATCAGCATTGGCACCACTTGTACATATTGTACAAAATGTTTAATCTGGTAATCCCACAAGTCTTCCTCGGAGGTTGCATGTAATTGTAAGACAGAGAACACTGGGACATTAAACCAAAGGCACCTCTTCAAATTTGCTTCCCCAAACCCAGAATCCAATGTAGATACCAACTACAAATCTACAATATATATATATATATATATATATATATGTATATATATGTATATGTTTATATATATATATATATGAGTGGAAGGGTGGTGAGATAAACACCGAGTAATGTTGGAGTGTAAATTTACTGACGTTTCGTCCTTAACAGGACTTCTTCAGAGTATGAGTACATAAGCACAAAATCAACATATATATACACGCGTTCATGTCCGCGTTCCTGCTAACCCACGCCACTCGAGTCCGCTTGTTTCCTCATCTCCCGGCGGATGAGTCGTCCGGACATTTGAGACAGTTTGATGAATCCGTCCCTGTGATTAAGGCAAGGCTGAGATGCTATATATGCTGCCTCAACTAGTTTCCTCTTTTTCTTTTCTAACCCCTGTTGTAAAATCTCTACCCCGCTCCAGTTGGGAAGGTGTCCAAGTTGGTCTAAATGAACCACCAATGCGTTGGAAGTGCGGTGGGCTTTTAGGTCGTTCCTGTGTTCGTATGTTCGCTTGTGTAGGCCTCTCCCAGCGGGGTAGAGATTTTACAACAGGGGTTAGAAAAGAAAAAGAGGAAACTAGTTGAGGCAGCATATATAGCATCTCAGCCTTGCCTTAATCACAGGGACGGATTCATCAAACTGTCTCAAATGTCCGGACGACTCATCCGCCGGGAGATGAGGAAACAAGCGGACTCGAGTGGCGTGGGTTAGCAGGAACGCGGACATGAACGCGTGTATATATATGTTGATTTTATGCTTATGTACTCATACTCTGAAGAAGTCCTGTTAAGGACGAAACGTCAGTAAATTTACACTCCAACATTACTCGGTGTTTATCTCACCACCCTTCCACTCATTCTGTCGTCCTTCTGTCCAATATATATATATATATATATGTATATATATATATGTATATATGCATATATATATGTATATATGCATATATATATGTATGTTTTCTATTAAATGATACAGCATACTCAGCATTGGAAGTCTTCTTCCTTAAACTTTCTACCCTTCTCGCTTTTTTCTTTTCTGTGGGAGTAAGAGAGAACACAATATCACCAAATGAAACCATAGTGATTTTGGAAATAAAAACAAATTCATTACTTACAACGTTTCGCCTATGCTTTAGGCATCTTCTGGTAATTTTATTTTTGAATCTACAAATCATGATCATATATACAAAATAAACTAGGATAGGTACTTTTTTTTCTTCTTCTTGGCGCCCCGTGGGATGCCCCGAACAGCTCCAGGGTTCCACACATATTTACTTGTATATTAATTGCTGGTAGGTAATTCTTTATTAATACAGCTTCCATACATTTTAATTTTCTCTTATTGGTGTTCTTTGCTAAAATCGATGTATTACTATTCAAAACTTTCCTATGGGCAGCCCCCTAGGGGTTTTATTCGCACGGGCATACATGTGCCATATTGAGAACTCCATCCTTGATGCTGTGAACCCTAAACCTTTTTTGTATTTTAGGTATATAGATGACATTTTCGTAGATGTAGAAGGTAAAGAACAGCTTGATACACTGAAGGAAATGATGGAAGCAAAATCTTACCTGCATTTCACCGTGGAGGAAAGTATCGGTAACAAGATCCCCTTCCTAGATGTTTGGGTAGACGGAGCAGAAGGCGCATTTACCACAAGTGTCTACAGG
>NC_134814.1:17942179-17992179 GCF_046742065.1 Oratosquilla oratoria
TAATTAGGTCAGGAGACGACGCAGGGATTCTGCAGGATGATCTTAATAAATTGTTAACATGGTTGGTGAAATGGCAAATGAACTTCAATATCTCTAAGTGTAGCGTGTTAAACGTAGGGCTACACAACCCCGAAAATAGATAAAGCTTAGATAACACGTTTTTAGAAAAATCTGAGTGTGAGAGGGACTTGGGAGTTCTGGTGAGTCCGGACCTTAAAACCAGGAAGCAGTGCATTAGCACCAGAAATAAAGCTAACAGTGCATTAGGGTTCATTACTAGGACGGTAACGAATAGAAGTGCAGAGGTAATTACTAAACTCTATCTAGCAATAGTTAAAGCCATCCTTGACTTTGCGGTACAGTTTTTGTCTTCGTCCTACAGAATGGACATCAATTCACTAGAATCAGTTCAGAGAAGAATGACCAAAATGATACATGGACTCAGAAATTTGCCTTACGAAGAGAGGCTTAGGCACCTTAACTTACACTCTCTGGAAAGACGCAGAGTGCGGGGTTATCTAATAGAAGTATTCAAGTGGAGTAATTGAAAATAACTTTGAAAGATATCACAAGTTTGTGTTAGATAGAGCAACCGTTGTTCATAACATTGAAGTGCTAGCCCAATGCAGCGACATTAAGGAACTGAAAATGTTAGAGGTCGTGTATATAAGAGAATTGTCTCCTGTTATCAAAATACAGGTCAATTTGGTTTCTGCTATTTCCCTGTTTAATACTTCCACGCTACATGCAGTACACAACCTCCTTAGGCATGCTAAGCATGTTAGTTCACCTCACCTTACTCCGACGACTACTCTCTCCCCCTCAACTTTCCTTCCCCTTTCCCCTCCCCCTTCTGAAGCCCTAAGGTCAACCAGAGTCAGGTCTTCGGAGGTTTAAATGTCGCGCATGACACAGAGTGTAGCATTCTAATTTTTCCTGTGACCATGTAACGTATCTGTAAAATTGTGTTGTCTGAACTGTATTTGTATCTTGAAAATGACTCCTTGCAGTCGAAACGTCGAATAATTAAAATGGAGAACTTTGGAAAGTTCGTTTCCGCTCATCCTCCCAAGATTAGAACCTTAGTGAGGAAACTTGAAAATATTAAGAAGAAAATTAATAACTGTGAAAACGCTGTGGTGTTCAATTCAGTGTGTATAAAAGAAAACCTGCACCAGAAGTATATATATATATATATATATATATATATATATATATATATATAAATATAAATATATATATGTATACATATATATATATATTTATTTATAATTCTCTCTATTTTTTCACATTTCTTCCATTCATTTTTTGTGTGCGTTTTCCATTCCTTTTTAATTCCCATAGTTTCATTAAACTCCTTTCAATTTACTGAATATTTTTCCTAGAATAGCAAAGTTTGCCATTGTAAAGTTGTAACCCACTTGTTTGTATATTTTCTTTCTTAATTCTAACTTCCCTAGTTTCATAAAAAAATCAAGAAGCACATGGTCACTCTTACTTTGTGGGTAGTGGTGTTTCAATAATTCAATAACTTTAAGTCCCTTTGTTAAGATCATATCAAACCTTGCAGTTTGATCTTCGTTTCTATATCATGATGGTTACTTTATCTAATGAGCAATTATATTATCCATTGCTATCTTCAGTAATATGCTACTCCAGGACTCTTCATTTCCCTTTGTCTTCCATCCGTCCCATAATACTTCTCTATAATTAAAGTCACCCATGAGAATTATATTCTCACCCTGTACTCTCATTCCGTGCGCCTGTTCTGGAGGGAAGTATGCCACTCCAATATATCTTTTCAACCTTTTTCATTACCTCGGCCATTCCATCTCCCATTTCTACTTTTTCCACATTGATGCTTCTTTTCATTTATCATCCCACCTTCTTCAACTTTCAAAACTGAGACTGTACAACTCAATAATGAGACCAGTCATATTGTACGGCTGTGAAACATGGGTCCTTACAAAAGCTATGGAGAAGAAGTTTGAAGTTCTTGAAAATAAGATTTTACGGAGAATTTTAGGACCCATGTATGACAACCAAAGGCAAGAATGGAGAATAAGACATAACTGGGAAATTCGAGAACAAACAAAACAACCCCATATTAAAAATGTAATAAGATTAAAAAGATTGAAATGGGCAGGACATGTCACAAGGATGCAAGACTGGAGGAGATGCGTTGAAGAAGTTGTGCAGATATGCAGAATAGAACCAAGAGACTGGAAGGAGTAGTTGTCAAAGAACAGAAAGACATGGCGAGACGCTACAAAATCGGTTATGGATCACCAAGTGGCCCGAAGACCAGAGGAGGAAGTAAGAGTAAGAACCTTCTTCAACTTTTACTTGTGTTTCCTTGTTCCATAAGTTATACTTTCCCTCGCCTTCCTGTGCACCAATATTTTCATTAAGCTTAGTTTCAGCAAAGCACATTATGTCTGGTTATTTCTACTTTAAGTAGAAATTCATTTCTAATTTTGCTTATATCAATCCGTCTATATTTATAGAAGCTATGGTGGATATCTTTACTTCTTTCTCTTTCTGCTTCGTCAGCTGTTGGTGTAATGGGAATCTGGGAATGAGCATTTTTTTTTTTTTTTTTTTTTTGTAATCGATCACTTTCACCACTTTTGTGATCAGTTACCAATTAATAATCGATTATTTTCACCCGGAAATAGATTATCCAGTGGTATATTTGTAAAGTCTAAGGCATATAGTTATGCTTTTAGTAAGTCTCTCTCATCCAAGGGTCCCGGGAAAATTTAACAAAAAGTTGAATTCCTGAAAATTTAACCCAAGATTTTACTGTTGATTGATTGATTATAAGCGTTCAATCTGGTGTCGTAACTACTAGGTTATTGACACAAGATTTTACTATAGTACTTACTAAGTTTACTTTAATTTTATGTAAATTCAATTCTAAATGAGGGCTTACAATGAATTAACATTTTCTTTTTCATCATACAGAACAGGATATCACAGCTTACATCGTACCATTAACTCAAAACAAATCCAATGAGAGCGTAACTTTGTATTTCTATATCATTTTTTCGTTTAATGAATATATTTTTTCTTTATAATTTTTCCTTGCAAAAGAGGGCGGGGGGCATAGTCGCATCACCCCCCATTGCCTGTGTCTATATCTATATCTGTCAGATGGTCTGTCTGATGTCTGTCCGTCTCTCTCTCTCTCTCTCTCTCTCTATATTATATATAAATATATATATACATATATATATATATATATATATATATATATATATATATATATATACATGTGTGTGTTGTGTGTGGGTGTGTGTGTGTGTGTGTGTGTGTGTGTGTGTGTGTGTGTGTGTGTGTGTGTGTGTGTGTGTGTGTGTGTGTGTGTGTGTGTGTGTGTGTGTGTGTGTGTGTGTGTGTGTGTGTGTGTGTGTGTGTGTGTGTGTGTGTGTGCGCGCGCGCGGGTGTGTGAATGGTTATAATTATGTGCATTACGAAACTGCATGCTTGCGCCTCCCAATACATCCAGACGCTTGCAAATTACAAAGGATTACAAAAACGGAGCATGCCGACAGGAGACCTATTGGTTCATATCTAGGTCGGATGCAGAAAACTATAATAATAACAATAATAATAAATTAACAGATAAAAACTATGATAATGTAAATAACAAATAGAATATATAAATAAATGCATAGGTATAATTAAATAACAAACAAACAGGCAAATAGTACATAATAATAAATTTACATTTAACTAATAATAAATGAAAATCAAACAGACAAATGATAACAAAACAAAAACAAATAATATAAAATAAATCATAATCATTACAGCATCTTGCTTAGGTGTTTATCTAAATGATTCTTAAAGCTTCGAACTGAACTACATTGCACTACCTGTGCAGGAAGTTTATTCCATTCATTAACTACACGGTTGGCAAAGTTGTTTCTACCTACTTCCAAATTGAATCTATTTCCGGACACTTTGAGACCATTGTTTCTTGTCTGATTTTCATTCAATGTGAAAATTTGGTCATTTTTGATGTTGTCAATTCCCTTTAGAATTTTAAAGATCAGTATTAAGTCACCTCTGAGTCTACGCTTTTTTAGGGAAAACAGATTCATGTGTTTTAGTCGATTTTCGTATGATTTATTTTTGATATTTGGAATCAGTTTTGTGGCTCGCCGTTGTACTTTTTCTAGTCTGTCAATGTCTTTAAATGAGATTCGGTGGCTATACGGAAACAGCATATTCCGAATGTGGACGAACTAACGATTTATATAGCTTGTTAATGAGTGATGGACTTTTGAAATCAAAAGATCGCGCAATCAGTCCCAGAATCTTATTTGCTTTCTCAGAGGCTGAAATGCACTGCTTGGATGATTTGAGATCGTTACTGATAATTACGCCGAGATCTTTTTCACTATCCACTTTTGTTAACGAATTTCCAAATAACTTGTAATCGTACTTACTGTTATTTTTACCTATGTGCATTACCTTGCATTTACTTGTGTTAAATTTCATTAGCCACTTTTCAGACCATTGCTGTAATTGATCTAAATCTTCTTGAATATCTAATTGGTTTAAGTAATCATTTGCCATTCCGCACAGTTTTGTATCATCAGCAAATTTGGAAACAGTAGATTTTAGTCCATGGTCTATATCATTTATATATACTATGAATAGAAGTGGCCCAAGAACGGAACCCTGAGGAACTCCACTTGTAACATTTTTCCATCTAGAAGTTTTTCCATTTAAAACAACTCTCTATTTTCGATCATTCAACCAATTACTAGTCCAACTTAATAGGCTACCACTTATTCCGTGCGAAGCTAATTTAGTAAGTAGTCTTTCGTGTGGGACGGTATCAAAAGCTTTTGCAAAGTCTAGATATATTAAATCTATATTGTTTCTTTTGTCATAATTCGAGATAACTGTGTTGTAGAATTCGAGTAAGTTAGTCACGCAATAACGTTTCCGTCTGAAACCATGCTGGCTATCATTTATCAAACGGTGACTTTCTAAATGATGTTCGATAGCATCTCTGATGATAGTTTCCATTATTTTTCTTACGATTAAAGTCAAAATTATAGGCCTGTAGTTATTTGGTTTCTTTTTGTCACCTTTTTTAAATATTGGAATAACGTTAGCTAGCTTCCATTCTCTTGGGACATCTCTGGATATGACGGATTTCTTGAAAATAATTTCTAATGGAACAATAATCTCCTTTTTCATTTCCTTTAAGATTCTTGGATGCCAACCGTCAAATCCACACTACGGCGTGGCAACTTCATGTCAATTAGACTTTCTTAATCTCCATGGAGAGTGGGAAGTCTCCTTTTTGCAGGTCTTTAAAGTGTTACAAAATTATTTCATTGGAATGGTTTGGTTCCGTCCAACCTCAAGGAACTGTCATGTCTCTGAAATCCCATCTGATTCTCCGAGCAACGAGGGCGCTAGTTTACACGGATACCACCTGACACTTTCTGTTTGATTCGTCAAATGGAAAAGCTTTAACCAGAGGACCCTTACCTGGATATAGCATTCTCTCATGCCCATTAAATGTTTGCTATATTCAGTTACAAGTTGGAGGAATTCGTCGGATACGTCCTGGGCCCTCACGTCCTTGAAACCAACTTTTCGCAGCATTTCCTCGTAATCTACCAGCGTAATCAAGCTCCATCCTATTAAGAAACTTAATTTAGACAACAAGTTCCACCGGGATATTCATACCAGTGAATCATATTTGGTAATAAATCCTAGTGGAAATGATAGTTCTATGGTAGAATCCTCTATTGCCGATAATGGAGAGGAAAGGCAGAGAAATGAAAATCTGGGAGGAGGAGGAGTTTTAGAGAGTGAAGTAAAAACGCGAGTTACAATTGCTAACGAGGGATGTTTTGTAAGTGGATTTCTAGCTGCTGCCGACACTGTTTAGGCTAAAGAAATTAATCATCCAGTTGTATTAATCAGGAAAATTTTATGTATTTGTAAGGAGTGCATTGCGCAGATTCGTAGTATAGATTATTTTGATCATAAAGGGAAGGAATTATTTCGTCAAAGATGTGGTGGTGTTAGCAATATCCGAATGAACAAAAGGAATCGATTTAATATTTCATTATTATCATTATCAAGGGAAACATTGAAAAACTTAATTTGTAATAGATTTAGAAGGTGAATGCATTAGAAGTGGTCATCACTCATAGGAAGATAATTATGCATTTCTTACTGCGCAGCTTAATGAGGTCCTCAAGCTCTTGGGGGGAATCCTCTTTGTTTCTCCGACAGTAGTCGACCACGAACAGCTTTCCTCCAGGTCGCAGCCAGCCCTGCAAAAGACTGGAATGTACAGAAAGGGAAGAGACTCATAACGAGCCAAAAGCATGTAGTGTTCATGGGTCAAGTTATTTTATTTTATATGTATGTGTATATATATATATATATATAAATATATATATGTATGTATATATATATGTATGTATATATATATGTATGTATATATATATATATATATATATATATATATATATATATAAATATATATATATATATATACATACATATATTGGGGGGGCCATAGGTTACGGAGACAGGGGCATTTCTCATAATATAGCAGGAATCGGGTTATGCAATAGGTAGCTGGGGAGTTATCAGTAGATGCCATCACAAGAACTGATAAAGGTGTCAGGGGCATCTAGGGTTACCAGAGTCATATTAAGGTGTTAGTTTCACACCATATATAATCTGATATCCGAAGCACCAAGGATGTCCGGTGCAAAAACAGTGCCGTCCAGATATCTTTGGGAAATTTCAGGAGATTCGAGAAATTGAGGGATTTCTATGAGGGATCATGAACATGAAGGGGCATTCAAGAGTGTCAGGGCAATCAAGTGAAGACAGAAAAACACAATGTGTGGGTATAGACTTATCTGTGGAGGATTTAAGGGCATAGATAGGTGTTAAATATAACCAGATTCATTCAGAGGTATGGTAGGAATATCAAGAGAAGTTAGACTGGGTCGGAAAGAAATTACGCCAATGCTCTCGATGCTCCTAAACTATTGCATTCGAAAATATGATTGACTAGAAAGGAATTATAGGGTGAGCTTATTGTACTATCATGAAGACATTTTCATCAGAATATAACCCTCAAGAAAAGGAAGATTTATTTTTAATATTTGTCCATGCGATATGCCTGTGAATTAAGAAAAGGGGAAGCAACATGCATATGTTTATGAATTAAATTGATTTGAACAAATAGGAATAAGATAATTAATTGAAGGAATAAAGTTAGTAATGACGTGCGAAAAGACAAATGGTTGGAGAAAGTGATGTAGAAAACATCCAGAATGGCGCAAAAAAGGACTATCGTCTAATGTTTCGACAGAAGAGGACCGTCGGAACGTTGGAGAATAAAGTACTTTACGCCATCCTTGATTTTCTCCATACCACTCTCTCCAATAATTCATAAGCCAAAAACATTATCATTGATAGATGATAACTTATTTCAAGAATTCTCTAGCTTCTGTATTCTGCCAACTCTCTCAGTTCATAGTTGTGCTTGTTCATCTATATCATACACTGGGCCAAATATCTTCCTAAGGACTTTATTTTCAAAGACAGATAAGGAGTGTTCCATTCTCTATGTGAGACTCCATGTTTTACATCCATACAGCAAAACTGGTTTGATAATGGTGTTGTAGATTTTCAGTTTTGTCTTTTTAGATATGTTTGCTCTTCCCAGGGCTTTTTGGAGACTGAAAAAACATCGATAGGCTGATGCTATTCTGCTTTTAATTTCTGTTTCCATCTTATTATCATCATCAACCATAGAGCCAAGGTATTTAAATCTTCTGCACACCCCATACCTGATATTGTTTATTTCTAATTGCTCCTCTCTAATAACGTAATCAAAACAAGAAACACGTTATAGAGGGAAACCAGCCCAGTGGTACACTCATTTACATGAGCAGTTTCACCCACTCAATTGATTGGGTCGCGACGCGAAAATTCAATACAAATAACAACATCCCGGAAGAAATTTTAATTGAATACAGTTTGATCAAATCTAGTAAGGGAATAAATGTGTATATAAATATATATATATATACATATATATATATATATACATATATATATATATATATATATGTATATATATATATATATATATATATATATATATATATATATATATATATATATATACACCAGTTGTAAGCAATTGTCCCAATTGTTTGCTGATTACCAGAAAGGCGGCAAAACCATGTGTATCTCTTTAGCTCTCCGAGTTCATTCTTCCCGTGGCTTGTTCTCTCATATACTTCCGTTTTTCTAGATTCTAACTGCAATGTCTTCCACAAGGAAAAGTAGTATCTTTGACGACTCAGATGACGACGAATAGATATCCCAGGCAACCAAGTTAAGTAAAAGGAATGACTCCTATCTATAGGAAATGAGTCAGGTAGATAGAGGGGTAGGTGGAGAGAATTTCATTTTTACGAGTTGGATATTTTGAAAACAATAGCCGCGAAGGAGTTGCGGAGTTGCATAATCTCGCTCACCATCTAAAGTTAGAGTACATATTTTAATGGTAAGGTGACAATATGTAAACTAGGCCATTCCACTTCAATGTTGAGATTGCTTGTGTAAATAGTATTGCTTAAGACGGTGTAACAGTCTTTCTGATTGGAGAAGGGTGGAGGTATGGAGTAAATACACCCTGCGCCACTACGGTAGTGAACCGGTTCGATGCCACTGATACACAACCCCCCCCCCCCCCTGCAGCCAGGCACACCCAACCGAAGAATGTATTAACAGGTACAAGGCCAAACAGCCCACCACGTCTCGTTGTCCAAGCTGCCTTCAGAAAAATTATGCTTAACACCCACGCTGCCATGAATGGATTTAGAGGCTCCCTGATGGAACAGATAGCCAAAGGAAGTACCAACAGAATTGTACAAAATAACGACAACAGGGAACGGAACAGCGGCAGCAGCGGTTTCGCCCTGTACCCCCACCAACTCGCCCAGCCTGGGGCTCAGCCACTCCTCACACACCCGCCCCATGTAACATTTAACACATCCAACGAAAGAAACAGACAATAGAGGCGCCGGAGTCCCATTCGTACCAGGAACCAAAACCACAGCGTCCAAGACGCCGTCATCAGCGAAAAACAAACAAAAAACTCCGTACCGACCATTAACGGCGCCCCTGCGCCGACCGTTGACGTTCCTGCGCCGACCGATAACGTCCCTGCTCCCACCGTTGACGCCCCAGGCCCGTGATCCAAGACTCTGCCTCTGCTAAGGAAGATCCGGCTCTCTTCGCCAGCCCTCTGGAGATTATCTCCTCCGCTATACTGAGAGGCCTCCTGGGTCATCTGATGCAGGAGGTCAGACAACTCCTGGAAACATCATGACTACCGTTCCCAGAAGGGCTATATGCTCACCGCGACAGCCGGCTGGTCCCAATACCGCCATCTTTGGCCACCGTGATAATGGAGCAGCATGAAGGCAACGACAGCGACCGTAGCCTCACGCCCGACGGACTGAAACCACCAAATCACCCAGGCCCTTGTAGAAGAGAACATAGACGTTGTACACCTGCAAGAGAAGCTATTACCGGAGGACTCTGAGTGGAGGGCGGCAGGTTACACGGCCCACTATCTCCTGTATGGCAGAGATGACCACCTCCGTGGCTGCTAATAATAGTGCGGATCAGCTTCCTTTATCACAGGATCACTGACCCTGTGTACTGTGGCGAAGGAGTAGAGGTGATGACCATACAACCCCAGCTCAGTTGTTTTTCGCTCACTGTCTACATCATCTACAAGCGACCAAATGGAGTGCTGCAACTAGATGAAGTGTTCTCATTTGCTACACACAGCAGCAGCATCGTGGGCAGAGATTTCAAAGCACACCACCCACTGCTAAAGTCTGTGTCCTCCACCAACTCTAGAGGGCGACATCTGGCTAATTTCATGGAGGAACTGCTGGATATTGTCCTCCTCAACACCGGAGATGCTACGCACATACGAGGCAGGAAACTGGACCACACCTTTGTTTTAAAGGACCTGGCTCCTGATGTCATATGGCGGGTCTACCCCACATTAACTAGCGACCATTATACCATCACCACTATACTGAGGGTCATCGTACCGCAAATGCCACTTCCACCTCCACGCTGTAACACCCAGGGAGCAGAATGTTCCAAGGTCCAGGTTGTTCTGGAAGAATGGTGGGAGGCGTACAAGCTGCCGGAGGACCTAGATGAATGGGAGAGAGACCTAACTGCGGCTATAGGGAGGGGAGTGGGTGCCTCCATTCCAAGGAAGAAACAGGCTTGCCAATATCTAAAGAGAAGCAGCAAGAGAGGAAAAGAGGCAAAGTGACAGGTGTGGTGCTCCAGTTTCAACCAGCACACTGACCTTTCCGACCCATGGTTCAAACTGAGGATGACCTCCGGCAAGATAACATCACGATCTGCGGCCCACCCTCATCCACGGGAGGAAGTGGAAATGTTGGCGGACATATTCGTCACACGCTGTGCCACTGCTCAGCTACCTACGGAGATTCTAGTTTTACAGCAACAGCTGAGACCAGAGAGGTATAGACATCGCTCGGAAGATACTCGACGTGACGGACAAGTCTTTTACTCAACGGGAGCTCATCCGAGCTCAGAAAAGCCGGGACACCGCCAGATGAGCGAATCAAGTCACTTAATTGATGCTGGCCCACGCCGGACCAACAGGCGAAGGGGCTATTCTATCCTTCATAAACCAATCATGACTAGCGGGACGCCTCCCGGGCACATAGAAAGAGGCCGATATACAACATATTCCTAAACCTAGTGAGCCCACCAAGCCCCGTCACGGCCAAGACTGCAGAACAAATAGTGTTTACCCGCCTTCGGTTCCACGTAGGGAGTTGGGAACGTCGACAGCATCATAGCCCTGCTGAGCAGGATTGATAACCGCTTCGCTGTGGTTGTTTTCCTCGATTTGGAGAAGACATGCGAACTGGCAAACCCTCATGCCATCCTGACAGCCATGGTGGAGAAAGGTTTTCAGGGCAGACTCTTTGCCTGGCTTCAGTACTACTTACAGCATCAGTAGGCAAGGGCCAGGTTTCAGAGGGAACTATCACAGAACCGCGAATTGGAAAACTGTTCACCTCAGGGCGGAGTACTCAATCCCTTTTTTGTTCAATCTGATGATGGAGCAGCTAGTCAATCAACCTACCTTTCAAGGGCCATACAGCTCTTCTCAGTTACGCCGACGACCTCTTCCTTGTCATCGCTGGCAAGGGTAACTAAGTCCCAAGAGCACAGCAGGCACTTGACCTCATCACTGAGAAATGCAAGGAGCTGGGCCATAAGATCTCATCAGAGAAATCAAAGGCCATGATGGACAAAGCAATCACCCAAGAATGTCACTAACAGAATCAGGGCGTCAGACTAGCCTGGATCCGTACCTACCAATGCCTAGACGTATAGGCTGATCAAGGGTTGACCTTAGGCACCCAGGTCACCTACCTGAGAGACCGAATTCGTTCAAGGACGAACTTCAAAAAGGTTATGACAAGAGCACGTGCTGAGGCCTAATTATCTGTGCTGCGCCTATACTATGTACAGATCATCCTTACATTAGTGGACTACAACGCACTAGTACTTATCGCTCTGTCACTTACGCAGCAAAAGTGGGTCGAAGTGATGCAAAACGAGGCAATGCGGGGTATATTGGGTGCACCTCGATGGACTACAGCAAGTGCCTTACAAAATGAAGTCGACCTTGTTTCCCTGGGCTTTATGGCCCAGCAGGTCGTGGTTTGCTGGGTAGCCAAAGTCTTTCGGCGGGACGGAGAATCCACAGCACGTGTGAAACTCGCCAGGTCTTTTCCACATCGAAGAGACCTCTTTGGTAGTGGCACCTAGCTGAGAATTATCGCTAACGCCGCTAACACCCTGGTGGACACCAAAACGTTGCTGAAGGGAGGACCTGACCTTCCCACCACCACCTACGTCGCACCAACACCGTGGGATCCACCGCATACAGAAGTCATCATCAACGACCTGCACGCCAGCTAGGCATACTGCACACACCATGAACTCCTGTAACACGTGCTGATGTCGGTGGTTCAGGCCGGCATCCCCGGGAGTGCCATTTACTACAATGACGGCTCCGTCGATCCTACCCAGGGCAAAGCGGGAGCGGCGGTGGTCACCGAGGGAGAAGTGCTCACCTGGAGGACACCAGACCACTGTTCTACCCTACACACGGAACTGGTGGCAATCTGGCACTCCTTGGAACACGCCAAGCACCGTCATAAGGCCGCAGTGGTCATCCACACTGACTCGAGGTCAGTCCTAGAGCCACTGCAACAACACACCCCGATAGACAACGTGAGTATCGTTATCTCCATATCGGCACATACACAGAGCTTAGCTGCAGAGGGCCGACGGGTGCGGCTCAACTGGATCCCATGTCACGTGGGACTAAGAGGTAACGAGGCTGCTGACGAGGCGGCACGTGCGGCCACCAGAATGCCCGACATTAGCAGCGACGTCCTGCCCAACCTGCAGCAATGCAAGGTGCTGGCCCGGTTTCCTGCTGAACGCAGGACTGCTGCCGAACGCTAGGAACAAGAGAAGTCATCGAGGCAGGCGGCATGGTTTGCAAGAGCCACCGCCCACCAACCCCTTCGAGCCGACCGACAACAAAACAAGGTGGGCCAAGTCACACTGCATCTCTTGCGCATCAGGTACTGCACTTGGAAGGAACTACGGGACGACTCCCTCGAGCGGCAGTGGCCTTCAGACAAGTAGTCCACTTGTCCACTACTTGCTGTCTTGTCCCGTCACCACGGAACTGAGGCATTGCATAGCGGATGTAGACACTGAACGGAACAGGCAAGCCAGGGCCGTCCTCCTTGCTCGGAAGGCACAACAAAATGGAAGTGTGCTATCTTTTTTCGACTGAAAGACACGCTTCTCTTCCAAAAGGGCGTAATGAAGAAAGCCTCTAGTGGCGGGCTAGTCACCCGCTCACCTGTTATACAGATGTAAATTCACAATATGATCATTCTTTCTATTGTAATTTCTTTCTACTAGTACAAATGTCAATATACGAAAGCTCTCTGCTTTGTTAGTTCATCATTCCTGGTGGTTACTTCCGCATTTCTGAACGCAAGTTTCTAGTGATTTACTACACACACACATACACGTGTGTGTGTGTGTGTATGTATTTGTGTGTGTGTGTGTGAGTGTGTGTGTGTGTATGTGTGTGTGTGTGTGTGTGTGTGTGTGTGTGTGTGTGTGTGTGTGTGTGTGTGTGTGTGTGTATTGATTAACTCCAAGAAATAGACGTACCAACAGCTTCTTGAAGAGGGACTCCTTGTCCCTGACGTAGAGGATAGTGTCTCGGCTATAGATGACATCATAACTTTCTTCTTCTAACTTCATCTTCGTCATATCTGCAGCCTCGAAGTGGATCTACAACAAAGCAGAAGTTTCAGCTTGGAAATATATAAATATACATGCATATACCAAAGTGTTTTCCCCCTTATAACGGAGGTAGCCAAAAAACAAAGGCATAAAAACCACTCACACTCATTCCATCCCTAATACACTCCACTCCCCTCCACCCTCTTCCCTTCCTCTTATCTTGGCACTTCCTGGATGATGGGTCATCCCTGCATCTTGTCCACTACCCTGGGTCAGAAGAAGTGTTGCAACACAGCACATCCACAGCAAGGCCGCTTCATTAAATCGGCAACCCCCCTCTCTGTCCCCTCATGCAGAAAAGGAGAAGACGGGAAGAAATTCCTTCGGGCTGCGTAAATTTTTTCTCATACATACTCCCTCACCCGCCCTCACCAACCCATTCCACCTCATGGATTATATCATCCACATACAACCATTCTCCATTCACCCCTGTCTTCTGTCCTCTCCCGTCCTTCCTCAACAGACATTCCCCTCTTCCCAAAGCCCTCTTACCCCATCCATTCATCTCATCATTGGTCTCCCCCTCTTGTTCACTCCATCCACATCCACCTTCCACACCTCTTTAATTAATCTTTCTTCACTCATTTCTGTGTCCAAATCCACCCAATACTTTTTCATCAACCCAATCTCCCAACTCTCTTTCCACCCCCATTCTCCTCCTCACCTCCTCATATCTCACTCTGTCCATACTAGTAGCCCCTATCATACTTCTCAGACACCTCATCTCAAACACATTCAAATTCCTTCTCTCTTCCTCTCTTATGTTCCATGTTTCTGCCCCATACAGTGCTGTCGGCACAATCACTTTCATACAATCTCCTCTCAGCATCCATTTCCAAATGTCTATTTCTCATTACACTTTTTAATCCACCAAGGCATTTACTCGCTTCTCTCAATCTACATTCTACCTCCACCTCCACTCCTCCCTTTCCTGCCACATTCGCACCCAAGTATCTAAAACTATCCACTTCCTCCAGTCTCTCTCCTTTAATACTCACTTCCAGTCTGCTACCACTTTCACCCCTTGTACATCTCATCACCTTACTTTTACCCACATTTATCTTCAACTTCCTTCTTTCACACACTTTCCCAAACTCTGTCACTAACTTCCTCAATCCCTCCTCTGATCCTGCTACAAGCGCAGTGTCGTCCGCAAACAACAGCTGGCTTATCTCCCACTTTTCTCCATTTTCTTTAACCATCTCCAATCCCTGACCCACCACCCTTGCATCCACCTCTCGCACCATCCCATCCATGTATAAATTGAACAGCCAGGGTGACATAACACATCCCTGACGAAGTCCCACCTTTACTTCAAACAACTCTCTCTCCATTTCTAATCCTGACACACACTCTACTACTCCCATAAAAACTCTTGACAGCTCATAAAAGCTTTCCTCCTATCCCGTATATCTGCAATACCTCCCACAGTGCCTTCCTGTCTACCCTGTCATAAGCCATTTCCAAATCCATAAAAAAAAAACATCCTTACCTTTTCCTATAGCTTTCTTACATATCTGTCTCACCACAAAAATCTGATCTACGCAACCTCTACCTCTCCTAAACCCACACTGTTCCTCACCAATTACTCCCTCTGTTCCTCTCCTAATCCTCTCAATCAAGACCCTCCCATAAGCCTTCCCAACTACACTTAACAAGCTAATCCCTCTAAAACTACAACACTCACTTGTCCCCTCTTCCTTTGTAAAGGAACAAACATTAAGTAACTTCACCAGCCAGTCCACTTTCACTGTACCTCCTCATCTTAACAATTGTCTTCACTTAATCAATCCTTTTTTATTTCTCCTCCATTTTCCTCACTCATCACTCTCATTTTCTTAACACTTCCTACTCCAACTACTTTTCCCTCCCTTTCCTACTTCACATTTAGCAACTCCCTAAAATACTCTGCCCATCTTCCTCTTACTGCCTTCTCTTCCATTATCATCTCTCCATCTGCACCTTTTACCTTTTCTTCTCTACTTGATTCGCCTCCTCTTCCTCTTTTAATTTCTTTCCAAAACATCTTTTTATTACTTTCAAAATTTTCTGTCACACTCTTACCCCATTTCACATCTGCTCTCCTCTTTGCCTCCTTTATCTTATGCTTTACTTTTCTTCTCTTTTCTTTGTACCTCTCATATGATTCTCTCGTCCTATTTTGTAACCAATCTGTGAAAGCTCGCTTCTTCTCTTCTACAACCTTCTTTGTTTCCTCATCCCACCACTCACTACCCTTCCTTCTATTTCCTCCCGAATTCCTTGTTCCACTCATTGCACTCTTTGCACTCATTGTGACTCCCTCCTTGAACCATCACCATTCCTCCTCCACTCCTAGTTCTACTCTATCCTTCACTCCCTCCCACTCCTCTCTCAGCTTCTTCTTGTACTCCTTCTCCTTTTCTTTCTCATTTAAGCAGTTCACTCTGAGCACCTCCCTACCTTTTGTCCTTTTCCTCTTTCTCCATCTATCCTCCACTCTCAACTTACCTTCCACCAGAAAATTATCTGATATTCCCCCACTCTCTCTCACTCTCCTCTCTACTATCTACCACTACATAGCCCATTAACGCTCTATCTACCACCTTACCATCCACCACCCTCTCCCATGTGTACTTATACTTGACTTTCTTCTAAACTCTGTATTTGAAACACCTAACTAGTTACACCTAGGACCTTCCCTTCCTCCCCTCACAGCTCTCTTCTTCCTTTCCCGTACATTCATCCCCTGGTTCCCCATTCCACTTACCAAATCCTGAACTTTTTTCTCCTTCAGAGCCAGGTTATCCATCGCAATCTGACACATGTTGGAAGAGATGTCGACACCGTGGACGTGAACCCCGTAGCACTGCGCCATAAGAAATGCTTCACCACCTGGTCCGCTTCCCAAACTCAGCACGCGCTGGCCTTGCACCAATCCCAGCATGGTCAGGAGTTTCTGCAAATGATGCAAGTCATCTGTAATTCACTTCACTACAGAGGTAGATGTAAATCCAAGGTGAATTCCAAGGAACATCAAGCTCCAAATACGTATGTATTATGAAATACAGGACGGGAAATTATTGTCTTTCGTATAATTTTGCTTTAGTTGGCTATGTTATGTTCATTAACAAAGTGGACAAACATTATCTTTCCAGTCATGAAGATCTTTATGTCTTTAATTTCCTTCAAAACGTTTATTGCTTTATATAAGTGTGCAATGGCTAGCCACTGCAGCTTTGTAGCCTTTCTTCCACAAGCTTCGTAGTTTATAAATCTAAAGTGCTTTTGATATTGCAAACAGGGACATTATCCACGACCAGCTTGTGGATTTTGGAGTTAAGCGAAATCTCTTGAGGTGGCTAGAAAGTTTTCAAAGGGCCTATTAGCACCACCAGGAGTTTTGACCTTGGCACCACCCTACACGGAGGAGCCCTCATTCCATTCATATTCAATATCTTTATCAAAATAAAACACCATGTGAGGACGGAGCCTTTATTATTACGATGTTTTGCTTTTCACAGCTTTTTCAAGTATATAGTCGTAATACACATGACTGAGACTAAGAGGGACGGAGAAAACGAGGTGAGGTGAGGCAGGGATTGTGGGAGGGAGGGAGGGAGGGAGGGAGGGAAGGAGGAAGAACAAGAATGAAGTAGACTACAAGAGACCATGAGGCCTACACTAGGCAGTTCCATGTCCATTACCACCTGTCATCCCTATCTATAAAGTTGCCTAACCGTTTCTTAAAACAACTTATAGTTTCAGCGCTCACTACATGGTTACTAAGTCTGTTCCTTTCGTTGACCACCCAATTGATAAACCGATTCTTGCCTATTTACTTCTTAAATCTAAATTTGTCAATTTTAATTCCATCACTGCGAGTCCTGCTCTGTTGTCTTAATATGATGACCTTTGTTAAAGCCTTTGATCCACTTCAACATCTATTAGATCCCCCTCTGCGTCTTTCCAGAGAGTGTAAGTTAAGGTGCCTATGCCTCTCTTCGTAAGGTAAATTTCTGAGCCCATGTATCATTTTGGTCATTCTCCTCTGCACTGATTCTAGTGAATTGATATCCATTCTATAAGACGGAGACCAAAACTGTACCGCATAGTCAAGGATGGGTCTAACTAACGCTAGATAGAATTTGATAATTAAATCTGCACACCTATTTGTAACCGTCCTATCAATGAAACCTAATGCTCTGTTAACTTTATTCCTGACGTTAATGCACTATTTCCTGGATTTAAGGTAAGGACTCACGAGAACTTCCAAGTCTCTCGCAATCAGTTTTCTCTAAAACGTGTTATCTAAGCTATATCTGCTTTCGGGGTTGTGTAGCCCTACTGTAAGAGCCCTACTTACAAGTCTCTCTCGCACTCAGTTTTCTCTTTCAACGTGTTATCTAAGCCATATCTATTTTCGGAGATATGTAGCCCTACTGTAAGAGGCCGGTAGATAGAGGTAGACATTTAAGTAGATAGAGGAGGAGGTGAAAAGATATGCAAATTCTATTATTTGGATGTTTTGAAAAATTGGCCGATAGGAAGTACAGAGTTGCATATTATAGGAAGTGCAGAGTTGCATATTCTCGCTACCGCCTAAAGTTTGTAAATACAAGTTAGGATATCAATAACAGTGATGATGTGACGAAATGTAAACATACAAGCCACACTCAGCATGCAACAGAATGCTTACGTAAACAGTATTGCTTGAGACAGTATAACAGCCTTTCTGATTGGAGAAAAGGGTGGAGGGGGAGAAAAATTGTTGGTGCATGGAGGTAAAGTCAAGCCCTTAAAGAGTGGCTTTTATTTGTTACGTTCAAAGTTATTGGATGAATTAAATTGTGAAGTCGGAGCAGACTTGGCTTGGTGGGAGTAAGATGATCACAGGTGGGAGTCCTTTGGTGTAGATAAAAAACAACAACTGTATTTACTTAGAAGAAAGAAGATAAGAAAAATCAATCTAATTTAATTCACCCCTTAAGCTCTGACTGTTTCTGTATGTAACACAAGCGTTGATAGTGATATAATGTCTGATACAATCCGGAGAAAATGTGTGGAAACAGCCATCATCCAGGGATTCAACACGATCGAACAAAATAGTCATGTTTAACGTTTCACCCCACCTGATTCTTTGGCTTCCAATTGCAAACGAATTCTTGGAACGCTATAATTTTTTGCGCTCCTCACTCACTTTATTTCTTCACTAATTTGTCCATATACATTGGACAAAATGCCCCTGACCTTATTTCTTCCACTTATATATTTTCCCATCGACGGTGAATAAATGTCCTCCTACACACGAACAATTGTTCCTTATTCTTCTTTACCGTTCCTAGGCTCCAATGACCTCAGCCATTCCTCCGGGTCTTCCCTAGAGATTTGTGTGCTTGATAAAGCTCCAACACGCGAAACACAGTACTAAGAAAGGCCTAGTCCTTACATGGTGTTTCTTTTCAAATATTCGTCGGCAACTACTAATTTCATATATGTTAAATACATGTAGCACACTGGCACAAAAGATACTTAATAATGTTCTCACATTACCCTGGTTCGAAATTCTCCACCAGTTGACATCCAAGTCGGTCCATAGATACGCTCGAACTTCCGGATATAACGCAGGGTGAAGTTCTTTTGGTCCATGGACTCCTGAGTTATTTCCATTGTAGTCATGGCGACCTGTAGTCCAAGAAAAATTTGCCGAAAAAGGCGTGATATGTATAGGAGACAAAGGCGGAGCAAGCCGACAGGAAAACTTTTGGCCCATAACTAGGTCAGATGCGATAAAATATGATAAAAAAAGAATTATAAAATAAAATTAGATAAAAATTATAATAATATAAATGATAAATTAAATTAATAAATGCATAGGTATGGTTAGAAAATAAACAAACAGGTAAATAGTAAATAATAATAAAATGACAAATGATAATTGAAAATCAAGCAAATAATAAAGACAAATAATAACAAAGAAATAAACAAATAATATAAAATAAATGGCAGTCATTACAGCATCTTGCTTAGATGTTTATCGATACGAGAGACTTATTCATTTACTGTTTTATTCAACCGTCTAATTATTATGATCATGAGTTACAATAATTTGTAATAAAACATGCTGACAGAAGACCTATTGGTCCATAACAAGGATGGGCGATTTTTTTTTTTCTTTTATCTAAATGAGCTTAGAAATTTTAACTGTTTTACATTGAATTGCCTCGGCTGAAAGTTTATTCTATTCGTTCACAACGCTGTTGGTCAAATTTATCCCAATGGCTACATCTTGACAGCTTGAGGATATTTCTCGTCCCGTTAGTATCAAGTCTGAAAGTACACACAGAATACTTATACAAAAATTATTATACAAAAAGTCCCTTTCCCCCTTCTAAGCGTGATAGTTTAGTTAAAGCATAATCCAACCCTACACTTATCCCATGCCAATCCAAAAACTTATCCAAAAATCCATACACTGTCCCTCCTTTCTTAGCACCTTGTGGATGAAGATTTATCCCTGATCCCTGCCCACTGTTCGGGTCAAAAGCAATGCATAAATACACAACACCTCCACAGCAGGGTCCGACTGTCTAAGCTGTTTACCCCCATCGCTGCATTACGTGGCGACCCTCCTCCCATCTAATAAAAAAAATCTGAAGAGTGGTAAAAAAAAAAATTCCTTTGGGCCTCGTCATTTCCGCATCCATTCACGAACATTCTCCACTCACACCTGTCTCTTAGACCTCCCTTCTGTGCTCGACTGGCATTCTCCTTGTATCCAGTGCCCCTTTCACCCAATCCATCCTCCTCATTCTTGGTCTTTTCTTAAGTTATCTTTATCTACCTCCACCTTCCACACTCTTTATGTTGATCTTTCTTCACTCGTTCTTTCCATATGCCCAAATAGTCTAATCATTATTTGATCAACCATATCTACCAACTCCTTTTCCATCCCTGCTCTTCATCTCACTTCCTCATTTCTAATACTACCCATCCTTGTAATATTTGTGTATTCCTTAATTATTTAATCTCAAACACCTTTACTCTCTTGTATATTCTTCCTTTTGCATTCGTCCCCAGATACCTATTTCCCATAGCAATTTTCATTCCCCACAGAAATTTACCTGATTCCCTTCTCTATGATTTACTTACAAACCCACTCCATTTCCTAACACGTATGACCTAAAATACTGTAAGCTCTCCACTTTCTTATTAGTTCCATTTGTAAATGAATGTGTGTGTATGCATATTGTACGAAACTTTTATGTGACTATAACCTTCTGTATGAATATTATGTTCTGTCTCTCTTTCTTGTATTCTGAGGATGTCCGACTTTATTTTCCCTGTGGTTTATGCAATATTATTTAGTCGCGCGTTATTGTGATTATTTTTGCACGTATATATATATATATATATATATATATATACATACATTTATATATATATATATATATATATATATATATATATATATATATATATATATATAACAAAAAAGCGCCTACGGGAGCAACAGTATAAACGCGAACATCAGTGTACATCCTTGTAAAAGCACTGATGGTGGATAATACAAGTGAACAAAAGAAAGTTCTCGCAGTCAGATGCTTGTTATATAGTTTCTTATGTATACAACTACGGCCTAAAATAAATACAATTGTGTAAAATATTACCCGCGAAACACAATTCTGAAAACAGGAATACTATGTGATTTGGGAGTGTGTGATTATCTCTTTCATAAAGTAACACTTCTGAAAACCGTGGATATTAAGCGCTTTAGTTGTGTGTTTGTTTACCCTGAATGTATAAGTACACTTACCAAAAATTAAATAATAGAAAGAAAAGAGTCGTAAAATACCTTAGTTGGTGTAGTGCTGCAAGAAATGATGAGCCGATGGGCAGATCAAAAAGCTGAGCGATGGGTAGGGAGCTTCAGAGTGAGTGTAAATTTTCCTTATCAGATGATATGATAAACAGCTCACCACCCTTGACTGCGCAAGCGCAGAGCACTGGCTTTGCTTTAAGCAATGAAACTATGCGTTGCGGGAACATCCGTTCAGCAATCAACTCTTGTTCACTAACGGCGCGGAGAGGCCAATGTTTCAGCTGTCATTTAACTTCAACTTAACTCATAGAACATGCCGGCAGTGGTATCAGCCACAAAAACCTTAATTACTTACCTTAACAAATTAACTAATCCATTCTTCAACTATCAAGTGTTTCAATACTCCATAGGACCTTAAAACTTCCCAATTACCAAAGGCGATTTAGACCCAAGAATGTTGAGGACGATTAATATATCACTCATTAACTTATTAATATTAGCTGTAATTTCACACTTCACTGACCTCTAAGACACATTGAAGACACGTTGCCACACTAACAGTGACATTTTATATGCGCTATAGTGCAACAGCAGTGGAATTGACTGCCCTTAATATGTTGTATTTAAGGATTGTACAGCTGTAGTTCCAGGGCCCACTGTAACATTTGGACATTCTTGAAATTCACTCGATAGATAAACACTGAGGGGTTGTGGTCTGTGTACACGTTCGTCGATAACACTAGTCAACAAAAAAATAGATTTATATCAAGCGGTTGGTAACACTGAGTTTGGCAACAGCGAGTGAGATTGTTATGCAGTGTCAAGCAATCTGTTCTTCAAGATAACCACACTTATTGAGTCAGGGAGATCCGAATGATATTGTGCGGGATTTAAAATTGTGAAAAAAAACAATATGAACTTCTCGGTTCCAGATTATAGGGCTGGAATTTTTTCCAGAAAGAATCCAAAGTTAGTTTTTATCCTAAGTTACATTGTGATTCTGAACCGTTTTTCTCACTTGAGAATGGTGTGGTGTTTTGCAATGATGCATATATATTCTGTTATGGAGAAACTTAACCATAAATATGACAGGAATGAGTGGTGCTTGTTTATTGACTCTTCAAAAGTGAGCCTGAAAGCTGTTTTGCTCCACGATAGAAATAAGTTTCCTTCTGTTCCTCTGACCCATACAGCTAGCATGAAGATAACATATGAGAGTGTAAAGTTGTATTACCAAAAAAATAAGTATGAAGAACATAAATGGAATATCTGTGGTGACCTAAAGGTTGTGGCACTTTTATTTGGAATGTAGCTAGGTTACTCAAAGTTTTGTTGCTTTCTCTGTGAGTGGAACAGTCGGGATAAGAAAAACCATTATGAAAAGAATGTGTGACCCAAATGATCTCTGACCCCAGAAGAGAAAAATGTTCTCAACCCTTCTCTTGGTTAATAAACTTGATAAACTTAGTAACCATGTAGTAAGCACTGAAACAGGGGGATGACTGGTGGTGATGGATGCGGAGCTGCCTAATGTAGGCCTTATGGTCTCTTGCAGTCTCCTTTATTCTTATGTTCTTATGTTATGTTGATTCAGAGAAAATTCATCAGCCTCCTTTGCGTATGAAGCTAGGATTGATGAAATTTTTTGTTAAAGGTATAGATAGAACTGGCAAGGGATTCACATATTTGAAAAAATATGTTTCCTAGAGTAAGTGACGCAAAACCCTAAGGTATTTTTTGTTGGACCACAAATTAGGGAGCTGCTGAGAGTCCAGAATTTTGACGAAGAACTGAATTATCTTGTAAAAGCCGCATGGCTGCCATTTAACAAATAAAACACTATACTTAATCATGTATACTATAAAAAATGAAAAATTTAATACTTAAAGTAGTCCTCATATGATCACACCTTCAAAATAAATAGTATTGAAACAATGTTTGAGACTTCCAACAAATATGTAGTCACATGTCTTTTTTTTTTTTTTTAATCACTCAATAGTTTTAAACAGGTCAAGTTTTAAATTCATACAACCCTACCAATACCTTTCTGGGCAATGGCTGAGATATGTGGCGTTTAATTACATCAATAATTATGGGAATATTCCTACTCATGTCTACAATGGTAAGATATAAGGGAAAATAAGGAGTTAACACGAAACAAAGTATTAACGAATTTTAACGCAATTTCCTGCAACGAACTATCTCGCCTGTT
This sequence comes from Oratosquilla oratoria, assembly GCF_046742065.1. Taxonomy (NCBI): domain Eukaryota; kingdom Metazoa; phylum Arthropoda; class Malacostraca; order Stomatopoda; family Squillidae; genus Oratosquilla; species Oratosquilla oratoria. The sequence goes on from NC_134814.1 coordinate 17,965,681, forward strand.
TATACTTTTACTAATTGTTCAGCGTTCTATCTGCGGCCAACATAACCGTCAATCTTACTAAGAATGAGTTTGACCATGTCAAGGGGACTTACTCAGGCCATGTGGTAGGCCAGGTCAAGTTTCACCGGTAGCGGCTAAGATAGAAGCCATTTTGTAGTACCCCACTCCCACTAATATGAAAACCATCATTAGGTTTCTAGGCCTCTGCGGATACTACAGGAAGTTCTGTCGGAACTTCGCTTCTGTCTCGGTTCCATTCAGTGATCTGTTGATCTCCAAGAAGTTCCATTGGACCAGCGAATGCCAAATGACGTTTGACAACCTTAAATGATTACTGGCAAATGCTCCTGTGGTGCGGTCCTCGGACCTTAAGTAGCCATTTATCCTTCAGGTGGACACGAGCGACACCGCAGTGGGTGCCATTCTTCTGCACCACGGACCCGAGGGATCGGTTCACTCCAGTGTTTATCTTTCGCAGAAACTGAAGTTCTAACAAAAGATTTATTCAACAATCGAGGAGGCTCTGGGAATCATTCTGTCTCTTGAACGATTTAGGGTGTATATCACGACAAGTGCGTAACCCCTGATCGTGTACACAGACCGCAGCCCCTCATTGTTTATCTATCGGGTGAAGTTTAAGAATGCCTAAGTGTTACAATCGTACAATCTCCAGATACGATATATTAAGGGCAGTGACAATGTCATTGCAGATGCATTGTCGCGCACAAAGTGTCAGTGTTAGTACGGCAGTGTGTTTTCAGTGCGCCTTAGAGATCAGTGAAGTATGGAATTACCACTAAAGTTAATAAATCAAGGAGTGACTTATTAATAATTTTCAACATTCTTTTGTTTTAGACAAATATTTATTATGTCTAAACTATCTTTTGTGGTGAGGAAGTTTTATGGCGCTATGGGCCAGTGGGAAATTAATAGAGAAATAATGCATTAGTTAAGTTGTTAATGTAAGTAATTAAGGCTTTGATGGTTGATACCATTGCCGGCATGTCCTGTGAATTAAGTTAATGTTAAGTGGTCGTTAAAACGTGGGTGTCCCCCTGCCGCTAGTGAACAAGAATTGATTACTAAATGGTTGTTCGCAAAACGCATAGTTTCATTGGTTAATGCTGTCACTCCCTAGCGTAATTATGATAGGATGTTTCATATACACCAATATTAATATTGTAATAATGCCACATTCTATATGTATTATGTAACTTATATTGAAGTGCATGCTGAATTATATGTGAGAGTGGATGGAGATCGTAGTGACACGTGACTATTTCCGTTCTCTCTTGTATATTCAGTTTTCCACGCAATCTGTTTCCGCAAGTCCCGATATCTTATGCTCTGCCAATGTTATTGTAAAAATTGTATTTCACCCTCATCCTCGAATTACTCCATATAAAACTATTTATTTTCATCATATTACTACAATATATTTTTGTATAATAATCAAACCTATGTACATACATACATACATACATACATACATACATACATACATACATACATACATACATACATACATACATACATACATACATACATACATACATACATACATACATACATACATACATACATATACCAAAGGCTTTTTCCCCCTACATGGGGGGTAGCTAAAAAGAAAAAGGTATAGAAACCACTCCCACCCATTCCATTTCCTATATATTCCACTCCCCTCCACCCTCCTCCCTCCCTCTTATCTTGGCACCTCCTGGATGACGGGTCATCCCTGCATCCTGTCCACTGCCCTGGGTCAGAAGTAGTGTCGCAAGACACAGCACATCCACAGCAAGGCCGCTTCATAAATTCGGCGACACCCCCTCTCCGTCCCCTCATGCAGAAAAGGAGAAGACGGGGAGAAATCCCTTCGGACTGCGTCATTTTTTTTTTCTCATACATACCTCCTCACCCCCCATCCCCCACCCACTCCCCCTCATGCATCATAGTATCATCTATACACAACCCCTCTCCATTCACCCCTATCTTCTGTCCTCTCCCGTCCTTCCTCCACAGACATTCCTCTCTTTTGTAATGCCCCTTTCATCCCCATCATCTTAGGACGCCCCCTCATATTCACTCCTTCCACCTCTGCCCTCCACACTTCTTTTACTAATCTTTCTTCACTCATTCTTTACATGTGTCTAAACCATCCTAATATCCTTTCATCAACCCTATCTCCCAGTTCCTTTTCCACCCCTGTTCTCCTCCTCACCTCCTCATTTCTTACTCTATCTAGCCTAGTAACCCCTATCATATTTCTCAGACATTTCATCTCAAACACATTCAAACTCCTTCTCTCTTCCTCTCTCATGTTCCATGTTTCTGCCCCGTACAATGCTGTTGGCACAATCACTCCTTCATATAACCTCCTCTTAGCATCCATTCCCAAATGTCTATTTCTCATTACACTTTTGAATCCACCAAGGCATTTACTTGTTTCTCTCAATCTAAATTCTACCTCCACCCCCACTCCACCTTTTCCTGCCACATTCATAGCCAAGTATCTAAAACTATCCATTTCCTCCAGTCTTTTACCCTTAATGCTCACCTCCAGCCTTCTGTCACTCTCTCCCTTTGTATATCACATCACCTTACTTTTACCCATATTTATCTTCAACTTCCTTCTTTCACACACCTTCCCAAACTCTGTCACTAACTTCCTCAAATCCCTCCTCTGGTGCTGCCACAAGTGCAGTGTCGTCAGCAAACAACATCTGGCTCACCTCCTACTTTTCTCAATTTTTTTTTAATCATCTCCAACTCCTGACCCACTACCCTTGCATTCACCTCTCGCACCACCCCATCCATGTATAAATTGAACAGCCAGGGTGACATAACACATCCCTGACGAAGTCCTACCTTTACCTCAAACCATTCACTCTCTCCATTTCTAATCCTAACACAAGCTCTACTACTCTCGTAAAAACTCTTGACTGCTCTTAACAGCTTTCCTCCTATTCCATATATCTGCAGTACCTCCCACAGTGCCTTCCTGTCTACCCTGTCGTAAGCCTTTTCCAGATCCATAAAGGCCCAAAAAAACATCCTTGCCTTTTCCTATAGCTTTCTCACATATCTGTCTTACCACAAAAATCTGATCTACACAACCCCTACCCGTCCTAAAACCACACTGTTCCTCACCAATTACTCCTTCTGTTCCTCTTCTAATCCTCTCAATCAAGACCCTCCCATAAGCCTTCCCAACTACACTCAACAAGCTGATCCCTCTGAAACTGCTACACTCACACTTGTCACCCTTTCCCTTGTAAAGCGGAACTATACAGGCACTCCTCCAGTCCTCCGGCACTCTACCCTCGCTCAAACAAACATTAAACAACCTCACCACCCAGTCCATTATCACTGTACCTCCTTTCTTCAGACATTCTTTATGGTATCCATCCAGACCAGGTGCTTTACCTGCTCTCATCATTTTAACAGCTGCTTTCTCTTCATCCTTCCCTATTTCTCCTCCATTTTCCTCACTCATCACATACATGAATAAGGTTACATTCGTACATGTAATCTTTTCATTGTCACGTACCACGAAGTGTTACGTGTAAGTGGCACGTACTTTCACCCCTCCTTTCAACTGCGTCCAAGTGACCCAGCCAGGGTCAGAGCAGTAGGTCAGGTCCTGGTTAATTACCATTCCCCCTTGCCTTGGGTCAAGACGGCCGTAGTCGTCAGCATCGCGGCACATATTGCCAAGTGGTATGCGTTTAATTATTTAGATTTCTTTCTTTGTGGCATGTTTTATCTGTGTACTGACCAGATTGCTTGCAACTGGTCCTTTTGTATTTCTGTATCTTTACCTTTGTCCAGACGTATGCTGCGCCATACTATCCTGGACACCTTTAATATTGTAAGTAATTTTTTTTTTACCATCGTATGGCAACACTCAATCGTCCGGCCGACTGGCTTGGTCCCATATGTCGATGAGTTGCCATACGAATGTACTTACATGTATGTACTTATTTTATTTTGTTAGTATTAAGTTTTATATTATTAGTATATGTATTTGCATATGAGTTTTGTGTGGGTTCCCTTTGAAGGCTTGTACATTGGATTAGGTTTCTGTGCCGTATTCAAGTAGAATAGGGAAACTCTTCCTGTCTCTTCTTTCGGCATTCTGACCCATCTTGGGTCACCTCTCCTATAAGACCCGGGACCCTTTTGCTTCGAGAGCTTTTTCTTTCTTCTCTGCAACGAGGCCAGATCGGCCGCGGTCTCCGTGGGAGACATTTCCCCCGTCACCTAAGGGTGTGTAAGGCATCCTAGGGGTAAATCAAGTAAGTAATTGTAGGAAATTTTCCTTAGTTTGGGTGTGAGGTTAGGACTCCCTTAGATATTTAAGATTGTGGACCTGGTGTGTCGGTAGGCTTTGGCCAGTGTCCTTTTCTTAACCCTGTGGGAATTCTCCTTTGAGGGCTAAGTTAGGTTGAAAAAAGAAAAAAAAAGACGTGTCGATTTACAGGTTTTGTCTTGTCAATCTTTTTCTCGTGGGCGACCTATTTATGAGTCCTAATTTCTCGTGGTTTTGAAAACCTTTTGGAATAGGTAAATTTTGAGTAAGTGTCACTCTCCTTCCCACACGACATCGTATATATTCTTATTCAGCCCCCCACTGAATAGAGGCAACCGTCTCTCTCCACGACTTCCCGACTACGCGGATGTCCTTCTCCAGTCCCCGGTTGAATAGAGACAACCGCCTCTCTTTACGACTTCACGAGGGCTCGGATGTCCTTCTCCGGCCTCCCGGTTGAATAGAGACAAATGTCTCTCTGTGCGACTTCACTACGACGTGAATACCTTTTTCATGCCTCCCGACTGATGATAGACAACCTTCTCTCTTCACGACTTCACGACGACGTTATGTTCTTCTCCAGCCCCCCCCCCCCCCGGCTGAATAGAGATAACAGTCTGCTTTCACCACTTCACGACGACGTGTATGTCATTTTCCAGTCCCCCGGCTGAATAGAAACAACCGTCTTTCTTCACGACTACACGACAACGTATATATTCTTCTCTAGTCCCGGGCTGACTAGAGTCGCCCGACTCTCTCTAAGAATACAAGACGCAGTGTAATATGTAATTTGTAATACACAATATGTAATATATAGTATGTAATATGTAATGAACTTATGCTTAAAGTAGAGTTAGTAACAAAATGTTGTCTATTGATAGTTCATACTTTTCCTTCTCCCTCTGAATTTGATAGTATTACAAGGTATACAATTTTGTTACTCCCTTTTAGTACATGATAAAGATTTCTTATCAAGCACTGGATATGGTGTGTAGTACCGGAAGGAGCGTGATAAGGAGGCAAAGACATTGTTTCTACATGCAACAAAACGCCTTTATCAGACCGGTTCAGTTAAGTAAAGTGAACTGTTAGACCATCTCAGCCACCCAGTAAAACAGACGCTCCCTCTGAAGCTACCTACCCATCGCTCAGCTTTTTGCTCTGCCCATCGGCCCATCATTTCCTGCTATACTGCACCAACTAAGGTATTTTCGGCACTCTAGACGCTATTATTTCATTATTGGTAGGGGTACTTATACATTCAGGGCAGACACACACAACTAATATACTTGATATCCTCTGTTTTCAGAGGTGTATTTTGTGAAAGATAATTACATACTCCCGAATCACGTAATAATCCTGTTTTCAGAGTTGTGTTTTGAAGAAAGAGTTAGCCCACTTTTTACACAACTGCACCTACTTTTAGGCCTCAGTTAAATACATAAGAAACTATATAACAAACATACGGCTGCAAGAACTTTCAATTACTCATTTGTATTGCCCACCGTTTGTCTTTTTTTTTTTTTTTTTTTTTTGGCGGGATTACCGCAAAGCTACCTCACCATGAAAACGAACTTTCAAGTTGTTTTCGTGAGAGGCATAACGCGCCTGGATGGTGTCTCACTTGTTGACGAGGCTAAACGCTTTAGTAGAGCGATGGGCATTGCACCTGTGCGCTTCGTCCACACGGGACGAAATGATATACTGTTTCATTTCCTGGATCAGGAAAATCTCGACACCTGTTTTGAAAACAGGACTGTGAAGAGACTGGAGAAAATGAGATAATCTCCCCAAAAAGGGGAGCGTATGAAAGCGGCTCTGCACATATGCGTGCGACCTAAGGTGGAAAATAGCGGCGTGGAACCACGGACTCAGAGATCGCATCCCAAACGATAAGCCATCCCTCTCTAACTGCACCATCGCGCACTCTGATTTCATCACATCTGTCATCGACTGGACCGGGAAGCGGAATTATACGGTGCTTCTTCATGCCCATCTAAAGACGCAAGATGCAATCACGTAAAGAGTGCCCATATGCTTCTTCTAAGCATTATTTACTCAACAATGCTCATTTCCAAGACCAAGCACCAAGTGCAGGAGGTACTCTTGGCAACAGTTACACACTGGGTCTTGCCTGCTTTCCCATCCGCCCTCACGTCCTTGAAATTATTCTTTTCTGTCCGAAGAACTCCTTATCCCCACCTAGCCTCTGTCCTGCGCAAGGTCCACTCCAAACCCTCCTCCTCTTCCTCCTCCTTCACCGCCGTCTCCTCTTACTCCTACAAGAAGGTTATGCAGGACTCCCACTCCAGACCATTACGTCTCAAGTCCTAGGCTTCCAAGGTTTAAGCCTCCCGTAGCACCAACCTTTCACGTTCCCTAATCCTCAGTCCTAACTCCTCCTCTTATGAGACACCTAAGACCTCTAGCGGGCTTATGCACCGTGTGCTCATACCAAGAGGCAGCTCGCCAGGTAGGTCTAAGATGAACTTGTGCACGCTCACAAAGGAGACGCTCCAGAACATGATCCCAATCACCAGCACTTCCGATGGCAAGGCCCAGCCCAACGGTAGTGCGTCTTTCCCAGACTGCGAAGTGCATACCCTCCAAGACTATGAGGCAAACTAAGTTTCAATTTAAACTCCCTCCAACACCAGTAAAGCTCACTGAAGCCGACTACTTTCATGGATAGATTGGTTTAATGTATGTTTTACCAGAAAGTTCGAAGCTGAACCCCACAAAGGATGAGTAGCTTATTACAAATTGCCAGACATGGTCTTGATGTAATTTGTTTGACTTTGATGGGCAATCAAGTCTCTGACTCTCTCTCCAAAATCCAAGGATTCAGTGCATGGAACCGGGGTTTTGCTTCACAATCGGGCGTCTGTGTCCTCGCAAGGAAGTTCCTTCAGGCAACTATATTTGATCACTTTGACTATGAGGAGATGCCCATCCCCCTGTGTACCCTTTGCCTCCTTCCCCAGGTCCCCTTCCTCCCCTTTGTTGACTTTGCTAAGGTGATGTCATCCAAAGACCCAACCTTTTCATTGGCGATTTTAACTGAAACCACACTCACTGGAGCAACGCCGTGCACAGCGGTCCCTAGGTCTGGACATTTCCACATTCCTAGTCCGTGAAATACAGAGAAAACCCGACCTGGTGGTCTCCAACAGCCCTGTCTTCTTCCTCAACTCCACTATCTCACCCGGAACTCTCACCCTCTCTGACCACCTGCCCCCGATCCTTTGCATCTCCACCTCACATATCCCTATCTCTACAGAACCCCGGTTACGATATAATCAGGTATATTGTGAAGACTTCAAAAACACTTTTATGACCAAAAATGTACAACGCTCTACACGAAACAATAGATCAAGGTTTTACTCACAAAGTTTGTTAAAAAAAAAAAAAATCCTAGAACAGAGTACCACAAGGTTGCTACGTTTCTAAACCCACAGATATCGTATTGCACTGTAGAACAGACTTCTTACGCGCGTCACCAGAGAACCGTGACACTATCCTAGAAGGCATTTACTGGCTATAGGGAAGTCTGAAGGAGTCTCTTTAAATCTGTTTATTCCGTAATGTTATGGGGGACGCTCCCTCAGTTGTCCAATCTCCACACCCCTGTCTGGTCTGCTCACTCTGAAAAGTTTCGATTCCGACAGCAAAATGGCTTCATGTGAACAGGATCCTTTACTGTCACCTACCACACCGAGTGGGCTGTGGAGACGTCAGCTCAGGTTATCAGGAATAAAGCGAAATACTACATTTACATGCATTTGCATGTAAGGTTTATATACATATATACAAATATCATTACATATCGACAATGGAACATAAATGTCTTCAATCTCACCGCCCAGACCTTTAACTCTCAGAGATATTAGCCGGCTCTTCCAGTTGGACTATCTTCCATGAATAGCCCAGCTCTGATAAAGTTCGAGACCGAAATGTATCTCTTAGACATCCCAAAATTTAAACCAGGTGCCTCTGCCGACCACAGCATACTTTTACTTGGAATGCAGCTGGGTTACACAGAATTTTGTTGCTTTCACTATGAGTAGGACAGGCGGGATAAAAAAAAAATAATCATGAAAAGAATGCGAGGCCGAAACGGTCTTTGACCCCAGAAAAGAAAAAAAAAAAAATCAATCCTCCTCTTGTTGATTCGGAGAAAATTTATCTGCTTCCTTTGCATATTAAGCTAGGGTTGATGAAAATTTTTGTTAAAGATATAGATAGAACTAGCAAGGGATTCACATATTTGAAAAATATGTTTTCTAGAGTAAGTGACGCAAAAATCAAAGAAGGTATTTTTTTTTCATGAAAATAGCAGTTACCGACAAGACTGACGAGTTAAACACCATGTGAGGACGGAACCTTTATTTGTACGACTTTTCGCTTATTACAGCTTTTTAAAGTACATAATGATAAGCAAAACGTCGTACAAATAAAGGCTCCGTCCACGTGTACTTGAAAAAGCTGTAATAAGCGAAACGTCGTACAAATAAAGGCTCCGTCCTCACATGGTGTTTAACTCAAGGTATTTTTTGTTGGACCACAGATTAGGGAGCTCATGAGAGACCAGAATCTTGATGAAGAACTAAATGACCTTGAAAAAGCTGCATGGCTATAATTTAAGTAAGTTTGCGCAGAGTTTTGGAGGAATCACAAAGGAAATAACTATTCTGAAATCGTAAAAGAGCTACTGACATCCTACAAGGCTTTGGGATGCAATATGAGCCTAAAAATCCACTTCCTAGACTCTCACTTGGACCTTTTCCTTGCAAATCTTGGGGCCGCCAGTGACGAGCACGGTGAGACATTTCACCACGACAATCTAAATATGGAAACCCGGTATCAAGGGAAGTGGAGCTCTCCAATTTTGGCTGATTATTGTTGGACACTTAAAAGAGATCTCCCAGAAATAAAATACGCACAAAAACCATACATTTCCACATTTTTAAGTTAAGTTTAATTGAAATATCAGCCTCGTTTATTATAATTGTTTAAATTTTGATATACTATCACAGAAAAACATTGCCTGATAGCAAAATTCTGAAAACGTTTGAAATCAACAGAAATTTTTCTATTAAATTACCTTCTTTTGCTTGTGGGACAGTATTGTAATAAATTTTGTTGACCAGTGTATTCTGTCACGCTTCGGCATTGTCCTGGGTTGGTTAGTGTCAGTCTATTCACGGATCGACCTTTCACAGGATTTTTGGATGACTGTGGCTTGAATAATTTTGCATTATCAATATTCATTATACTTTTATACCTCGCCATTACCCTGGGTCGTCGTGGGAGTATCTGTTTCTTCCCAGATCGACTTCTCACAGGAATTCTGAGTGACAGTGTTTGAATAATATTGTATAATTAATACTTTTGAATCAGCTATGTATGTGCTTCACATTTCTTAATATTTTTTTATATTCCCCATGTTACATTTGTAGTAAATATATATGAGAAACTATAGAGTCTGTGTAAGAGGATGGTAGATAAGCTGGTAGAAAGAAGGATAGAAGACAAGTGTTATATTTTTATTGCTTAGATATTTACAAACAAAGCCGAAGGCGAGTGAGTTGCATAAGTTCACTCTCCATTGTGTGTATATAAACAGGGCCGGAGGCTCGATACCATTGCTGACTTGTAACCTAAGTGAGATATGCAGATATTCGAGGTTGCTTGAGTAAACAATATTGAATATAGACTTGTAACAACAAATCTGATTGGAGAAAGGGTGTAGGAGGAGAAAATTCAATTGGTTTACGATTGTAAGATCACACTCTTTGGGGGAGGATCTTAAATATAAAGTTAAAGATCATTGGGCACAAGAAATCATAACGTCACTGCAAAGCTCACCTAGAACCCAACATACATGTTCTCGGGGGATTCCTAGAGTGTACCTCAGAGAAGCACGTTATATAAGAATTAACGGAAGAAAAGGAAAGAAAACTTACCAAAACTTTAATTTCCCTTTGTCTGAAGATTATATAAGAAGGAAAATATTATAATATAATAAACTAACAAAGAGGAATGATTGAGGGCAACAGGGCATACCGACTAGATTATGTGAAACCAAGACAGTAATAAGAAGTGAAAGTGAAGAAGGGGGAAATGACGAAAGGCAGTAGAGAGAAAGGTGGGTGAAAGTTGAAAGGAGGCTGAAAGCCTGTTTACCTCCCCACCAGTATATAACAACCCGCGTAATCCCTTTTCGTCCCTGAATTTACATGGACACATCCCGAAGATCTTCACTTGCATAAGTGTTGTTCGATACTCCTCTCTTCGAGCCCGCAAAGCGATTTATCTTCATTGTTGCACACAACCCACTTTCATTCCTTTTCGCCCTAATTTAAGTGATAGCTCGTATGTATGTGCTCAATAGGCTCTAACCTTCGCACACCAAGCAATAATTTATTTCTGGAAGCATTTAGTCACAATCCATACAACAGACGGTGTAGGCACGGAGGTCGTTCCTTGGTGGAATTAAAAACCAACATATCTCGGCAGCAGCCTACACGATTAAGGAACCCTATTCATGGCCCACTCTGCTCACCCTACACGGAGAAGAGGCTAGAAAATCTCTTTTAAACTTAAATTCTCTAAACTAACACATATGCGACATGCATATGATGATGATAATGATAATAACCAAAGAACAACAATAGGGAGGAAGCAACTGCCCTCCCAAAAGCAAAATCCCCTTATTGCACTGCCAATCCGCCCTGTTCCGCAATATATCCTTGTGAACGAAACGAAGAGGGCCCTATAAAATCGAGAGCAATTTGCATGGGTAACACCTGAGCAATTGCTCACTCTCTCCCAGATATGATAAACCCCGTCATCGACGTTATCAACGAGCTCAAGCACCACGATAAATGACGGGAACCCTGTATCCATGCGGCACCAACGTATCTATTTGTTATCACATATAACCCTCATATAATATATATACACTTAATACACTATGCACCAGTGACATTCACATGCCTCGAGTTTCACCGAGTGGGGTCCCGCAGCCCCGCAGCATTTCACAAAATCCACAGATCCTTCAAGAGATCCCTCTACGAAGAAACCTTGGACTGATATTTGCTTTGCCTTAGAACATAAGAACATAAAAATAGAGGAGATTGCGAAATACCATAAGGACTTGCACTAGAAATTACATGTCCCTTACCACCTGTCATCCCTATTCATAGTTATCTAATCTTCTCTTAGAACTCTGAGTCATTTCAGTGCTCACTACATGGTTACTAAGTCTATTCTATTCCTTTATCTCTCCGTTGGTAAATCAGTTCTTGCCTATTTCCTTCCTAAGCCTAGATTTGTCCAGTTTAAGCCCATCACTGCGAGTTCTTCCCCGCTTTCTTAATATGATGACCTTGCCTGCATGACACTTGGCCCATTTCAGTACCTTTATTAGATCACTAAAGAGTATCAGTTAAGATGCTTAAGCCTGTCTTTGCGTGGGACTGTCTTTATGTCGCCGGCAGAGAGTAGTAGGAGGGGACCAGTCACTTGTTATCAGGTCTCCTTGTGTGGCAGGGCTGTCAGATAAAAGCAGATTTTTTTTTCTTTCACTGACGTAACATTCATCTTGGAAATATCTCAGGAATCTGTTGCGAAGTAAACTGTTATCGGTCTTTCCTCTCGTAAGAAACTCACTCTAAAAAGTTCCTGGTCGGTTACTAGCATTCGACATGTCGATGTGTGGAAGAGAGATGAGTGATTGGACTCTAAGATAAACACAGAAAATAGCTGGAGTTTTTTCACTGACGTTTTATCCTTACTAGAAAAACTCCTAGTAAGAACGATACGTCAGTGAATAAAATTCCAATAGTTTCCTGTGTTTAACTCACCACTTTGGTACATATCTGTCTTTCATATATCGGCTTTCCTTATATCTAAAAGCGGAATAAAAAAGATAGGAGAAGCAGAAGTAAAGGGAGAATATGTATAATTCAAGGAAGACGTGTTAAAGTGCGCAAGACGGTACATGGGATGAAGAGAATGTGAGGGAACAGAAGGTAAGGCAGTGAATGGTGGGAAAAAGAGGTGATGTCCATGTTGAACAAAGAAAAAAAGAAAAAAGAAAAAAAAAGCACGCGGAGAGTGGTTGGAAAGTAGAAAAATATGAGAGGTACAAAATAAAGAGGGTGGTAACAAAACGCAAAGTATGGAAGATAAAGTAGATTTTTATGACAAAGTTTTTTTTATAGATAACTTTAGAGAGAGTGAATATATTTGTCAGAAGAAAAGGAAAACAGTGAAGGGTTGAGTCAAGTAGAGAGAAAGCGGTAAATGAGACTGATGAGTGGATGTTGAGGAGAGTAAAGGTAGAAAGAGGAAGTCGGGTAGCATATTTCATAGAGTTATTGAATGTAGAGGAGGACAGAGACAGAGACAGAGTGGTAGTGAGATATTAGGAAAATTAATGTTATATGAAAAGAGAATGACAGGACTAGGAACAAGTGACATACGAAGGGCATCAAGAGAAATGGAATCTGGAGTACCTAGAAAAGACCACCAGTTCACGCGGGATCGGTGTTTCTGGGAGGGGAAGAGAAGTCTGTAGAAAAGTGAAAAGGGGGCTATTGTCACTGAGCGTTTTTTAGGTATATTTATTAGAGTTTGTGTCGTGGTTTAGGAAGTATGGGCAGGAGACTTGGAATTCGAGTGTTGCTTCAGTATTTACGAAGGGGAATTTTTGGGGGGGATTTCTATTAATCAAGATATCAACCAACAAAATTAGGATAGAAGACAGAGGATAGGTCGTACGGGCAGTCAGAAAGATGGAATTTTTTAGTGGTAGGTAAACTGAAATGAGAAGATCCAATAGGAGAGAAAGTTAGATATTAAATGAAAATCAGCGGGAGATAAAGGCTATGTAGATGTTTCTGCGTGTAGTCGTGTTTCTCGCTTGCAATGTGCTTGTGTGTGTGTGTGCCACGCAGGGAGGGTTGCTGCCTCTATGCGGGTGTACATGCCATGGATATTATAATGTAATGTAATAGACATAGCCTATCTCCTGATGACAAAACAGGGGTTTTGGTGATTGTTTTGTTGTTCGTGTTGCAATGAAAGTATACAGCTTTGCACTTCGATACATTCGTCTTAATACGCCACTGTTGTTTCCATGCATGTGCCCTGTCTAGTGTGTCTTGCACGATTTATATTGCTCCTTATAGTGTTTTATGTTTGCTGAGGTGGTTGGTGTCGTTCGCATGTGACAGAGTTAGGGCCTGGTTACGAGAGTAGGGCGGCTGTGGGATATCATTGGTGTACATGTTGTAGAAAATTGGGACAAGAACCGAATACTTCCGCCCTAGGTACATGTTGGGACAGACAGCTCTGCAAATTTATTTTGATTGACCTGTCGTACAGATAATTGCAGAGCAACTACATGAACGGTAGGAATAAGTCGGAAAAGTGGTACATTTTGTACTTAGGACCTTTGAGCCAGACAATGTTGAGTGCATATTCCACGTCCTTGCACACCATGGATTGCCTTTCCAGGACGATCGTCCAGTGGATTTGGGACCCATTAGGAAATGATTAAAATTCAAATTCCTTGTACTTTTTTGTGATTGCCTCACTGGTGTCCGTGTGCTCAAAAAGGGCATGAACGTCGCCACCTTGCAGGAGGTCGTTGGTGAAATGTGCTTTTTCATGGAAATTTGGACGAGCTTCGAGAGTCTGCGTCATTCATCCTCTATTACTGAGAGCGGAGCACTCTCCATCTCCCTTCCGACGAAATACAAAAGTGCTACCTTGAAGCCATCACAGTCAACCTGACTGTATCACAAGCTTGGCCCGGGGAGGGGGGTGGGGGTTGACAAGGATGGTGGAATTGGAGATGTGGAGGATAAGAGGTACGTGGTCGGAGTGGGTGGAGGCCCCGGCTGTGATAATGGAGTTAAGAAAGAAAGTTCGGCTATTGGAGAAGACCAAGTCCGACTTTCCACTCGTTCTACGAGACAGAAACGTAGGGAAGTCCGGTCCCAGGAATTTCAGCCTATGAAGTACAGTAATAGGGTGTAACTGGCGACTCACTGGACTACTGCACACACCGGAATTCAAGCCCGGTTGGTCACAATTGAAATTGCTTACGAAGTACAGTAAGTGGGCAGTTTGGAGACCATCATGCTGGCAATGTCTACAAGTGGAAGAAAAGAGACACGGGAAGGGTGGTGAAGGATATAGAGGAGGATGGGACCGCGGGAAGTGGCGATTTTGACCGCGAACATCTGCTCATAGTGAAAGTGATTAAGTATCGTGGCCTGGAGAGACTTCCTAGCCAGATGCAGACGCCCGAGTGGGGAGCAAGACCCCGACACCATATATTAAAACCTTGGAGTTTGGGAATGATATCGAGTGCTGGATTGCACAACGACTCCAAACAGATGACGTCTGGACCGTGCATTGCACTTTCACAAAAGGTGCAGGTCCTTTGTGGGTTCCAGCTTTTGACATTCTAGTAGAACACATTTAAGTCCACTCTACCCATGGTGAAACAGACTTTGGATCCAGTGAGTCTTACTTGGGAGAGAAGATCTACTTACCCTTAGGGGTGGGGAGGGCTGTCCCCAGGCGGTCAGAGGAGGAGAAGGTATTTGTTCTCCGCAGCGTCTCCTTTCTGAGGGTCGTGAGGTTCAGCTTAGACCTACCGGTTGAGCTGGCTCTAGGTACCGGCACTCGACGGGAGAGACCACCGGAGGGTTTAGATGACTCGAGCGAGGAGGAGCGAGAGCTGGGGAGGACGGGCAAAGAGCCAGGGCTGCAGTGGGATGTGCACTTCGAGTTACACACTCTGCTTTTAGGACGGGAAAGTCTCGAGTCTTCCTTGGCCTCCCTTCTGATCAAGGTGCGGAGGGTGTGGGTGTGAATGAGGGAGCTTTGGGAAGGGCTATGGATGGGTGTAGATAGGACGGGTGGTTGGCTCCGATGGGAACAGAATAGAAGGCTAATGAGAAGATGTGAAAGTCTGTCAGTCCAAGGTGTTTTAGTGCTGACGTTAGCACTTCTTGCACCAGGTGCTTGTCCTTGGACATAAACAATGCCGAGTAGACAATGCTCAGGGCATGCACTTGTGACTTGGCGAGCCGGTCATATTCCTTGTCACCGGCTGGGCACTGGACTGCTGCTCGAGCAGAATTCCTTCCCAGGGCTTCCTTGATTACCGTAGTAATCAGGTCGCTGGACCGAGAGAGGGAGGGATCGTCACTCCTGGACTTTTTCGCTCTCTTATCTTTGAGTTGGGGACCGGCAGGGACATGAACAGGATCCTCTTGGATCTCCGAGATAGAAGACCTAGCTCTCCTCTAGCCATCAGTTTGGGTGGGGGTGGATGAGGGAGTGGGAGGAGGGATCGGAACGTGAGAGGAATTGGTGGTGGGAGTAGGAGTGGGGATAAGGGAGTCTTTCTGTCCACTGGGGAGTTTCGAAGACTCGTACACATTCTTTACGAGGAGGGACTTGCCTTCAGACTCAACGCCGTCATCGGACCGGGCTACCTTCCGTCTCAAGGCAAGATTCGGAAATAAAATCTTGTAAGATACTTGGGTTAAGTGATTGTCACGTGGAGTGTCTGGCAAAGAGAATAGTTCTAGTGGATTGGCTGATGATATTGCTTAGTGTACGTCTAAAAGGAATAAGTGTGCAAGTGGATTGGAGGTGTTCATGTATAGTTCCTATATACCTGGGAAAATGGGACAAGTATGAATGTAGAAGTTTTAGAGAGCTCAATCTGTAAAGTGTGCTTTATAAGGAGTATGTGAGGGTATTAAGGGAATAAGGAGGGGGAAAAGGGAGTTTAAAGGTCGAGAGGATAAAGAAAATGGAAAGATTACAGTATTTGTGGTCGTATGGCAGGGAATGGAGGAGTGGTGTGTGAATGAATTATAGAGTAAGGGAATAAGGAAAATGTCTGTGGGCAATGAAAAGTGTCCTGAGAAATAGGTAACTTGGGATGAATCATGAATGCAAAGAGAAGAATGTACAAGGGAGTGGTTGTACACATAGCACTGCACAGGGCATACTTAGAATATGAAGAAGAAAGGAAGATCCTAAATGTGCTAGAAATAAAGAAGTGAGACGGAGAGCAGAAAGATTAACATAAAGAGTGTAGAAGATGGAGGTAAATAAAGGGAACTTGAGGAAAAGACCAAGAATGAAGCGGATGGATGAGTGGAAAGGGCACTGGATACAAGAAAAATGTCTGTCGAGCACAGCAGGGAGATCCAAGAGATAGGTGTGAGTAGAGAATGTTTGTGAATGGATATGGAAATGATGAGGCCCAAAGGAATTTCTTTTGATTGCTCTGCATATTTTTCGAGTGAGTGTGATGGGAGTCGCTACACAATGAAGCGGTGGGGGTAAACAGCTTCGGCAGTCAGACTCTGCTGTGGAGGTGTTGTTTCTTGTTGCATCGCCTCTGACACGAACAGTGGGCAGGGGTCAGGGATAAATCTTCATCCACAAGGTGCTAAGATAGGGACAGGGTATGTTCTTTTTGGATAAGGTTTATGGATAGAGGTGGAGTAAGTGTAAGGTTATGTTATGCTTTCACTAAGCTACCACACTTTGAAGGGGAAAGAGCCTTTTTGCATATTCATGTATGCATGTATGTATGTATGTATGTATGTATGTATGTATGTATGTATGTATGTATGTATGTATGTATGTATGTATGCATGTATGCATGTATGCATGCATGCATGCATGTATGTATGTATGTATGTATGTATGTATGTATGTATGTATGTATGTATGCATGTATGCATGTATGCATGTATGCATGTATGTATGTATGTATGTATGTATGTATGTATGTATGTATGTATGTATGTATGTATGTATGCATGTATGCATGTATGCATGTTTGTATGTATGTATGTATGTATGTATGTATGTATGTATGTATGTATGTATGCATATATGTTCTGTGAGCATTTTCAGACTAGATACTAACGGGACAAGAAATATCCTAAAGTTGTCAAGATGTAGCCAAGAAGCAGATAGGAAAAGTTTTGCCAACCGTATCGTTAATTATTGTTTCCAGTTGAGGCAATTCGGTGTAATATAATTATATATATATATATATATATATATATATATATATATATATATATATATATATATATATATATATATTACTTTATTTGAATAAAAACCTAAGCATTTTTTCATCCATCCTCGTGATGGACCAAAAGGTCTCCTGTCAGCATTAACTATTATAGTTCATCATCATTAGAATTAGATGGTTGAATAAATTAGTGAGTGAATAGGTCTCTTATACATATTACGCATTTTTCAGCAAATTCTTCTTGGACTACAGATTACCATGAGTACTTCTGAAATAACTCAAGAGTCCATGGACCAGAAGAATTTCACTCTGCGTTGCATCCGGAAGTTTGAGCGTATCTTTGGACCGACTTGGATGTCAGTTGGTGGAGAAGTTCGAACCAGGGTAGAGTAAGAACAATATTAAGTATCATTTGTGCCAGTGTGCTACATGTATTTAACATGTATGCAGTTGGCAGTTTCCGATGAGTCTATCAATAGAAACTCCATCTGAGGATGGACCCTGCGTTTCGCCTATTGAAGTTTTATCAAATACAGTACATAGTCGTGGCACACAAATCTCTAAGGACCAAGGGGTAACGGGGAAGGTTATTGGAGCCTAGGGACGGCGAGGAAAAATGGGGAGTAATTGTCCGTGTGCAGGAGGACATTTGTTCATCGTCGGTGGGAAATACGTAGGAGAAAGAAATAAGGTGAGGGGACATTTTGTTTACTGTTGATGCACAAAATAAGGAGTAAAGGAATAGAATAAGTGAGGAGGGCAAGAAGGGATAGTTTTCCAGGATTTTAATTACAATTGGTAGCAAAGAAATTAGGTGAGGTGAAACGTTATACATTCCTCTATTTTGTTCGATCGTGTTCAATGCCTGTTTGATGGCGGCTTCCAAATGCTTGTGTTACACACAGAAACATTAGCAACCACTTGATAGATTGAGAAGAGGTAGAACTACTGATACAGAAGCCTAATAAAATCTATGGCAAGTGTTTGGAAGCAGCCACCATCCAGGCTCCAATACGATAGGACAAAATAAAGGCAACAGATCTTGAACTAGGGGACTTACACCCTGCCTCACTGGGGTCGAGGGGATAATGTAAACAAATGTTTCCAGGTAGAAATACTGTGTACACTGTCGTATAACGCTGGCAACCACCAGGAAGTCAGGAAGAATTCGTGGATGGTGTGAGGATATCCTGCACTTTTCTGGGGAGATCGTGAGGCCATACGAGGACAAGTGCTCGTAGAACTAGTGGAGAAAGTGCCGAAGATCTTCACGCGAGGTAGAGTGTATCTAGATGTCATCCACATAACATGTGATTGATGTCCTGGGGCGTTAGGGAGAAGGGAGAGGAGACGGTGCATGAATGGACTGAGGACTCCTACCTGTCGGGTGGTACCAACTTCAAAACTCCGGGCGGTGCGAATATCCCCTTTGAAAAGTACATGGGATCATCTATTATCAAGGAAATTTCGTAGCTACCTCAAGAGATTACCCTCTCCAAACTCCACAAACTGGTAAAGAATAATGTTCCTGTTTGCGATATGAAAAGCACTTTTAAGATTTAGAGATACCACAAAGTTAATCGAAGAATGGCCACAAAGCTTCTGTGGTTAGCTCTTGCACTTGTATAAGGTATGTATATGCTCTTGTATAAGGCAATATTTTTTCAGGAAAATTAAGGACATGAACATCATAATTGGAAAAATCATGTTAGTTAATTTTGTGAATAAACATAGCCAATTAGAATGACACTATACAAAAAACAATAGAATAACTAAAATAACCAGAAAATTAATTTACTATCTAGAGTTTGGTGTTCCTTGGAATTCACCTTGAATATACATCTACCTTCCTCTACTTTTAAGTCAATCATAAATGACTTAAATCATTCGCAGAAGTTCCTGACGATGCTGGGTTTGGTGCCGAGTCAGCGCGTGCTGATTTTGGGAAGCGGAGGAGGCGGTGAAGCGTTTCTTATGGCTCGGTGCTACGGGGTTCACGCCCACGGTGTCGACATCTCCTTCAACATGTATCAGGTTGCGATGGATAACCTGGCTCTGCAGGAGAAAAAAGTCCAGAGCTTGGTGAGTGAATTTAGGGACCAGGGGATGCGTGTAGGGAAATGGAAGAATGGAGGTGTGAGGAGAGGAGAGAAAGGTCAGTTGGGTGTTCCAATATGTCATATAAAACATAGCTATCGTATTAACACAAACCTTTTCACCTAATAATTCACTTTTCTGTATCTACAAGTGGTGTTATAGGATAGTTTGCAACAATCAACAACTCTTTTGAGCTTCATAATAAGTTAGCGACTGTATCTATTTCATGTTAAATATTATAACGGATTAAAAGGATACAAACAAAACATATATGTTTGATTCTTGGGAAATGGCTAGCGCAATCAACAGAATTGCAAGGAACCTCATGATAGGATGGTATGGAGGGACGAGATAGGTTTTGATGTTTCATTACCCAAAATCTGGTGCAGTGTGATTGCTATT
Source organism: Oratosquilla oratoria (assembly GCF_046742065.1). NCBI lineage: Eukaryota > Metazoa > Arthropoda > Malacostraca > Stomatopoda > Squillidae > Oratosquilla > Oratosquilla oratoria. The sequence goes on from NC_134814.1 coordinate 17,985,582, forward strand.
CGAAGGGACAATTGAGAGACTAGGAGAACATTACGAAGAGCTGCGTAGGTCGGACAGTTAAGCTTTACATATTGTAAGGGAGTCACCGTATGGGCAGATGGGAGGGTCATCTCTCCTGATGAGATGGCCTTGTGTGAGGCGAGTGCCTCAATCGTAGACGTACTAACACTATTTCAAAGCGTTGGTTGTATCTAGGAATTAGGATGAGAGGATAAGAAAAAAATCACGAAGTCCTTGTTCTGCCATTCTGAAATCTCTGCTTCATTGTAGGTTCACTTCGAGGCTGCAGATATGACGAAGATCCGGATAGAAGACGAAACCTTTGATGTCATCTATAGCCGAGAAAGTATTCTCTATGTCAGAGACAAGGAGTCCCTCTTCAAGAAAATGTTGGTACGTCTATTCCTTGGCCTCTGTTTCTTGGCGTCATATGATACATACTGACATACACATAACTATATATATATATATATATATATATATATATATATATATATATATATATATATATATATATATATATATATTTGTGTCATTTTGACAATTGGAAATAAACTCATCCACTGGGATTCGAACTCCCACTAGAGCGGATTGCTTCATATAAGGCGAGAATCGTACCGCCTGTGCCACCGTGACCTTTCTGCCGAGGGCACTCGGGTGGAACGAGGTATGTGCTGTATTTCATCAAATCCTTTATGCAGGCTAGTCTTCCGACAAGTGTTTGTGTCATTTTGACAATTGGAAATAAACTCATCTGCTGGGATTCGAACTCCCGCCAGAGCGGATTGCTTCATATAAGGTGAGAATCGTACCGCCTGTGCCACCGTGACCCTTCTGCCGAGGGCACTCGGGTGGAACGAGGTAGGTTTGTTAAGAGCAGTCAAGAGTTTTTAAGAGAGTAGTAGAGCTTGTGTTAGGATTAGAAATGGAGAGAGTGAATGGTTTGAGGTAAAGGTGGGACTTCGTCAGGGATGTGTTATGTCACCCTGGCTGTTCAATCTTTAAATGGATGGGGTGGTGCGAGAGATGAATGCAAGGGTAGTGGGTCAGGGGTTGGAGATTAAAGAAAATAGAGAAAAGTGGGGGGTGAGCCAGTTGTTGTTTGCTCACGACACTGCGCTTGTAGCAGGATCAGAGGAGGGATTGAGGAAGTTAGTGACTGAGTTTGAGAAGGTGTGTGAAAGGAGGAAGCTGAAGATAAATGTGGGTAAAAGTAAGGTGATGAGATGATTTTTTTTCTGGGTTGTCTATAACTACGTTTATCACACTGCACCTTGAGATCTTGAACTTCATTTGCCATTTCACCGACCATGTGAACAATTTAAGATCTTCCTGTAATATCCCGGGGTCTTCCCCTGAACTAATATAGCGACCTATTTTAGTGTCGTCGGCAAACTTACTAACATCACTAATAATCCCATTCTCCAAGTCGTTTATATACATAATGGACAATAAGGGACCCAAAAACCGACCCCTGGGGAACTCCACTTGTAACACTTCCCCATTTAAGAAGTTAATGGGGACCTGATGTTTTCTGTCACTGATCCATGCATTAATCCATCCAAAAACTTTTCCTCGTACATCATGGGCTTTGAATCTATTTAGTAGTCTCTGGTGGGATACCTTGTCGAACGCTTTGCTAAGGTCAAGTTAGATAATATCGTAACTATCATTGTTATCTGATACCTTGTAGACATTAGCGTAAAAAGATAGAAGATTAGTTGCACATGACCTACCCTTGGTGAACCCATGCTGTGGTCAACGAAAAGAGTTATGTCTATCGATGTGATCTCTGATTCTATTAGCTATCATTGATTCTCACATTTTACCTATAGCCGACGTAAGAATGATTGGCCTGTAGTTGTGCATAAGGCAATTCATCACCTCTATTTGAAAACATGAACAACATTGGCCTGCTCCCTCATGTTTCTGGTTCCTCATAGAATTCCCTCAGTTTACTGAATCCCCTGAATATTCCCAAACATCTCTGGACGGTACTGTTTTTGCACCGGATATCCTTGGTGCTTCGGATGATCTCAGATGTATATAACACCAAACTAAAACCTTAGTACGCTTCTGGTAACCCTGGATGCTCCTGACACCTTTATAGGTTCTTGTGATGACAACTGCTGATAACTGTCCCTAGCTGCCTATTGCATTTCCTGATTCCTGCTCTCTTATTCTAAATGCCCTTATCTCCGTAACTTATGTCCCCCCCCAAAAAAAAAATCACTTAACCCATGAGCACCTCTTAATAGTGGCTCGTTTATGTCTCTTTCCCTTCTGTACATCCCAATCTTCCACAGGGCTGGCTGCGACCTGGAGGAAAGCTGTTCTTGGTCGACGACTGCCGGATAAACAAAGAGAATCCACCCAAAGAGCTTGAGGATCTCATCAAGCTGCGCAGTAAGAAATGCATCACTATATTCTTATGAGTGATACCCATTTCTAATGTATTCACTTTCTAAATTCGTTATAAAATTTCAGTTTTCAATATTTCCATTAATGATAATGATAAAACGTTAAATCAATTCCTTCTGTTCATCCAAACATCGATAACATCATCACACATGCAACATTACTCTACTCCTTTCGTCTATTCATCTTTGGCGAAACACAGTTCCTTCCTTCTATATGATCAGTATCATTTACACCACGGACCTCCGTACTACATTACTTACAAATACATAATATTTCCTAATTATACAATTGGATGATTATTTTCTTTAGCCTAAACAGTGTCGGCAGCAGCTAGAAATCCACTTACAATGCACATCTATCTTCATCAATTGTAACTCAAGTTTTTTACTTCACTCTCTTTATCATTCTCTGCCCTTTCTCTCCTTTATCAGCAGTAAAGGACTATGCCGCGGAACTATCATTTCCACTGTGATTTACAACCAAATATGATTCATTGGTATGAGCAAGATCTTGTTGTCTAAATCGGGTTTCTTAATAGGATGGAGCTTGAATACGCTGGCAGATTACGAGGAAGGACTACGAAAAGTTGGTTTCAAGGACGTGAGGGCCCAGGACATATCCGACGAATTCCTCCGAGTTGTAACTGAAGATATCAAGCACTTAATTTGCATGAGAGAATGCTATATCCAGGTGAGAGTCCTCTTGTTAATGTTTTTCCATTTGAAGTGTCAAACACAGTGTCTGGTTGAGTCCGTATAAACTAGCGTCCTCGTTGCTCGGAGGATCAGATGAGATTTCAGAGATATGACGGTTCCTTTAGGGTTGAACGGAATCTCTCTAGTGAAATAGTTCTTGTAATACTTTAAGGACCTACAAAAAAAAAAAATGAGACTTGCCACTCTCCATGGACATTAACAAAGTCCAAATGACATGAAGCTGGCACGCAGTCGTGGGGATTTGCAAGCGTCTGGATGTAATTGGGAGGCACAATCATAACAAATTTAGTGATGTGCATATGAACATTCACACGCGCACACATACACACACACACAGAGAGAGAGAGAGAGAGAGAGCGAGAGAGTGAGAGAGAAAGAGAGAAATAGTGTATGTTCGAAACGAAGGAAAAGAGCAAACAACTAGTAGTGAGGGTGGAGGGCAACACAGAATTCCGACTTGGGGCAATACTTTAGTGTAGTATATTTGAAAATAGTGTGAAACATAAATGATAAATGCTAATTATAAAGTGACACTCGAACTATGCTAAACTATGGCGAACGAAGAAGGTATTGGTAAATTGGTTGTTGACAGCAGACACGGACTCGGCGGTGAGTATGGGATTATATATGCATGTGTATATATATAGATATATATATATATATATATATATATATATATGTATATATACATATATTTATATATATGTATATACTGTATATATATATATATATGTATATATATGTTTATATATATATGAGAGAGAGTGATAGGTGGGGAAGGGTATCGTTGTAACCACAGGACTCGAAGCATGTCGATGATCCTGTGGCCGTCGTTTTCTGCGAAAAAGATGTGGGTTAGTGCCCGTATTTTTAGGATGGCGTCTGAAGAGCGTTGGTCACCGAAGGGCTGTTTGACCAACTACAGAGTCCTGTTTGCCCTTCCTAGGAGGAGTTCGTGTACAAACAAACAAATAAACAATCAGACAGACAGACAGACAGACAGAGGCTACTACTTTATTATAATAGATATATGCATATATATATATACAAATATATATATGTATGTATATATATATATATATATATATATATATATATATATATATATATATAATATAATCAGCGAGGACTGAACCCGGCTAGCCGTAGCACTTCTACTGACTGAGAATCTGCTACATTTCCTCACGCTTCCCGCTGGACATAGACGGACTCATGCATTACGTGTAACGCTCCCTGCAGCTTCCTGAGCTAATCTCGTGCTATAGCCAGCACGCTCATGTAATCTGCCCTGTCACTAATTACCTAACCTCATGTAGACGGCAGGAACCTCACACTGGTATGAGATGAAAGATCATTAAGAGGTCATAGTGAAAAAACTGAAAAACAAACTTTGCTCGAAATATGTTAGTAAGTATAGTTTTCCAAATAAAAATGCAGACTTATGAAACCAATTAGATGAAAATGTGATCCAAGCCAATACCATAAACAAATTTAAAGCAAAGTTTGAGGGGTCGGCGTCAGACATCTCTGCGAGTTATTTGGATGTCGCATGACGGATTCCAATCTTCAGGGACCCGTGCCAGTATTCCAATTTATTCTGCATTTAACTGGGTTTCAGAGCATTCCTTCCACCCGTCCTTTATATTTTTCTTTTGTGTATATTCTACATGATCTTTTTTTCCTCCTCCCTCGATATATTTACACTGTTCAATTTGTACAAAGTGTTTTATTTGATAAAGATTCCTTTCCATTTCACATATTCTTTTGTCTTTAATCTAATACACTTTTTTTTTCTTTTATGAATTATTTTGTCGATATACACTCTACTTTTATTATGTATTATATGCATCTATTTTTAACTCTCTACTAATTTTCTCACAAATCCATTCTATTGTTTTTTTTTCACATACTTGTCTTTAGGAAATATGATTTACCTTCCTTCTCTCTCTACACAGGATTTCAGCAAGGAGGATTATGATGAGTCCCTCTTATCAATGAAAAATATGCAGGCTGCGATTCGGGGAGGCGGTCTTGCTCAGGGACTGTTTGAAGCTTCAAAATAAGGAAGACCAGTGAGAAAAAGGCTTACAATCAAAGGGAGGAAGGAAAAGCTTTACCGAGAAGAGAACAGGCTCAAAGAAAAGAATGCCATGCGTTATGAAACGATGTCACACAATATTCAACTAATATCTCCTGGTAGAAATCGAAGAGAAACTGGAAAGCCTAACAAAGAAGATTTTAGAAAGAGAAATGTGTTTGCTTCCTTCACATTATATAAAGATGTAGAAATACTCAGATATTAAACAATCATCAGGGGAATAATTTACCCGACCTGTCCATTCACAAGGAACATTAAATGAATAGAAAAGTATTTCGATTTATTCACACTTAATCATCATTAGCAAAACTGAGATTTATTAAGATGTGTCTTTGTGTATAGATCTAATTTTAAAGATTATTTCATTATCATTGCTTCAAAATGGTGAAATGCAGTGACGTTATGAAAATAAAATACTATTTGCAATTAAACTTTGGGTAGACGAGAGAGAAAAAAAAAACAGATCTGAAGAGGCAAACTCAAACTGGAAAATAAAGGAAACATTTTTCTACAAAATCTGATCAATAACTGCGATATTCTTTTTAATGTTGAAAGTCTTAGTTTTGTTACTACGAATTAAGAGAATGGCCAATAGAGAACGACTTAATTTCAGTACGTGAAGTCTATGTAACATAAATAATACAATCTGAGACTAGACTACGGAAAGCGTTTCTTAACGATTCTCCTCAATTTTTATAGCTTAGCTAATAAAACTAAAGCTTACTTATGAAGCATAAAGAAAACAATTGATAATGAACCAAGCCTTTGATTCAGTAGTGCTTCTATGGAAGAGTATGTATATACCTAGCTGGATATGTATAAATATACCGGTATATGTATGTGTATATCAAACAATCAGGCACGGGTCGTTGCGAGTTTTGAACTCGGATCCCGCTAAGCGTGAGTCCCAAGCGTTACCACTCCGTCACTCAGATCATTAAAAGTCTTGAAACCTGATATTATTTTATACCAAGGGTTAGGCCGACTGAAATCTACAGTCCTGAAACCCGTTTTCTACGAGACCCAATGGACACCAGTGAGCAAGATGGTAACTAAGCTAATACGTTTCGCCGCTGTAACTATTATAAAACAATTCACTAGAGTGTAATTCAAGCAATCAGTCTTGGTCGTAGCGAGCTTTGAATTCGGGTTACTCTGAGCGTAAGTCCCAAGCATTACCATTTTTTTTTTTTTTTTTTTTAATATTGCCGTTTCATTTAGCGTTAACACATCCATCTTCTATCTTGCAAACGAGTTGCCCATCTCTTACCTGAAACACTTATCTTTACCACAAATAAGCACGTTTAATGATGCAATTTTTAGGGTCATGTTTGGGGTTCTCCCAGACCCTCTATTGATTCTC
>NC_134814.1:17994679-17997179 GCF_046742065.1 Oratosquilla oratoria
GTATATATATATATATATATATATACATACACATAAACATGCACAGTACATATATATATATATATATATATATATATATATATATTCACAGTCCATACACATATACATACACACTAATTATGCAAATACATGCGCAGTACACACACACACACACATACACACACACACATACTGGAATTCATATTTACAACGGAACCTGAAATTGTGGGTTGAAATTGAATACAAGACACCACTTGGAAAGAGTGACCATATAATCATTGAGACTGAACTAAAGGAAGAAATATACATGGGGAGAAATGAAAAGTATAGGAAAGGAACATTGATGTACAATAAAACGGACTTTGGGAAATTAAAGAAATTCTTCCAGAATGCAAATTGGGAAAATTTTTACATGGAAGAGACAAAAGTGGAAGAGAAATGAGATATCTTGATGGATAATTATAATGAAGGACTGAATAGGTACGTACCAAGATAGAAGCAAGAGAGAGTGTACATTAAATGCTAGTTCAACAGAAGATGCAGTGAGGCAAAAGATAGAAGAGACAGAGCTTGGAAAAGATGGATAAAAGATAAAAAAACTGGAAAATGGCAAATTTATATAAATTATGGAAATGAGTATGTAAAAGAGCGAAGAGAGAAAAAAAAAACTATGAAAAAGACATTATAGAAAAATGCAAGGAGCAACCGAAACTATTCTATAGATATGTGAATGATAAACTTAAAAATAAACAGGAAATAGTGAAACTATGCTAAGGAAATATAGAATACACAGATGATCTAGAAATGGCCAAAGTCATGAACTGTCACTTCAAGTCTGTTTTCACTAGAGAAAGCATAATATTGGTACGAAGGAAATGAAGGGCGATCTCCCCCATGAGCGAAATAGAAATAACACAAAAAGAAATAATGGAACACTTATCAGAAAATCGCATGGCCCGGACGGAATTGCAAATTGGATTCTAAAAGAATGCAATGAAGAACTAATGGACAAAATATATAACATAATAAATTGCTTACTTAAAGAAGGAAAATACCAAGAGACTGGAAAAATGCTAACACTGTACCAATATATAAGGGAGGAAACAAGGAAGAACCAACTAACTGTAGGCTGGTCTCACTAGCAAGAACTAAAGCCAAAATTTGTGAGAAAATTATCAAGAAGAAAATAATATAATAAACCCAAGACAACTTGGGTTCAGACAGGGAAGATCATGTACCACAAACTTAATAATATTTCTTACTCAAGACTAATAGATATAGTGCAAGAAAGGGATGGATGGGTTGATTGTGTTTTCTTGGACTTACAAAAAGCTTTCGACAAGCTACCACATAAAAGTTATCTAAAAAATTGGAACATATAGGAGGGATACAAGGCAACCTGCTCAAATGGATGGGGGACTTCCTGAATGGTAGAAAGATGAGAGTAGTACTCAGAGAAAAATATTCAGGTTGGAGGGAGGTGATTAGTGGAGTTCCGCAAGGATCAGTATTGGCTCCAATAATGTTCGCTATCTATGTGAACGACATGGATGTTGATGTGGAATGTTACATGAGTTTCTTTGCAGATGATGCCAAATTGTTGAGGAAAATAAAGATCGAAACGGATTGCGAATCACTACAGGGAGACCTGAACAAGGTTTGGAAATGGAGTCAGAAATGGGAAGTGGACTTCAATATTAAGAAGTGTAGCATAATGGAGTTCAGAAAAAGTAGAAGAATATCAGGACAATATAAAATTGGAACTAAGGAGGTAAAGAAAGCGGGATCTGAAAAAGATCTAGGAGTAATTATCTCAAACGACTTGTCCTCTGATAAACAAATAAACAAAATTGTCGGAAAATCCTATGACTTGCCAAGATCAATAAAAGTAGCATTTACATATTTGGACGAAGAATTCATTAAGAAAAATATTAGTCACACTGATAAGGCCTAGACTAGAATATGCAGCGATATTGTGGTCACCCAGTACCAAAAATAATATAAAGAAAATCGAAGGAATCCAGAGAACAGCCACAAAAATACCTCCTCCACTTTCAAACTTGTCATATGAGGAGAGACTGGCTAGATTGGAGTTACCGACTCTAGAGCAAAGAAGAGAGGCGAACTACTGACCATCCATAGAATCATGAAGGGCACAGAAACACTCGATAGAGAGGACTTGATAAATTGGGACAAGAGAAACACAAGAGGACATGGAAACTCATAAAACATAATTATAGAAGAGATCTGAAGAAGAACAGTTTTCCACACAGAGTGGTGGACACTTGGAACAAACTGGACGAAAAAATAGTGGGTGCAAAAACCATTCATGACCTTAAGAACAAACTAGACACTGCAAGATACAAAGGCGGGACACCACGAGCATAGCTCCCCTTCCCGTAAGATCCAACTAGGTAAATACACACACACACACACACACACACACACACACACACACACACACACACACACACACAATTGTAAGCATGTTTATACCCACATTTATTGGTCACAATTACTG
>NC_134814.1:18004679-18059679 GCF_046742065.1 Oratosquilla oratoria
AATAAAATCTAGGTGGGGCAATGTTACTAGCGGGGTCCCCCAGGGCTCGGTTTTGGGTCCCTTGTTGTTCATTATGTATATAAACGACTTAGACGAAGGGTTAAATAGTGATGTTAGTAAGTTTGCGGACGACACTAAAATAGGACGCCTAATTAGGTCAGGAGACGACGCCCAGATTCTGCAGGATGATCTTAATAAGCTGTTAACATGGTCGGTGAAATGGCAAATGAACTTCAATATCTCTAAGTGTAGCGTGTTAAACGTAGGGCTACACAACCCCGAAAATAGATACAACCTAGATAACACGTTTTTAGAAAAATCTGAGTGCGAGAGGGACTTGGGAGTTCTGGTGAGTCCGGACCTTAAAACCAGGAAGCAGTGTATTAGCGCCAGAAATAAAGCTAACAGGGCATTAGGCTTCATTGCTAGGACGGTAACGAATAGAAGTGCAGAGGTAATTATTAAACTCTATCTAGCGATAGTTAGACCCATCCTTGACTATGCGGTACAGTTTTGGTCTCCGTCCTACAGAATGGACGTAAATTCACTAGAATCAGTACAGAGAAGAATGACCAAAATGATACAAGGACTCGGAAATTTGCCTTACGAAGAGAGGCTTAGGCACCTAAACTTACACTCTCTGGAAAGACGCAGAGTGCGGGGTGATCTAATAGAAGTGTTCAAGTGGATCAAAGGCTATAACAAGGGTGATGCAAACAAGGTCATCATAATAAAACAACAGGGCAGGACTCGCAGTAATGGGTATAAACTGGACAAATTTAGATTTAAGAAGGAAATAGGCAAGAATTGGTTTACTAATAGGGTGGTCGATGAATGGAATAAACTTAGTAACCATGTAGTAAGCGCTGAAACTATCAGTTGTTTTAAAAAACGATTAGACAACTTTATGGATGGGGATGACAGGTGGTGATGGATACGGAGCTGCCTAGTGTAGGCCTTATGGTCTTTTGCAGTCTCCTTTATTTCTTATGTTCTTATGTTCTAACCTCTGGAAAATTGTACTAGTTTACAAATTGCCGCCTCAGTCAAACAGCGTGTCCTGTAAGTCATGATTCTCATGTAAATAGTTAATTTGATATGTACTAGGCTTGCCGCTCTTAGAGCGCAATAAAATTATTAAAAAGAAAAGAAAAAGAAAAAAAGACAAAACCAGTGTTCTGCGCATGCGCCAAAACATCTATATCAGACCGGTGCACTCAAGGGTGGTGAGCTGTTACATCATTTCAGCCGCTCAGGAAAACTGACACTTCCTCTGAAGCTCTCCCCATTAGCCCATCATTTCTTGCTGTGCTACACCATCTAAGGTATTTTCCGATATTCTCGATTCTATTATTTAATTTTTGGTAGGTGTACTTATACATTCAGGGCAAACAAACACATCACCAAAGTACCTAATATCCACTGTTTTCAGAAGTGCTACTTTATGAAAGATATAGTCACTCCCTAATCACGTAATATTCCTGTCTTCAGAGTTGTGTTTCGAAGATGGAGATAATACATTTTACAAAGGATTACAAAAGCGGAGCATGCCGACAGGAGACCTTATGGTCCATAACTAGATCGGATGCGAAAAGATATAATAATGATAAATAAATAGAAAACAAATAAAAATTATAATAATATAAGTAATAATAAATAAAATAAATAAATGCGTAGGCATAGTTGAATAATAAACAAACAGGTAAATAGTAAATAATAAACTGACAGATAAATGATAATAAATGAAAATCAAGCAAATAATAAACAGACAAATAATAACAAACAAATAAACAAATAATATAAAATAAATGGCAGTCATTACAGCATTTTGCTTATATGTTTATTTAAACGAATCTTAAAGCTTCGAACTCAACAAAATTGCGCTGCCTCTGGAGGAAGTTTATTCCATTCATTAACTACACGATTGGCGAAGTTGTTTCTGCTCATTTCCAAATTAAATCTATTTTCTGACAGTTTGAGACCAATATTTCTTATCGGATTCTCATCTAGTGTAAAAATTTTGTCACTTTTGATGTCAATCCCCTTTAGAATCTTAAAGACGTGTATTAAGTTACCTCTGAGTCTACGCTTTTTAAGGAGAACGGATTCATATGTTTATGTCGATTTTCGTATGATTTATTTTCTATATTTGAAATCGGTTTTGTGGCTCACCGTTGTATTTTTTCCATAGTTGTATATATAAGAAACTATATAACAAGCATCTAACTGTGAAAACTTTCTTTGTTCACTTGCATTACCCACCGTCAGTGCTTTTACAAGGCTGCACACTGATGTTCATGTTTATACTGATGCTCCCGCAGGCCCCTTTTTCTTTTTCTTTTTGGCATTGTTCTTATTTTTCTGTTGCGGGTTTACTGACAAGATTCCTCGCCATGAAAATCAGCTTTCAATTTGTTTTCGCTACGCCAATCGCTTAAGTGGAGCGATGGGCACCACCTGTGAGCTTCGTCCAAACGGGACGAGATGATATACTGTTCTATTTCATAAATACATACATACATACATACATACATACATTGTAAGAGGCCGGTAGTGTACGAATGGAAATGAGCTAGGGTATTAGAATAATTCAGACTCGACGCCTGCTCGAGGGCAATGTTATGTCTAGGTGAGGGCGACGTTTGTCTATGTAAACACACCGACGGTGGTGACTGTTTTTATAATCGCTTATGAATCACAACATTGTAAGCGCAGGTTACCTTCGTTTGACTAATGCTGAGGTAAACAATTTTTGCTAGTGGCATTGAAATGGCTTTCCGGATTGGTGCAAGGTGCAGAAGGAGAAAAAAAACTATTGGTGCAGGAATTCAAAGTCACGCCCATAAGGAGTGACATTTATTTGAGAAGTCACCGGGGATTGGTTTAGAAAAATTAGTGACGTCAGACGAAGGTAGCTCAGCGTAAGATACGGGATCTCTTCAGACGTTCTATAGAGAAGAGATAGGGAAGATATAGGGAGAAGATATAGAGAGGGTGTAGAGAGAGGATCGAGAGACGATGTAGAGACGAGAGAAAAGAGATCCCGAGTGTAAGCTGAAGGTGAAATTACAGTGAAAGAAGAAAGAAAATTCACCTCCCTTTTATTAACCCAAAGGACGAGAGGAATAGGCATGGGGCCTAGAAAATAGTGAGACTACAGGAAAAAGAAGGCATTGGGCCTACTACTTAAGAGGAACTTGAATATTAGTGAACCTCACGTAACGAGAGGCAAGGGGCCTCGAGACGAGTGATATTACAAGTCAAATTTAAGTGACAGTGGTGACTAGGGGAGGTGAAAGTGGTGGCAGCGGTGGGATGAACGATCTGGGTGTTAAACACCTCCGAAGAGAAGTGGCGCCTGAAGTCTACGGGAACAAGACAACCAAAATCAAGAGTGTATTACGACTACGAGAGAAATCTACAAATTCAAGTAACTGCTACGTTGGGAACAAGCATTCTTCAAGATTCTTCAAGGAGATCATCATCTACAAGGCGGTCTTCAAGGCAGAGTGTGTGATGGAGGAGGAACAACGTCGTTGAGGAATGACAAGACCGTAGAAGGACGTCAAACCAGACATTGACATCACGAAGCGACATCGCAAGCAGCCAGGCTAAAGCAAGGTATTAGTAAAGTATGAGTACCCCTCAGAATTCTAACGTGTTGAGACACGAAATTCACACATCAAATACAAATATTCCAAAATTCACAGGAGAGTCTAACACATATGGTGTAAACAAGTTCCTAAACCTCATTGACACTCTTATAGTTAGTAAAAATATAACAAACGAGAATCGTAAGATTGAGATTCTCAAGGAGAATATAGATCCAGAGCATGGAAGGGCGAGGTTTGTCATTAACTTCCAGCAAATGGAATCAATTAATCAATATGATGATTATAAGAAGGCATTTATCAAGCATTTCATGTCCAAATGTGATCAGGATCCTATTAGATCATTGGTAAAAATGATTAAGGAAGTTAGGACAAGTGAAACTGACACAGAGTACTTAGCTAGATTAGATAGATGGTCAAAAGACATGAATTCTATCTTGAAAGATTCAGACTGGATAGAAAGATCTAGTGAGAAGATGAAAATCTCACAGGTAATCAAATTGATTACATTTAGCTTATTGGCAAAGAATTCTGATGACTTAACAGCAGAAAGGCTGTACAAAGATTTAAAATCAAATATCTGTTTAGGAGAAGTAGATTATCTTCTTCAAGGATACAGTGAGACCAGAACAATAAACCCATATGTAATGCCTATAAATCAACATAGCCAATATAGGAACTCTAGAGAGTTTAAGAAAACAGAAGTAGGACATAGGCGGCATGCTAGAAGTCCATCTAGGGATAGGGATACCAGAATCCTTTGTTTTAATTGTAATGCATGGGGACACAAGGCACAAGAATGTTTTTATGGGATTATTTGCAGAAATTGCAAATACGAAGGTCACAATGAGTATCAATGTAGGAACCCTCCATTCTGTATTTACCATAATAAAATCGGACACAGAACTCATGAGTGCCGAAATTTTCGGGTACCCCCAGGGCTAAGAGGAAAACCCCCAGACACAGAATAAACCATTTCAGACCTCCCCATATATATACCGATAGGCGGTATTGTGTTAAATATGGGAATGCAAGGGAGATGAAAGAAACTGACAAACTGATAATTACTGTTGGTAAAACTTCTGTAGGACCTCTCATTGCGGGTAAAGTGTTCAATAAGCCTATTCAAATTTTTATTGATACAGGGTCTGTAGTTAATGTAATTACTAGTAAAGTTTTAAACCAGTTGAACCCAGGAGTGAAAATGTTGGAACCAATCCGTTACACATTGCAAGGTGTAACTGGAAATCAGTTAAAAACATTAGGCAAGATTGAGCTAGAAGTTGCCTTATATACAAATGAACAATTGTACATCCCAGTGATAGTGGTAGAAGAGTCTGTTTTTCCAGGAGATTTATTGATAGGATTTGCAACTATGAGAAAAGAAAACATGGTAATTTGTCCTGCTGACTTAGGAATTTTAGTGAAGTCACAGTTAATCCCATTCTTAAATCAACCAGACTTAAGACCAGTGACAGGAATCAATGAATCCTTAGATAACATTTCTATCCTAGATAGCGAGGCCGAGCGGTCCAACCCTACAGAAAGTAAAACAATTTGTGAACCCAACTCAGAAGTTCAGGAAATCCCAGAGATTACTAAATTATTAACCACAGATGCCTTGAGAATTGCAGATTGCGGATTAACAAGGTCGACATTGTTACATCCCATGTCAATTAATAAGGTTGAAGTGTGTTTGAAAGGAATCAATGTAGACTCTGAAGTAATTACAGTCCCAGAATCAGTTAAACTTAAAGGATTGAAGTGGGACTCAGGGATTTATAAGACAAATAAGAACAGAGTAGAAGTATTAGTAATTAATACTATGAATAAAGAGATAGTTTTAAAGAAAGGTACACAAATAGGATGTATTCAGGTGTGTACTAAACCTATTAAGATTTTAAATGAGAATAGTGAGGAGATAGAATTACCAACTTCATCAATTTGTTCAGTACAAGAAGGCATAGACTTAAGAAATAGATATAAAGAATTATTACAATCAACTAATTGCCCTGAGTTGGATGAAGCTTTATTTGCTTTGCTTATGAAACATAAAAAAGCAATTGCTTTGCCGGGGGACGCCTTAGGCAAAACAACTGTTTTAAAACATCACATTAAGTTAAAACCAGGAACCCAACCTATCTACATACCAGCCTACAGAGTTCCTCATTCTAAATTAGCTGTTGTAGATAAACTCATCACTGAAATGTTATCACAGGATATTATTGAACATAGTAAAAGTGAGTGGAATTTTCCGTTGATCCTAGTACCAAAGTCTGATGGGACTATGCGACCAGTTATTGATTACAGGGAACTGAATAAGCACACCATTCGTGACAGGTTACCATTACCCATTATCGGTGACATTTTGAGAAGTTTGGGAACTGAGAATAGATATTTTAGTACTATAGATATCAAATCAGCTTTTTGGCAAATAGAATTGCATGAAGATTCAAGAGAGTTCACAGCATTTTCTACTACCACAGGACATTATGAGTTCAAGAGAATGCCATTTGGGTTATGTAATAGTCCATTAACTTACATGAGATTAATGAATACTATTCTAGATGGATTGTTAGGAAACACTGCCAGTGTATTTCTAGATGACATTTTAATAGTTTCTCAGACTGCAGTGGAGCACTTTAAGAAATTAGATTTGATATTCTCAAGACTAGGAGAAGCTGGGTTAAAAGTAAAACTTGAAAAATGTAAGTTCTTGCAAGACAGTGTCATTTACTTAGGACATAAGATAGACAGACACGGACTAAGTACAGTAAATTCAAAGGTGGACGCTGTCAAGAATTTTCCAGTTCCGACCAATGTAGACAAGGTTAGGAGCTTTTTGGGATTAACAGGATATTATAGAAAATTCATTCAAAGTTATGCTGACATTGCTAATCCACTAAGTTCTTTGTTGAGAAAGGACTCAAAGTTGAAAGATAAACTCACAAGTTCACCTATTTTAATTTTCCCCGACTATGAAAAAGAATTTATTCTTTGTACTGATGCGTCTGACATAGGGTTAGGAGGCATACTAATGCAAGAGAGAAATGGAACTTTGAAACCCATAGCTTACACATCCAGACTTTGTAATAGTGCGGAGAGAAACTATTCTATAACTGAAAGAGAAACTTTAGCAGTAATTTATTCTTTAGAAAGTTTTAGGGATATAATACTAGGGTATCCCATCAGAGTTTGGACTGATCACACAGCTATTCAGAACTTATTTAAGCATAAGAATCTTAGAGGCAGACTTGCTAGATGGTTTGCGATACTTCAGTGCTATGATGTTCAATTTAATTATATTCCGGGTAGAAGGAATGTAGCAGATCCACTTTCTAGAAACATTAGTCAACCAATGACTGGGACAGGGTTGATTAATTTTGTTTGTAGTATAGAAGAATTAGTAACTTTAGATGAAGAAATGCTAATAAGAGAACAGGGAGATGATGAGACATGTGATTCAATAATCAAGCATTTGATGAACCCAAGAGGAGATCCTCCAAAGCTACCAAAGGGGTATAAGATAGAGGAATTTCATTTGATTAATGGAATTTTGTATAGGAAAACATTTGTAAATGGGAAAGATATTTCTAGAGGTCAAGTAAATCAGTTGGTTATACCACAAACTCTGGTAAATGAGATATTGAAGTTACTTCATGATAGTGATTGTAGTTCACATCCTGGAAAGGATAAAACTTATAGACAGGCACAACTTAAGTACTTTTGGTTAGGTATGAAGAAAACTATATATGATTATATAGAAAAATGTGTAAAATGTGTAAAGGTGAAGGGAAATACACCAAAACCTGCTCCTATACTCACCTATCCCATTCCACAGAAACCTTGGGAAAGAGTTCACATGGATACTTTGGAATTACCACTAACCGAGAACGGCTTTAAATACCTATTACTTGCTATTGATTATTTTTCAAGATTTTGTATATTACAACCCATAATCAATAAGAAAGCTGAAACTATTGCTTCCGTAATCTATGATCAGATAATCTGTAATTTTACTACACCTAACATCCTAGTTTCAGATAATGGGACTGAATTTAATAACAAAATCTTGGAAAATCTATGTAATGTGTTCCACATCAAGAAAGTCAATATACTCGTTAACCATCCCCAAAGTAATGGAGTAGTAGAAAGGTTAAACAAAAAGATAATTATATGTCTTAGAACACTAATAAGTCCTCATAGTGTAACTTGGGATACTTGGATTCCTTGTGTTAAGTGTACTCTGAACAATCAAATTAATGTAGCAACTGGGGATACACCTCATTTTATAATTTTTGGGGAGGACAAAACTCTGCCATATGAAATGTTGACTGCAGAGCAAAAACCCATATATAATATGGATGATTATATATCCAATAGGATAAATACTCTTCAAAGTATTCACCAAAGAGTTAGGAAACATATGCAGGTGTATTCACAAGAGATGAGGGAACAACAACACAAAATAGCTCGTAAACTAGAATTGAAAATTGGGGAATTAGTAATGGTCAAAGCAACCTCACCCAATAATAAACTTTCACTAAGGTACACTGGTCCATATAGGGTAATTGATTCTGCAGGTGGAAACAAGTTTAAACTTAAACATTTAGAATCAAGAGAAGAATTGGTAGGACATTTAGATGACATAAGGAAAATTAGCTTGCAGATCTATGAAGATGATTATAGTAATACTTTGTGCATAAATATTGATAACCCTGGAGAATATGGAGAATATTATAATGATATTTTTCAAGAGTTGAACATTAATCTTGATGTATTTTACAGATGAAAACTGCCTTATTAATAATATTAAGTTTGGTGAGTGCCATGGACTGGAATCCGATTCGTCCTGGAGCATTGGTACATCATCAAGGTAACCTAATCTTGGTTGATAAGGTGGTAAGGGTAGTTCTTGATTATAAAAATGTAACCAAAATTAAAGAAAATGTGGACTCCATTAATAAAAGTTTGCAAATATTAAAACAGAACATTTCCAGTAAAGATGTTAAGGATAGACTTGAAAACAAAATAAAGGAAATAGAGGATAAATTGCACATCATAGGTTCAAATTTCAAAAGCAATGTTAGACAAAAGAGAAGTGCAATAGTAGTGGCTTTAGGAGCTCTTGCTGGTTTGGGAATTGCCAATTTTGCCTTCCTTGCTGACTTGAAAATTTCAATAAATACATTAAAGGAGAAAGTTGGAAAAATTGATGAATTACAATCAAGCATTAAAAACATTGAGGAAATGATCTCTGATATTTCAGATAACTTAGAGAATCTCAGCTTGAAACAAAGTGAACAAGAGAGTACAATGCAAATATTTTTGTTACTCAATACTATGCAATTGAAATTATCTGAGATGCAAGTTCAATTGGAATCTTTTGTACAGGATTTAGTTATGGCCAATTCGGGTCAAGTAACTTCTTCTCTCCTTCCAATACCTCAACTTATAAAGGTAATTAAGTCAGCAAAGAAGGATTGGAACTTTGAACCTTTCTTTGAAGAAGCTAATGTAGCATTATATTATCCATTGCTAAACTCCTACCTTAATGTTACTTCAGTTATTATTGAAATCCCGTTCTCTTCCAACCAAAGATTTAACTTATTCAAATTGAAACCCTTCCCATTGAAGGTAAATGGTTCATTTTATGAAGTAGATATTCCAATTGTAGACCCAATCAATTATATCCTTTCTGTAGACAATCTGAAGGAGAGCAGAGTCTCTAATGACAAGTTGAAGGAGTGTAGAAGATTTAATAGGAATCTTTACCTCTGTCATTCTTCCATGTTTGTGTTCCGTGAAGCTTTGAAAAATTCATGTGAAGCCTCTCTGGTTAGGAATATGTCTGTTATGAACAATTGTCATTACCAACGAATTTTGGTAGACCAGATCCCTGTGAGCTTCGTCCAAACGGGACGAGATGATATACTGTTCTATTTCATAAATACATACATACATACGTACATACATACATACATACATACATACATACATACATACATACATACATACATACATACATACATACATACATACATACATACAAAGGATTACAAAGGCGGAGCATGCCGACAGGAGAACTTTTGGTCCATAACTAGGTCGGATGCGAAAAAAATATATAAATGATAAAAAAAAAGATAAAAAAAAATAGATAAAATAAAATAAAAATTATAATAATATAAGTAATAATATATAAGATAAATAATACATAGGCATAGTTAAATGATAAACAAACAGGTCAATGGTAAATAATGATAAACTGACAATAAATAATAATAAATGGAAATCAAACGAATGATAAATAAACAGACAAATAATAACAAACAAATAATCAAATTATATAAAATAAATGGCAATTATTACAGCATCTTGCTTAAATGTTTATCTAAACGAATCTTAAAGCTTCGAACTGAACTACATTGCACTGCCTCTGCAGGAAGTTTATTCCATTCATTAACTACACGGTTGGCAAAGTTGTTTCTATCCACTTCCAAATTAAATCTATTTCCTGATAGTTTGAGACCATTATTACTTGTCGGATTCTTATTCAGTGTAAGAATTTTGTCACTTTTTATGTTGTCAATCCCCTTTAGAATCTTAAATACCTGTATCAAGTCACCTCTGAGTCTACGCTTTTTTAGGGAAAACAGATTCATATGCTTGAGTCGATTTTCGTATGATTTATTTTTTATATTTGGAATCAGTTTTGTGGCTCTCCTTTGTACTTTTCCAATCTGTGAATGTCTTTAATGGGATTTGGTGACCATACGGAAACAGCATATTCCAATTGTGGACGAACTAACGATTTATATGGCTTGTTAATGAGAGATGAGTTTTTGAAGTCAAAAGATCGTGCGATTAGTCCTAGAATCTTGTTTGCTTTCTCAGAGGCTGAAATACACTGCTCAGATGATTTGAGATCGTTACTGATAATTACATCTAGATACTTCTCACTATCCACTTTTGTTAACGAATTCCCAAATAACTTGTAATCGCACTTACTGTTGCTTTTACCCATGTGTATAAATAACCTTGCATTTACTTGTGTTAAATTTCATTAGCCACTTTTCAGACCATTGCCCTAATTTATCTAAATCTTCTTGAATATCTAATTGATTGAAATTATCATTTGCCATCCCGCACAATTTTGTATCATCAGCAAACTTAGAGACGATAGATTTTAGTCCGTGGTCTATATTATTTATATATACTATGAATAGAAGTGACCCAAGAGCGGAACCTTGAGGAACTCCACTCGTAACATTTTTCCATCTAGAAATTTTGCCATTTAAAACAACTCTCTGTTGTCGATCATTCAATCAATTTCTAGTCCAACTTAATAGGCTGCTACTTACTCCGTGTGAAGCTAATTTAGTAAGTAGTCTTTCGTGGGGGATGGTATCAAAAGCTTTTGTAAAGTCTAAGTATATTAAATCTATATTGTTTCTTTTATCATAACTCGAGATGACTGTGTTGTAGAATTCGAGTTGATTAGTCACGCAAGAACGTTTCCGTCTGAATCCATCCTAGATATTATTTATCAAACAGCTACTTTCTAAATAATGTTCGATAGCATCTCTGGTGATAGTTTCAATCATTTTTCGTACGATTGAAGTCAAGCTTATAGTTATTTGATTTCTTTTTGTCATCTTTTTTGAATTTGGAGTGACGTTAGCTAGCTTCCATTCTCTTGGGACATCTCCGGATATGATGGATTTTTAGAAATAATTTCTAATGTAGCAACAATCTCATTTTCATTTCCTTTAAGATTCTTGGATGCCAACCATCAGGCCCTGGTGTTTTATTAACTTTGAGTTTCTCTATCCACCTTTTATCTATTTTATTTTGTTTTATTTATTTATTTATCTATTTTTATATATTTTTATATTTACCGTAGTGAGTAAGTTTACCCTAGATTTTTCACAGGTTTTAGTTTGGAGTTCACTTTGAGGTGTTTCGTTTACGAATACTGAGCTAAAATAGTTGTTTAAGATATTACACATTCCTTCTTTTGAATACTCAAGGTGACCGTCAGCAGATAATAGTGGGCCGATGTGATTCCTAATAACATTTTTATCTCTAATTTAACTGTAGAATTCTTTGGGATTCCTTCTGAGGTAACGGAGCCTTTTTGCCGGCAAAAGACAAATATGACTAGATCACAGGATGAATGAATGTATCTAGCGAGGACTGACCCCGGCCAGTCATCGCACGTATACTAAGAACATGCTACCTTTCCTCACGCTTGTCGCTGGTTCCAGACGGACTCATGTCCGTGACACTCAGTCAGACAGGACCCAACACATCGCAGCACGTCTGGTCTTGATCAGACTAAACTGGTAAAATGATACATTAACGTCCGATGGTCACTGTATACAGTGGTGAACGGAACGGCACAGATGATATGAAGTCAGTGGAACGTGGCCTTGGTGCTATGTGGCGTATCAGGTGTTCGTGTTTGGCGTGAAGTCTTTCGAGGTGTTTGGTGTGCAGTGTGTGTTTGTGTTGGTTTAATGGACGAATCTTGAACACATGGTGTAATGATTTAGAGGTTCTGAAGTCGCTCCAATTCGTGCCCGTGATAAATTGGAGAGCGGCGTTCTGAAGGCTGTGATGGGAGTAATTGTTTGAAGCACATGCCACCTGGCACGGTGGAGGACAAGGACAGTGGAGGTGGAGATGCGGAGGATGAAAGGTATGCGGTCGGAGAAGGTGGGGTGTTCCGGGTGTGATAGCGGAGTAGACAAAGAAAGTTCGGCTATTGGAGAAGACTAAGTCCAACTTTCACTCGTTCCACGGGCAAGGAACGTAGAGAAGTGCGAGCCCCGGAAGTTTAGCCCATGAAATACAGTAATAGTGTAGCTGGTGACCCACTGGGCAACTGCACGCACCGGGATTCCAATCCTGGTTGTCGCAATTGAAATCGCCCATGAAGTAAGTGGACAGTTTGTAGGACATCACGCTGGTATTGTCTACAAAAGGAAGAAAAGAGTTCCGCGGAGAGCAATAAAGTGGTACAGAGGAGGATCTTGATAGCGAGCATCTGCCCATAGTGAAAGTGATCAAGAATCATGGCCTAGACTGTCTTCCTAGCCATGATACAGACGCCCGACTAGGGAGCAAGACCCCGACACCGTGTGTTACCTTGGACCTCGGGAATAATGTCTGGTGCTGGATTGCTCATCGACGTCAAACAGATAACGTCGGGACCGTGCTTTGCAATATGAAAAAGGGTGCTAGTCTTTTGTGAGGTCTAGCTTTGGTCGTTTTGGTAAAACACACTTAAATCCACTCTACCATGGTGAGGCTCGTGAGGTTCAACTTGGCGCTACCGCACTCTTTATAGATAGGGACTTCCCTCAAGGTTCAGTGCTACCATCTGCCTCTAATGTCAAGAGTCGGAAATAAAATCTGGTAAGGCACCTGAGTCAAGTGTTTATCACATAGAGTGTCTTGCCCCCCCCCCCAAAAAAAAAAATA
Source organism: Oratosquilla oratoria (assembly GCF_046742065.1). NCBI lineage: Eukaryota > Metazoa > Arthropoda > Malacostraca > Stomatopoda > Squillidae > Oratosquilla > Oratosquilla oratoria. The sequence goes on from NC_134814.1 coordinate 18,017,777, forward strand.
TGGTTATAGTGAATTGGCTTGTGATATTGCTTAGTTTGCGTCTAAGAGGGATAAATGTGGCAGCAGACTGGATTTCATGTATGGTTCTTGTATACAAAATAAAGCGGTATAATTGTGAATGTAGAAGTTTTAAAAGGATCAATAAGTGTAGTTAATAAAACGTATGGGAGGATATTAATTAGGAAATTTGGAAGAGGAACAGAGAGAGTTTAAAGGTCGAGATCTGGAGAAAGTGGAGAGCTTACAGTATTTTAGGTCATACGTGTTAGGAAATGGAGTGGGTTTGTGAGTAAATCATAGAGAAGGAAATCAGGTAAATCTCTGTGGGGAATGAAAATTGCTATGGGAAATAGGTATCTGGGGACGAATGCAAAAGGAAGAATATACAAGAGCGTAAAGGTGTTTGAGATTAAATAATTAAGGAATACACAAATATTACAAGGATGGGTAGTATTAGAAATGAGGAAGTGAGATGAAGAGCAGGGGTGGAAAAGGAGTTGGTAGATATGGTTGACCAAATAATGATTAGACTGTTTGGGCATATTGAAAGAATGAGTGAAGAAAAATTAACATATAGGTCTTCTGTCAGCATGTTTTATTACAAATTATTGTAACTCGTGATCATAATAACTAGACGGTTGAATAAAACGGTAAATGAATAAGTCTCGTTTCGATAAACATCTAAGCAAGATGCTGTAATGACTGCTATTTATTTTATACTATTTGTTTATTTGTTTGTTATTATTTGTCTTGTTATTTGCTTGATTTTCAATTATTGTTCATCTGTCATTTTATTATTATTTACTATTTACCTGTTTGTTTATTTTTTAACTATACCTATGCATTTATTACTTTCATTTATTATTTATATTATCATAATTTTTTTTTTTCATTTTATTTTATCATTTTTTATCATATCTTATCGCACCTGACCTAGTTATGGGTCAAAAGGTTTCCTGTCGGCATGCTCCACCTTTGTCTCTTATACATATCACGCCTTTTTCGGCAATTTTTTCTTGGACTACAGGTCACCATGACTACTATGGAAATAACTCAGGAGTCCATGGACCAAAAGAACTTCACCCTGCGTTACATCCGGAAGTTCGATCGTATCTATGGACCGACTTGGATGTCAGCTGGTGGAGAATTTCAAACCAGGGTAGTGTGAGAACATTATTAAGTATCTTTTGTGCCAGTGTACTACATGTATTTAACATATATGAAATTAGTAGTTGCCGACGAATATTTGAAAAGAAACACCATGTAAGGACGAGGCCTTTCTTAGTACTGTGTTTCGGGTGTTGGAGCTTTATCAAACACACAAATCTCTAGGGAAGACCCGGGGGGAATGGCTAAGGTCATTGGAGCCTAGGAACGGTGAAGAAGGATAAGGAACAATTGTTCGTGTGTAGGAGGACATTTATTCACCGTCGATGGGAAAATATATAAGTGGAAGAAATAAGGTCAGGAGCGCAAAAAATTATAGCGTTCCAAGAATTCGTTTACAATTGGAACCAAAGGAATCAGGTGGGGTGAAACGTTAAACATGACTAATTTGTTTGATCGTGTTGAATCCCTGGATGATGGCTGTTTCCACACATTTTCTCCGGATTGTATCAGACATTATATCACTATCAACGCTTGTGTTACATACAGAAACAGTAGCAACCACCTGATAGATTGAGAGAGGACAGAGCTATTGATACAACCTGATGAAATCAGTGGCAAGTGTTTGGAAGCAGTAACCAACCAGGGTTCCAATACGATTGGACAAAATAGAGGCAATACACCTTGAACCAAGATATTTACACGCTGCCGTACTGGAGTCGAAGGGGATAATGTGAACAGGCGCTACCAGGTAGAAGTACTGTATATGGTGTGGTATAGCGCTGGCAACCACCAGAAATTCAGTAAGTCTTCGGGGATTGTGTGGGTAGGTCCTGCACTTTTCCGGGGAAGAGGATGAGAGCATATGTGGATGAATCCTCGTAGAACTAGCAGAGAGAGTGCTGAAGATCTTCATGCGAGATAGAGTGTATGCTGAAGATATCTGCATAACATGTGCTTTTTGTCCTGGGGCGTTAGGGAGAAGGGAGAGGAGACGGTGTATGAGGATATTGAATATGTATGCAAGTGGCAGTTGCCGACATGTTTATCGAAATAAACACCTGAATGTGAGGAAGGGGCCTTTATTAGCACGACGTTTCGCTTGTTACAGTTTTTTCAAGTACATAGTCGTAATACACATGACTGAGATTAAATAAGAAGAACGGGAGGGGAGGAGGGGAGGGACGATCTTAACAAATTGTTCACATGGGCGGTGAAATGGCAAATAAACTTCAATATCTCAAGGTGCAGCGTGTTAAAGGTAGGTGTTAGGTCCGTTGGCTCTAACACTTAGTAATTTTCATTCTTCTGTAGGCCCCATGCCTAGTCCTTCACTCAAAGCTTCAGGGGCGAATTAAATTAGATTTTTTTTTATCTTCTTTCTTCTAAGTAAATACACTTGGTTTTTTATCTACACCAAAGGACCCCCACCTGGGATCCTCTTACACCCACCAAGCCAAGTCTGCTCCGACTTCACAATTTAATTCATCCAATAACTTTGAACGTAACAAATAAGTGCCACCCTTTAAGGGCTTGACTTTACCTCCGTGCACCAATAGTTTTTCTCCCCCTCCACCCTTTTCTCCAATCAGAAAATCTGTTACACTGTCTCGAGCAATACTGCTTACGCAAGCAATCTGTCGCAAGGTGAGCGTGGCTTGTATGTTTACATTTCGTCACATCATCACTGTTATTGATATCCTAACTTGTATTTACAAACTTTAGGCGGTAGCGAGAATATGCAACTCTGTACTTCCTATCGGCCATTTTTTCAAAACATCCAAATAATAGAATTTGCATATCTTTTCACCTCCTCCTCTATCTACTTAAATGTCTACCTCTATCTACCGGCCTCTTACAGTAGGGCTACATAACCCCGAAAATAGATATGGCTTAGATAACACATTGAAAGGGAAAACTGAGTGCGAGATAGACTTGTAAGTTCTAGTGAGTCCTGACCTTAAATCCAAGAAACAGTGCATTAGCGTCAGGAATAAAGCAAACAGAGCATTAGGTTTCATTGCTAGGACGGTTACGAATAAAAGTGCAGAGGTAATTATCAAACTTTATCTAGCGTTAGTTAGACCCATCCTTGACTGTGCGGTACAGTTTTGGTCTCCGTCTTATAGAATGGATATCAGTTCACTAGAATCAGTGCAGAGGAGAATGACCAAAATGATACATGGGCTCAGAAATTTACATTACGAAGAGAGGCTTAGACACCTTAACTTACACTTTCTGGAAAGACGCAGAGAGAGGGGGATCTAATAGAGACATTGAAGTGGATCAAAGGCTTCAACAAAGGTCATCATATTAAGACAACAGAGGAGGACTCGCAGTAATGGATTTAAAATTGACAAATTTAGATTTAAGAAGTAAATAGGCAAGAATCAGTTTATCAATAGGGTGGTCAACGAGAGGAACAGACTTAGTAACTATAAGTTGTTTTAAGAAACGGTTAGGCAACTTTATAGATAGGGATGACAGGTGGTAATGGACATGGAACTGCCAAGTGTAGGCCTCATGGTCTCATGCAGTCTCCTTCATTCTTGTTCTTTCTCCTTCCCTCCCTCCCTCCCTCCCACAATCCCTGCCTCCCTCACCTCGTTCCCTCCGTTCCTCTTACTTAGTCTCAGTCATGTGTATTACGACTATATACTTGAAAAAGCTGTGAAAAGCAAAACGTCGTAACAACAAAGGCTCCGTCCTCACATGGTGTTTATTTTGATAAAGATATTGAATATGAATGGAATGAGGGCTCCTCCGTGTAGGGTGGTGCCAAGGTCAAAACTCCTGGTGGTGCTAATAGGCCCTTTGAAAACTTTCTAGCCATCTCAAGAGATTTCTCTAACTCCAAAATCATCCACAAGCTGGTCGTGGATAATGTCCCTGTTTGCAATATCAAAAGCACTTTAGATTCATAAACTACGAAGCTTGTGGAAGAAAGGTTACAAAGATGCGGCGGCTAGCCTTTGCACACTTGTATAAAGCAATAAACGTTTTGAAGGAAATTAAAGACATGAAGATCATCATGGCTGGAAAGATAATGTTTGCCCACTTTGGTAATGAACATAACATAGCCAATTAAAGCAAAATTATACGAAAGACAATAATTTCCCGTCCTGTATTTCATGATACATACGTATTTGGAGCTTGATGTTCCTTGGAATTCACCTTGGATTTACATCTACCTCTATAGTGAAGTGAATTACAGATGACTTACATCATTTGCAGAAATTCCTGACCATGCTGGGATTGGTGCAAGGCCAGCGCGTGCTGATTTTGGGAAGCGGAGGAGGGGGTGAAGCATTTCTTATGGCGCAGTGCTACGGGGTTCACGTCCACGGTGTCGACATCTCTTCCAACATGTGTCAGGTTGCGATGGATAACCTGGCTCTGAAGGAGAAAAAAGTTCAGGATTTGGTGAGTGCAATGGGGAACCAGGGGATGAATGTACGGGAAAGGAAGAAGAGAGCTGTGAGGGGAGGAAGGGAAGTTCCTAGGTGTAACTAGTTGGGTGTTTCAATATGATATATAAAACGTAGCTATCAGATTAACACAAACCTTTTCACCTAACAAACCACCTGTCTGTATGTAAAAGTGGTGATATAAGATAATTCGCAACAATCGAGAACTCAATTTAGCTTCCATAGTAAGGTTAGCGTCTATAAATTTCATGTCAAAGCATATAACGAATTAAAAGAAACCCGCCTCACACAAAGTTCAAAATGAGATACATTTCAAAAGGACACAAACAGAATATATCTAGTAGTTAGATTATTGGGAAATGGCTAGCGCAATCAAGAAAATTGGAATCAACCTATTGATAGGATGATGTGGAACGATAAGGTTTAGATGTTTTATTGCCCAAAATCTGGTGTAGTGTGATTGTTATTCGAAAGGCCAATGAGAGGGCAGGAGTATATTACTAAGAGTTGTGGTAGTCGGACATTTAGATAGTACATGAATTTATTGTAAGGGAGTCACCGTATGGGCAGGTGGGAGAGCCATCTCCCCTCAAGAGATTGCCTTGTGTGAGGCGAGTGCCCCAATCATAGACGTACTAACACTATTTCTAAACGTTGGTTACGCAGATGTGAGAAATTCCAAGGTTTTGATGATTTAGAAACTGGGATAAGAGAGTAGAAAAAAAACATTCATTTCCCTGAAGTAGCTTTTTCATGCATGTACCTTAACAGTAATAAGATTGGATGTCCCTGTTCTGCCTTTCTAATAATTAGGTCACTTGTGTTAAATTTTATTATGAAAACAACGAGCACATATAGAGGCATTTAGCATGGTAGAAATGTATTGAATTTAGTCCTATGGTACAATCGAGGAAGCACAGCTACACAAAAATGAACACATTGAACAAGTATACGTAAGCACAATAAATATTTTGTTGTACACTTCGTCTGGGGTATTGGCTGCATGTTATTGTGGCAAAATAGCATGCAGTTCATACTTTAGGGTCTATAAGTAGAGCCCCTACGGACCAGAGGCACACATAATTTTGTCTGGGATAGAGGAAGACTCTGTTCACAGAGAAATGATGACACTTTTATTATACTGCGACTGCCCCTCCGTTATGCTGTCCCCCAACCCCTTGTTACTGTCCTGTACTATTTCTCTGAATATTCTTTTCCTTTTTTTCGCCTAGCCTGTGGTGGGGGATAAAATGCTGCCACCAAGTATTCCCACATGAATCATAAGAGGCGAGAAAAGCGGAACGGGGATTACGACTAGGAATCCTTCTCCCTGTAGCCCCACAGAGGACATAAAAAAAAAAAAAAGTAAAGGCCTAAGACAGTCTAGGAGTTTTCCAACCAGTACACTAAGGTTTGGATCTTTTAATGTGCGTGGATATAGTACAGATGAGAGTAAAAGGGAAGAGATAGGCAGTATGTTTGTGAGAAGAAAGATGAATGTGTTGGCTTTGAGTGTAACTAAGTTACTTGTTACTGTCCTGTACCATTTCTCTGAATATTCTTTTCCTTTTTTTTTTCCCTAGCCTGTGGTGGGGGATAAAATGCTGCCACCAAGTATTCCCACATGAATCATAAGAGGCGAGAAAAGCGGAATGGGGATTAGGACTAGGCATCATTCTCCCTGTAGCCCCACAGAGGACATAAAAAAAAAAGAAAAAAAAAGTAAAGGCCTAAGACAGTCTAGGAGTTTTCCAACCAGTACACTAAGGTTTGGATCTTTTAATGTGCGTGGATATAGTACAGATGAGAGTAAAAGGGAAGAGATAGGCAGTATGTTTGTGAGAAGAAAGATGGATGTGTTGGCTTTGAGTGAAACTAAGTTACTTGTTACTGTCCTGTACCATTTCTCTGAATATTCTTTTCCTTTTTTTCGCCTAGCCTGTGGTGGGGGATAAAATGCTGCCACCAAGTATTCCCACATGAATCATAAGAGGCGAGAAAAGCGGGACGGGGATTAGGACTAGGCATCATTCTCCCTGTAGCCCCACAGAGGACATTAAAAAAAAAAAAAAAGTAAAGGCCTAAGACGGTCTAGGAGTTTTCCAACCAGTACACTAAGGTTTGGATCTTTTAATGTGCGTGGATATAGTACAGATGAGAGTAAAAGGGAAGAGATAGGCAGTATGTTTGTGAGAAGAAAGATGGATGTGTTGGCTTTGAGTGAAACTAAGTTGAGAGGGAGGGGCGAGTGTGAGTTTGGGAGTGTAGTTGATAGGTTCTAAGAAGTGAAGAGAGGGCGAGGGAGAGAAGGATGGCTATACTAGTAAGTGAAGAGATAGGTAAACGTGTAGTGGAGTGGAAGGAGGTTTCTTCAAGGTTAATGTGGATGAAGATGAAACTGAGAAAGGAGATGTGGATTTTTGTAAGTGTATATGGGCCTGGTAGTGAGAAGAGTGTAGATGAAAGGGAGGCTTTTTGGATAGATTGAAATGAGCTCATAGAGGGATTAGGGAGAAATGTCGATATAGTAGTAATGGGTGAGCTTCACGCTAGGGTAGGACATGACCCAATAGACGGAGTGGTTGGGAAATGTGGAGTTCCAAGAAAGAATCTTAGTCGAGAGTTGATGGTGGAGATGTGTTTAGAAAGAGAGTTGATGATAGCAAATACACTGTTTAGGGAAAAAAATTCAATCATAAGTGTACATGGGAGAGGGTGGTCGATGGTAGGGTGGTAGATAGAGCGTTAATGGGCTATGTAGTGGTAGATAGTAGTATAATAGGAAGAGTTACAGATGTACATGTTCTAAAGGGAGAGAGTAAGGGAATATCAGGAAGGAAAGCGGGAGGAAATAGAAGGAAGGGTAGTGAGTGGTGGGATGAGGAAACAAAGAAGGTTGTAGAAGAGAAGAAGCGAGCTTTCACAGATTGGTTACAAAATAGGCCGAGGGAATCATATGCAAGGTACAACGAAAAGAGAAGAAAAGTAAAGCATAAGATAAAGGAGGAAAAGAGGAGACCAGATGAGAAATGGGGTAAGAGTCTGTCAGATAATTTTGAAAGTAATAAAAAGATGTTTTGGAAAGAAATTAAAAGAGGAAGAGGAGGCGAATCAAGTAGAGAAGAAAAGGTAAAAGATGCAGATGGAGAGATGATAATGGAAGAGAAGGCAATAAGAGGAAGATAGGCAGAGTATTTTATGGAGTTGCTAAATGTGAAGTAGGAAAGGGAGAGAAAGGTAGTTGTAGTGGGAAGTGTTAAGAAAATGAGAGTGATGAGTGAGGAAAATGGAAGAGAAATAAAAAATTATTAAGTGAAGACATATGTTAAGATGAGGAGGTACAGTGATAGTGGACTGGCTGGTGAATTTATTTAATGTTTGTTCCTTTACAAAGGAAGAGGGGACAAGTGAGTGTAGTAGTTTTAGACGGATTAGCTTGTTAAGTGTAGTTGGGAAGGCTTATGGGAGGGTCTTGATTGAGAGGATTAGGAGAGGAACATAGGGAGTAATTGGTGAGGAACAGTGTGGGTTTAGGACAGGTAGAGGTTGCGTAGATCAGAATTTTGTGGTAAGACAGATATGTGAGAAAGGTATAGAAAAAGGTAAGGATGTTTTTTGGGTTTTTATGGATTTGGAAAAGGCTTATGACAGGGTAGACAGGAAGGCACTGTTGGAGGTATTGCAGATACACGAGATAGGCGGAAAGCTTTTATGAGCTGTCAAGAGTTTTTATGGGAGTAGTAGAGTGTGTGTCAGGATTAGAAATGGAGAGAGTGAGTGGTTTGAGATAAAGGTGGGACTTCGTCAAGGATGTGTTATGTCACCCTGGCTGTTCAATTTATACATGGATGGGGTGGTGCGAGAGGTAAATGCAAGGGAGGTGGGTCAGGGATTAGAGAGGGTTAAATAAAATGGAGAAAAGTGGGAGATCAGCCAGCTGTTGTTTACGGACGACACTGCGCTTGTAGCAGGATCAGAGGAGGGATTGAGGAAGTTAGTGACAGAGTTTGGGAAAGTGTGTGAAAGAAGGAAGTTGAAGATAAATTTGGGTAGAAGTAAGGTGATGAGATGTACAAGGGGTGAAAGTGGTAGCAGACTGGAAGTGAGTATTAAGGGAGAGAGACTGGAGGAAGTGGATAGTTTTAGATACTTGGGTGCGAATGTGCCAGGAAAGGAATGAGTGGGGGTGGAGGTAGAATGTAGATTGAGAGAAGCGAGTAAATGCCTTGGTGGATTGAAAAGTGTAATGAGAAATAGACATTTGGAAATGGATGCTAAGAGGAGATAGTATGAAGGAGTGATTGTGCCGACAGCACTGTATGGGACAGAAACATGGAACATAAGAGAGGAAGAGAGAAAGAGTTTGAATGTGTCTGAGATGAGGTGTCTGAGAAGTATGATAGGGGTTACTAGGCTGGACAGAGTGAGAAATGAGGAGGTGAGGAGGAGAACGGGAGTGGAAAGGGAGTTGGGAGATAGGGTGGATGAAAGAGTATTGGGATGGTTTGGACACATGGAAAGAATGAGTGAAGAAAGACTAGTAAAAGAGGTATGGAAGGCAGATGTGGAGGGAGTGAACATGAGGGGGCGACCTAGGATGAGATGAATGGATGGGGTAAAAGGGGCTTTGGGAAGAGTGGAATGTCTGTTGAGGAAGGACGGGAGAGGACAGAAGACAGGGGTGAATGGAGAATGGTATATGGATGATGTGATCCATGAGGTGGCATGGATGGGGGATGGGGGGTGAGGGAGTATGTATGAAATTGACGCAGCTCGAAGGGATTTCTCCCCGTCTTCTCTTTTTCTGCATGAGGGGATGGAGAGGGGGGTCGCCGATTTAATGAAGCGGTGTTGCTGTGGATGTGCTGTGTCTTGCGACACTCTTTCTGACCCAGGGTTATGGACAAGATGCAGGGATGACCCATCATCAGGAAGTGCCAAGATAAGAGGGAGGGAAGAGGGTGGAGGGAAGTGGAGTGTGATAGGGATGGAATGGGTGGGAATGGTTTTTATGCCTTCGTTTTTTTGGCTACCTCCCTTGTAAGGGGGGAAAACCCTTTTTTATATACATGTATGTGTATGTACTTCCAACCTGAAACTTCTGTTTTGTTGTAGATCCACTTCGAGGCTGCAGATATGACGAAGATGAAGTTAGAGGAAGAAAGTTATGATGTCATCTATAGCCGAGACACTATCCTCTACGTCAGGGACAAGGAGTCCTTCTTCAAGAAGCTGTTGGTACGTCTATTTCTTGGCGTTAATCAATACACACACACACACACACACACACACACACACACACACACACACACACACACACACACACACCACCAGGAATGATGTACTAACAAAGCAGAGTTTTCGTATATTAACATTTGTACTAGTAGAAAGAAATTACAATAAAAGGAATTATCATATTGTGAATTTACATCTGTATAACAGGTGAGCGGGTGACCAGCCCGCCACTAGAGGCTTGCTTCATTACGCCCTTTTGGAAGAGGAGCGTGTCTTTCAGTCGAAAAAAGATAGCACTCTTCCATTTTGCTGTGCCTTACGAACAAGGAGGACGGCCCTGGCTTACCTGTTCCGTTTAGTGTCTACATCCGCTATGCAATACCTCAGTTCCGTGGTGACGGGACAAGACAGCAAATAGTGGACCAGTGGATTACTTGTCTGGAGGCCACTGCCACTCGAGGGAGTCGTCCCGTAGCTCCTTCTGAGTGCCGTACCTGATGCGCAAGCGATGCAATGTCACCTGGCCCACCCTGTTTTGTTGTCGGTCGGCTCGAAGGGGTTGGTAGGCGGTGGCTCTTGCAAACCATGCCGCCTGCCTCGATGACTTCTCTTGTTCCTAGCGTTCGGCAGCAGTCCTGCGTTCAGCAGGAAACCGGGCCAGCACCTTGCATTGCTGCAGGTTGGGCAGGACGTCGCTGCTAATGTCAGGCATTCTGGTGGCCGCACGTGCCGCCTCGTCAGCAGCCTCGTTACCTCTTAGTCCCACGTGACTTGGGATCCAGTTGAGCCGCACCCGTCGACCCTCTGCAGCTAAGCTTTGTGTATGTGCCGATATGGAGATAACGATGCTCACGTTGTCTATTGGGGTGTGTTGTTGCAGTGGCTCTAGGACTGACCTCGAGTCAGTGTGAATGACCACTGCGGCCCTATGACGGTGCTTGGCGTGTTCCAAGGAGTGCCAGATTGCCACCAGTTCCGTCTGTAGGGTAGAACAGTGGTCTGGTGTCCTCCAGGTGAGCACTTCTCCCTCGGTGACCACCGCCGCTCCCATTGTGCCCCGGGTAGGGTCGACGGAGCCGTCATTGTAGTAAATGGCACTGCCGGGGATGCTGGCCTGAGTCACCGACATCAGCACGTGTTGCAGGTCGTTGATGATGACTTCCGCATGCGGTTGGTCCCATGGTGGTGGTGCGACGTAGGTGGTGGTGCTGGGAAGGTCAGGCCCTCCCTTCAGCAACGTTTTGGTGTCCACCAGGGTGTTGGTGGCGTTAGCGATAATTCTCAGCTAGGTGCCACTACCAAAGAGGTCTCTTTGCTGTGAAAAAGACCTGGCGAGTTTCACACGTGCTGTGGAATCTCCGTCCCGCCGAAAGACTTTGGCTACCCGGCAAACCACGACCTGCTGGGCCATAAAGCCCAGGGAAACAAGGTCGACTTTATTTTGTAGGGCACTTGCTGTAGTCCATTGAGGTGCACCCAATATACCCCGCATTGCCTCGTATTGCATCACTTCGTCCCACTTTTGCTGCGTAAGTGACAGAGCGATAAGTACTAGTGTACCGTAGTTCGTTAATGTAAGGATGATCTCTACATAGTATAGGCGCAGCACAGATAATTAGGCCTCATCACGTGCCTTTGTCATCAACTTTTTGACGTTCGTCCTTGAACGAATTCGGTCTCTCAGGTAGGTGACCTGGGTGCCGAAGGTCAACCCTTGATCAGCCTATACGTCTAGGTATTGGTAGGTACGGGTGCAGGCTAGTCTGACGCCCTGAATCTGTAAGTGACATTCTGGGGTGGTAGCTTTTCCCATCATGGTCTTAAATTTCTCCGATGAGATATCAAGGCCCAGCTCCTTGCTTTTCTCAGTGATAAGGTCAAGTGCTTGTTGTGCTCTTGTGACTTAGTTGCCCTTGCCAGCGATGACAAGGAAGAGGTCATCGGCGTAACTGAGAAGAGCTGTATGGCCTTTGAAAGGTAGGTTGATTGACTAGCTGCTCCATCATCAGGTTGAACAAAAAAGGTGTACAGTTTTCCAATTCGCGGTTCTGTGATAATTCCCCCTGGAACCTGGCCCTTGCCTACTGATGCTGTAAGTAGTACTGAACCTAGGCAAGGAGTCTGCCCAGAACACCTTTCTCCACCATGGCGGTCAGGATGGCATGAGGGTTTGCCAGTTCGCATGCCTTCTCCAAATCGAGGAAAACAACCACAGCGAAGCGGTTATCAATCCTGCTCAGCTGGGCCATGATGCTGTCGACGTTCCCAACTCCCCACGTGAAACCGAAGATGTTAGGATGGATGAGTCCAAGGCGCTAGACGAGGCGGGTAAAAACCATTTGTTCTGCAGTCTTGGCCGTGCGGCTCATCAGGGAGATGGGACGGGGCTTGGTAGGCTCACTAGGTTTAGGAATATATTGTATATCGGCCTCTTTCTATGTGCCCGGGAGGCATCCCGCCAGTCATGATTGGTTTATGAGGGATAGAATAGCTCCTTCACCTGTTGGTCCGGCGCGGGCCAGCTTCAATTAAGTGACTTGATTCGCTCATCTGGCGGTATCCCAGCTTTTCTGAGCTGGGATGAGCTTTCGTTGAGTGAAAGACTTGTCCGTCACGTCGAGTCTCTTCCGAGCGATATCAATGAGTCTACCCCTCTCTGGTCTTAGATGTTGCTGTAAAGTTAGAATCTCTGTAGCTAGCTGAGCAGTGGCACAGCGTGTGGCGAACATGTCCCCCAACATTTCTGCTTCCTGCCGTGGATGAGGGTGAGCCGGAGACCGTGAAGGTCACTTGCCGGAGGCTATCCTCAGTTTGGATCATGAGTCGGATAAGTCAGTGTGCTGGTTGAGACTGGAGCACCACACCAGCCACTTTGCCTCTCTTCCTCAGGACGTGATTTCTCGAGCGTGTTTCACTACTTCCCGAAGGATCTCAAGGATTTGCGGGGGTGGGCCGCTTCTTGTACAGTTTACGGATACTGACGAGGTATTTCTGTTCTCGGACTTTCTCGTTATAGAACCACCAGATCTTTTAGGTACTGGCAAGCCTGTTTCTTCCTTGGAATGAAGGCACCCGCTGCCCTCCCCATAGCCGCAGTTAAGTCTCTCTCCCGTTCGTCTAGGTCCTCCGGGTGTTCCAGCGTGGAGGTGGAAGTGGCATTTGTGGTACGATGACCCTCAGTACAGTGGTGACGGCATAATGTTCGCTAGTTAATGTGGGATAGACCCGCCATATGGCATCAGGAGCCAGGTCCTTTAAAACAAAGGTGTGCTACAGTCTCCTACCTCGGATGTGCGTAGCATCTCAGGTGTTGAGGAGAACAACATCCAGTAATTCCTCCATGACAGTAGCCAGGTGTCGCCCTGTAGAATTGGTGGAGGACACAGACTTTATCAGTGGGTGGTGTGTTTTGAAACATCTGCCTATGATGCTGCTGTTGTGTGTACCAATTGAGAACACTTCATCTTGTTGCAGCACTCCACTTGGTCGTTTGTAGATGATGTAGACGGTGAGCGAAAAACCGCTGAGCTGGAGTTGTATGGTCATCACCTCCACTCCCTCGCCACAGTACACAGGGTCAGTGATCCTGTGATGAAGGAAGCTGCTCCGCACTATTATTAGCAGCCACGGAGGTGATCATCTCTGCCATACAGGAGATAGTGGGCCGTGTAACCTGGTGCCCTCCACTCAGAGTCCTCCGGTAATAGCTTCTCTTGCAGGTGTACAACGTCTGTGCTCTCTTCTACCAGGGCCTAGGTGATTTGGTGGTTTCAGTCCCTCGGACGTGAGAGCACGGCCGTTGTTGTTGCCTTAATGCTGCTCCATTATCACGGTGGCCAAGGATGGCGGTATTGGGACCAGCCGGCTGTTGCGGTGAGGATATAGCCCTTCTGGGAACGGTAGCCATGATGTCTCCAGGAGTTGCCTGACCACCCGCATCAGATGACCTAGGAGGTCCCTCAGCAGAGTAAAGGAGATACTCTCCAGAGGCTTGGCGAAGGGAGCCGGATCTTCCTTAGTAGTGGCAGAGTCTTGGCTCTGGTGATCGGGATCTGGGGCGTCAAAAGTGAGAGCAGGGACGTTCAGGGTCGGCGCAGGGACGTCCACGGCCAGCGCAGGAGCGTCGTTAATTATCGGCGCGAAGTATTTTATTTTCGCTGATGACGGCGTCTTGGACGCTGTGGTTTTAGTTCTGGGTGCGAATGGGACTCCGGCGCCCCTATCGTCTGTTTCTGTCGTTGGATGTGTTGTTGGTCACATGGGGCAGGTGGAGTGGCTGAGCCCCAGGCTGGGCGAATGGGTGGGGGTACAGGGCGAAACCACCGTTGCTGCTGTTCCGTTTCGTGTTGTCGTTGTTTTATACAATTCTTTTGGTAACTCCTCTGACTATCTATCCCACCAAGAAGCCTCTTAATGCGTTCAGGGCAGGGGTGTGCCAGGCATGTTGTTTCTGAAGGCAGTATGGGCAACGAGACGTGGTGGGCTGGTTGGCCTCGTGCCTTTTGATTCATTCTTCCGTCGGGTGTGCCTTGCCGCAGTTGCCACGTCTTACGGGGGTGGGGGGTGGGGGGGTTGCATCAAATCTGCACGTGGTTGTACCTCTAGTATCAGTGGCATCGAACAGGTTCACTACCGTAGTGGCGCAGGGTGTATTTACTCCATACCCCCAGGTCCAGTCTACGTGGTAAGGGGCCCGTAATCTCCACCAACACTTGGCGAATTGGAGCCTTGTCGTTGGAGGCACGGAGCCGCTCTGTAGATAGAACCGTATGTTGGTCCTGTACGGCTTCTAGTTGAAAGTCAAAGTGATACCTTTGTTGCGCCTTTCAGCTTAGTTGACTTTCACCAGCATGGCTGAAAGATGCTCGGCGAGGGCAGACGTCCTTGCTGCACTCTCGTCACCATTGGGAATGAGGATATATCCCCCTTTTAAGTTTGGCACGAAAATTATTTGCACTACATGATCCTGCTGTAGGGCTAGCACTGCCTGATATTGATTGCCGTTGCCGCCGATGTTTCCAAGATTGAAGCTGAGGGCGGCCACCCACCGATGGAGTGTTGAGATTCTACCGACGGTTCTTGCTATTTTTGACAAGAGTTCATCCACCGTCATTGTCGTCGCACGTCATTATTAACTTTATTCCTTCAATTAATTATCTTATTCCTATTTGTTCAAATAAATCTAATCCATAAAAATATGCATGTTGCTTCCCCTTTTCTTAATTCACAGGCATATCGCATGGACAAATATTAAAAATAATCTTACTTTTCTTGATGGTTATATTCTGATGAAAATGTCTTAATGATAGTACAATAAGCTTACCCTATAATTCCTTTCTAGTCAATCATATTTTCGAATACCATAGTTTAGGAGCATCAAGAGCATTGGCGTAATTTATTTCCAACCCAATCTAACTTACCTTGGTATTCGAATGAACCTGGTTATATCTAGCACCTATCTATGCCCTTAAATCCTCCACAGATAAGTCTATACCCATACATTGTGCATTTCAGTCTCCACTTGATTGCCCTGACACTCTTGAATGCCCCTTCATGTTCATGATTCCTCATAGAAATCCCTCAATTTCTCGAATCTCCTGATGGCAGCTGCTGATAACTGTACCCAGCTACCTATTGAATAATCTGATTCTTGCTATCTTATCAGAAATTCCCTAGTCTTCGTAACCTCTGCCCCCCAAATATATATATATATATATATATATATATATATATATATATATATATATATATATATATATATATATATATATATATAAGAACATAAGAACATAAGAATAAAGGAGACTGCAAAAGACCATAAGGCCTACACTAGGCAGCTCCGTATCCATCACCACCTGTCATCCCCATCCATAAAGTTGTCTAATCGTTTTTTAAAACAACTGATAGTTTCAACGCTTACTACATGGTTACTAAGTTTATTCCATTCATCGACCACCGTATTAGTAAACCAATTCTTGCCTATTTCCTTCTTAAATCTAAATTCGTTCAGTTTATACCCATTACTGCGAGTCTTGCCCTGTTGTTTTATTATGATGACCTTGTTTGCATCTCTCTTGATCCACTTGAACACTTCTATTAGATCACCCCGCACTCTGCGTCTTTCCAGAGAGTGTAAGTTTAGGTGCCTAAGCCTCTCTTCGCAAGGCAAATTTCCGAGTCCATGTATTATTTTGGTCATTCTTCTCTGCACTGATTCTAGTGAATTTATGTCCATTTTGTAGGACGGAGACCAAAACTGTACCGCATAGTCAAGGATGTGTCTAACTATCGCCAGATAGAGTTTAATAATTACCTCTGCACTTCTATTCGTTACCGTCCTAGCAATGAAGCCTAATGCACTGTTAGCTTTATTTCTGGCGCTAATGCACTGCTTCCTGGTTTTAAGGTCCGGACTCACCAGAACTCCCAAGTCCCTCTCGCACTCAGATTTTTCTAAAAATGTGTTATCTAAGTTGTATCTATTTTCGGGGTTGTGTAGCCCCACGTTTAACACGCTACACTTAGAGATATTGAAGTTCATTTGCCATTTCACCGACCATATTAACAGCTTATTAAGATCATCCTGCAGAATCTGGGCGTCGTCTCCTGACCTGATTAGGCGTCCTATTTTAGTGTCGTCCGCAAACTTACTAACATCACTGTTTATCCCATCGTCTAAGTCGTTTATGTATATACTGAACAATAAGGGACCCAAAACTGAGCCCTGGGGGACCCCGCTAGTAACATTGCCCCACCTAGATTTTATTCCATTTATGGTGACCCGCTGTTTTCTGTTACTAATCCAAGCTCTAATCCATTCTAACACTTTTCCTCCTATGCCATGGGCTTTGATTTTATTTAGTAGTTTCTGGTGTGGCACCTTGTCGAACGCTTTGCTAAAGTCAAGGTAAATAACATCGTAATTTTCATTGTTATCTGACGCCTTATATACTTTAGTGTAAAAGGATAGAAGATTAGTCACACATGACTTACCCTTGGAGAAACCATGCTGTGAATCACGAATTAAATTATGCCCTTCGATGTGTTCTCTGAGTCTATTTACTATTATTGATTCAAGCATTTTTCCTATAACCGATGTCAAACTGATTGGCCTGTAGTTGCATATAGACGATCTATCTCCCTTCTTAAAAACAGGAACAACGTTTGCCTTTCTCCAAGCAGTTGGAACAAAACCAGTGTCTACCGATTTATTGAATATTCCAGTTAATTGGTCGCAGATTTCAAATTTACGCTCCTTAAGCATTCTTGGAAAAATTTGGTCTGGACCCGGAGATTTTGTAGCTTTGAGTCTGTCAATCTGCTTGACTACTTCTTCTTTACTAATGCTGATATTAGACTACTTTCTTCATCCCCTCTGAAAATCGGATCGTAGTCAGGTACTTTATCTAATCTCTCATTAGTAAACACCGATAGAAATTTTTTGTTAAACTCCTCACTCATTTTTTCCTCCGATTCTATCATGACATTTTCATCGTTTTTAATTGGTCCTATTCTTTCTTTATTTTTTGTTCTATAGAGGTGAAAGAAACTGGCAACCTTGGCAACCTTGATTTCATAATTACGTTTCGCTGAACGTATATTCCTTTTAACCAGCTTTGTCATTTCGTTATATCTTGATCTAAGGTGTGATTCCCCGTTTTTTATTTTTACGTAAAGTCCTCTTTTCATTTCGATCTCATGTTTCAATCTGTCCGTCATCCATTTGGGAGTATTACTATTTTTCCGTATTGGCCTTAGGGGGATAAATGTGTTTTGTGCATTAATGATTAGATCAGTTAGATTGCTATACATTTCTTTGAAATCGCTGACCTGACTGTTGGGCCCTCGCCCCCAAATGACCTGACCTAAGGTATGCATATTACCCTCCGTCACCCAGACCTCACTCCCAGCCCCGCTCCGAGAACCAAGAATGTTCGAAACGTCCGTGTATATATATATATATATATATATATATATATATATATACATATATATATATAACAATGAATGAATAAATAAAATCACTTGACCCATGAACATATCACGATAGTGGCTCGTTATGAGTCTCTTCCCTTTCTGTACATTCCAGTCTTTTGCAGGGCTGGCTGCGACCTGGAGGAAAGCTGTTCGTGGCCGACTTCTGCCGGAAAAACAAAGAGGATTCACCCCAAGAGCTTGAGGATCTCATTAAGCTCCGCAGTAAGAAATGCATAATTATCTTCTTATGAGTGATGACCATTTCTAATACATTTACCTTCTAAATCTATTACAAATTAAATTTTTCAATGTTTCCATTGATGATAATAATGAAATATTAAATCGATTCCTTTTGTTCATTTAGATATTGCTAACACCACCACATCTTTGGCGAAATAATTCCTTCCCTTTATGATCAATATGATTTATACTACGAATCTGCGCAATGCACTCCTTACAAATACATGAAATTTTCCTGATTAATACGACTGGATGATTATTTTCTTTAGCCTAAACAGTGTCGGCAGTAGATAGAAATCCACTTACAACACATCCCTCGTCAGCAATTGTAACTCGCGTTTTTACTTCACTCTCTAAAACTCCTCCTCCTCCCAGATTTTCATTTCTCTGCCTTTCCTCTCCATTATCGGCAATAGAAGATTCTGCCATAGAACTATCGTTTCCACTAGGATTTATTACCAGGCATGATTCACCGGTATTAATATCCCGGAGGAACTTGTTGTCTAAATCAAGTTTCTTAATAGGATGGAGCTTGACTGCACTGGTAGATTACGAGGAAATGCTGCGAAAAGTTGGTTTCAAGGACGTGAGGGCCCAGGACATATCCGACGAATTCCTCCGATTTGTAACTGAATATTGCAAAAATTTAATGGGCATGAGAGAATGCTATATCCAGGTAAGGGTCCTCTGGTGAAAGCTTTTCCATTTGACGAATCAAACAAAAGGTGTCTGGTGGTGTCCGTGTAAACTAGTGCCTTCGTTGCTCGGAGGACAAGATGGGATTTCAGAGACATGACAGTTCTTTTTGGGTTGGACGGAACCACTCCAATGAAATAGTTTTTGTAACACTTTAAAGGTCTGCAAAAAAGAGACTTCCCACTCTCCATGGAGATTAAGAAAGTCTAATTGACATGAAGTTGCCACGCCGTAGTGTGGATTTGCAAGTGTCTGGAGGTATTGCGAGGCGCAAGCATGCCGAGTTTTGTGATACACATATAACCATTCTCACTCTCACACACACACACACACACACACACACACACACACACACACACACACACACACACACACACACACACACACACACACACACACACTTTCAACGAACGGACGGCTTGAAGAACGTTCTGAAGAAAAGTGCAGATTGTGGATCCCAACGCAAAGAGAAGTGCCTTTTTGTATTTACAGGGTGGGGGGAAATTGCTCGTGGGGTAGTGGGAAAGTAAGGAAAGAGGAGAAGGGGAGGGATTGCTGGGGAAATGGAAGGAAATGAGGAAGTAGAGGACTTGGCCCAAACAGACCGCCGAAAAGTAAACAAGCGACCGCAAGACCAGCTGGAAGATGACGACATGTCTAATAAGAATGTAAAGATTAGAAGTATAGATAGGAGCAATACAGTAGAAAGTGATGAGAATATTTTCAAGGGATTTAAAGAGGGTGGGGGGGACACAAACCCCCCTCCCCCGACTGACAAGACTAGAAGAGAAGGTCGATAAGATGATCGAGGACTTGGAGCGTAGGTTCGGTAATGTTGACAGTATGATACGAAGAATTGAAAAATTGGAAGAACTAGAGAGGGCGAACAAAAACTTAACTAAGGAAATTGAAGAATTAAAACAACAGTTAAAAGAAGTAAAAGATGAGAATAAAGTCTTAAAGGAGAATAATATGGAGAACAAGGAGGGTTGGAAAAAAATCATGAAAATAGCAAGGTTGCATTCACTGACATAATCAGACAGCAAATGAATGAACAAACTGAAAACTCAGTTATTAAAGTGATGAGACAGAAGGAGAATATAGTAAGAGACTTAGCAGACAAAAAGAAATGTATAATTATATTAGGAATGGAAGAGAAACATAACCCAGATAGAACCACAAGAATCAAAGAGGAAAATGAAAAAGTAAGAAATTTACTAGAATTAGTTCAGGAAGATGAACCAGAAATAATTAAACAAATCGAAGAGAAATTCAGGCTAGGGAAATATAGTACAGACAAGACCAGACCAATCAAGATTAAATTCAGGTCACAAAATACGGCTGAGAATATCTTATCCAAAACAGGGAAACTAGCAACAAGTGAACAATATAAAAAGGTATGGATAAAAAGGGAAATGAATAAAGAGGAAAGAGAGGAAGAAAAACAGAAAAGACTTGAAGCAAAGGAAAAAAACGAGATAAGAACGGAGTCAGAAAAAGAGAGATTCTATTGGAGAGTAGTGAATATGAAACTGAAGAAAGTCGACATACAAGAGAAAAACAAAAGGGAAACAGAGAACACAATGGAAGTGGCAGAAAACTAAGAGTGTCTTACACAAATATAGATGGATTAATAACAGGATTGAATGAACTGAATGATTACTTGAAAGAAAAAGAACCAGACATAATGGGAATTGTAGAAACAAAATTAAAAGGTCCACTACCACCCAACAGTGTAGGACATGATGCATATAATTATTGGATTAGAAACAGAGTGAAAAAGGAAGGGGGTGGAGTTATGTTCCTAACTAAGAAGGATATAAACGTGAAGGGTGTCACATATGGAAAGAATACAGTAGAAATGATAATGATGGAAGTAGAAGACAGAGATAAGAAGAACAGAAAGTTTGTGATAAATTATGTGCCCCCAAAAACAGCCTCATGGGAAGAGAGTGAACATAAAAGTATGTTAGAGGACACAAAGATAACATTAAACAAGATAATGGAAGAGGGAGGAAAAATAGTTATGATGGGCGACTTTAATTGAAAAGAAATCTGCTGGGAAGAAATGACAGTAAAGGGTGGAGACGGCTCATGGGGTAACGCTCTACTCGAGATGGTTACTGACCATACAATGACACAATGGATACAGGAGAACACTAGGTATAGAAATGAAGAAGAGCCATCGAAACTAGACCTAGTAATTACATCCGAACCTAGAATAGTGGACAAAATTGAATATAAAGCACCAATAAGTAAAAGTGACCACATACTGATTGAACTGGAACTTAATGAAGAAAAATATATGAAAAGAAATGAACAATACAGAAAAGGAAGAATGATGTATGAAAAAACAAACTTTGATAAAATAAGAGAATTCTTTCAAAAGAAAAACTGGGAAGAAATATACAAAGAAGAAACAACAGTAGAAGAGAAATGGAATATTTTGACAAAAATTTACAAAAAAGGAGTGGAAAAGTATGTCCCAAGACAAAAATAAGAAAAAGAATATGTAAAATGCTGGTACAACAAAAGCTGTAGGGAGTTAAAAGACAATAGAGACAAAGCCTGGACCAGATGGAAAAAAGACAGAAGACCTGAAAAATGGAAAATATATACCTGCTATAGAAATGAATATGTACAAATGTGCAGAGAAGAAAAGAGAAAATATGAAAAAGATATCATAGAAAAGTGTAAAGATCAACCGAAACTATTCTACAGATTTGTAAACAATAAACTGAAAAACAAACAAGACTTGGAGAAATTAAGACAGGAGGGAGTTGAATACACTGAGGAAATGGAAATGGCGGAAATTATGAACAAACATTTTAAATCAGTGTTTACAAGGGAGAACATACAACCTGAAGAGAAAGAATGGAAAGAGAAAGTCCCCCCTATGGAAGAAATAGAAGTAACAAAGAATGAAATATTAACACACTTGAGTAATCTTGATGTCAGAAAATCGCATGGACCAGATGAAATAGCAAACTGGATACTAAAAGAATGCAGGAATGAACTGGCAGACAAAATACATAGCATACTAAATAGTTCCTTGAAAGAAGGAAAAGTTCCAGAAGATTGGAAAAAAGCAAACATAGTACCTATATACAAAGGAGGAAATAAAGAAGACCCTACCAACTATAGACCAGTCTCTCTAACAAGTACAATAGCAAAAATTTGTGAAAGAATTATCAAAAGTAGATGGGTAAAATATTTAGAAAAAAAAACAAAGTGTTAAATCCAAGGCAATTTGGATTCAGACAAGGACGATCATGCGTCACCAATTTAATATGTTTCTATTCAAGACTAATAGACATAATACAGGAAAGAGATGGATGGGCGGACTGTGCATTTTTAGATCTAAAGAAAGCTTTTGACAAAGTACCACATAAGAAGTTGCTTAAGAAATTAGAAACTGAAGGAGGAATACAGGGCAAACTACTAAATTGGATGGAGGACTTTTTGCAAGAAAGAAAAATGAGAGTAGTGATAAGAAACCAGCACTCAAAATGGGATGAAGTAATAAGCGGTGTTCCGCAGGGAACAGTTCTGGCCCCAATAATGTTTGCTATATATATTAATGATATGGATGAAGGAATAGAAAGCTATATGAGCTTCTTTGCAGATGATGCAAAACTACTGAAAAGAGTGAAAACTGAAGAGGATTGTGAATCACTACAGAGAGATCTAAATAAAGTACAAGAATGGAGTAGGAAATGGGAGATGGAGTTCAATACAAAAAAGTGTAGTATAATGGAATTTGGAAAAAGCAAAAACAGAATAACAGGAGCATATAAATTGGGAGAAGAAGGAATAAAAAAAGTAGAAAACGAGAAGGACCTGGGAGTCATTGTTATGAATAATATGTCACCTGAGAAACATATAAATAAGATTTTTGGAGAGACTTATAATCTAATAAGAACAATCAAAGTTGCATTTACATACCTGGATGAAGAAATGGTGAAGAAAATCCTAATCACCCTGATAAGACCAAGATTGGAATATGCAGCAACGATATGGTCACCAAGTACAAAAAAATGTATAAAAAAACTTGAAAGAATACAAAGAGCAATTACAAAACTGGCACCAACACTCTCAAAACTATCATATGAAGAGAGACTAGAAAAACTTGAACTACAGACACTAGAGCAAAGAAGAGAGAGAGGAGATTTGATAGCTATTTACAGAATCATGAAAGGCATAGAAATTACTGACAGAGAGAATCTGATAAAATGGGATGACAGAAATACTAGAGGACACGGAAAGAAAATAAAAAAAGACAGCTATAGAAGAGATTTGAAAAAGAACAGCTTTCCTCACAGAGTAATAGACAGTTGGAACAAGTTAGATGAGAAAGTGGTGTGTGCAAAAACAATACATGAATTTAAAAATAGTTTAGATAAAATGAGATATGAAGACGGGACCCCACGAGCATAGCTCCCCTTCCCGTAAAATACAACTAGGTAAATACACACACACACACACACACACACACACACGCACACACACACACACACACACACACACACACACACACACACACACACACACAGATAGATAGAGAGAGATAGAGAGAGAGAG
This sequence comes from Oratosquilla oratoria, assembly GCF_046742065.1. Taxonomy (NCBI): domain Eukaryota; kingdom Metazoa; phylum Arthropoda; class Malacostraca; order Stomatopoda; family Squillidae; genus Oratosquilla; species Oratosquilla oratoria. The sequence continues at coordinate 18,041,041 of NC_134814.1, forward strand.
AGAGACGGACAGACATCAGACAGACCATCTGACAGATATAGATATAGACATAGACAATGGGAGAGACACGTATAGTGGCGTACGAACGGGTGGGGGTTGATGCGACTATGCCCCCCCTCTGTTTTTGTAAGGAAAAATTATAATGAAAAAATATATTCATTAAACGAAAAGAAAATATATATATATATATAGAAGTACGGAGTTACGCTCTCATTGGATTTGTTTTTGAGGTAATGGTACGATATAAGCTGTGATATCTTGATCTGTGTGATGAAAAAACAAATAAATATTTACTTAATTGTGAGCCTTCATTTAAAATTGAGTTTATACAAAATTTAAAGTAAACTTATTAAGTACTAAAATCACGGGTTAAATTTTCAGGTAATAAACTTTTTGTTTAATTTTCCCAGGACCTTGGATGAGAGAGACTATACTAAAAGCATGAATATATGCCTTAGACTTTACACATATACCACTGGATAATCTATTTCCAGGTGAAAATAATCGATTATCAATTGGTTACTGATCACAAAAGTAGTCGAAGTGATCGATTACCAAAGAAAGAAAGAAAGAATGCTCATCCCTAGATTTCCGTTACACCAACATCTGACGAAACAGGAAGAGAAAGAAGTAAATATATCCACCATAGCTTCTATAAATATAGACGGATTGATATAAGCAAAATTAGAAATGAATTACTACTTAAAGTAGAAAGGACCTGACATAATGTGCTTTGCTGAAACCAAACTTAATGAAAATATTGGCGTACAGGAAGGCGAGGGAAAGTATGACTTATGGAACAAGGAAACATGAGTAAAAGTTGAAGAAGATGGGATGATAAATAAAAAAAAGCATCAATGCGGAAAAAGTAGAAATGGGGGATGGAATGGCTGAGGTAATGAAAAAGGTTGGAAAGAGATATTGGAGTGGCATACTTCCCTCCAAAACAGGCGCACGGAATGTGAGTACAGGTTGAGAATATAATTCTCATGAGTAACTTTAATTATAGAGAAGTATTATGGGACGAATGGAAGACAAAGGGAAGTGAAGGGTCCTGGAACAGCATATTACTGAAGATAGCAATGGATAATATAATTGCTCATTACGCAAAGTAACCAACATGATATAGAAACGAAGATCAAACTGCAAGGTTTGATATGATCTTAACAAAGGGACTTAAAGTGATTGAATTATTGAATCACCACTATCCACAAAAATCAAGAAAGACCATGCGCTTCTTGATTTTTTATGAAACTAAGGAAGTTAGAATTAAGAAAGGAAATGTACAAAAAGAGAAAGTAAAACAGGAAGCATATGATAGTTTGTGGGTTAAGTTAACCCAAACAAATGGACAAAAAATGAATGTAGGTGTAATATATAGGCCAAAGACATTATCATTAGCAGACGACAAACTGTTATTTCAAGAACTGTCTAGTTTCTGCAACCGGGATTTATTGATAATGGGTGATTTCAATTTTACTGACATTGATTGGATGACCCTTGAACATGGCCATATAGGTAGTCGCTTGATTGATTTTCTTGGTGACAATTACTTAATTCAGCATGTAAAAGAGCCCACAGGATATGGAAACTTACTTATGGAAACTATTGATCACTAGCCGCGAAAGTATGCTAACTGATGCAGAAGTCGGTGAAACTGTTGCAAATAGCGATCACAACTTAGATTCAAACTCCTAAAAAAAATTAGAATAGATACTTGTGTTTCTAAAATACCCGATTTCAGTAAAGCTCAGTTCATAGGACTACGTCAGGAGCTTCAGCTTACAGATTCGGAGGCAAAATTAAGCGAAATACCTGTAGATCAGATGTGAGAAATATTTCAAAATACGCTCACTAAGATGATTCATACTTACATTCCTTAGGACAGACGTCCCCCAAATCAGGCTCGCCCAAAGTGACTCGACAAAGAAACTGAAAAAGGTATGCTAAAAAGAGACAGGCTTATAAGAAATATAAGTGCTCGGGTGCATCTAATGACTATGAAAGTTATGTATTAATACAAAGAGATTTAAAAAAGACAATAAAAAAACGACAATACGAAATGAACATCGCTGATAAATCCAAAGAGAATCCCAAAGAATTCTATAGTTACATTAGAGATAAAAAGGTTGTTAGGAATCACATTGGTCCACTATTATCTGCTGACGGTCAACTTGAATATTCAAATGAAGGAATGTGTAATATTCTAAACAATTATTTTAGCTCAGTATTCGTAAACGAAACACCTCAAAGTGAACTCCAAACTGAAACCTGTGAAAAGTCTAGGGTAAACTTACTACGGTAAATATAACAAAAGAAAAAATTAAAAGGTGTATAGAGAAACTCAAAGTTAATAAAACACCAGGGCCTGACGGTTGGCATCCAAGAATCTTAAAGGAAATGAAAAATGAGATTGTTGTTCCATTAGAAATTATTTTCAAGAAATCCATCATATCCGGAGATGTCCCAAGAGAATGGAAGCTAGCTAACGTTACTCCCATATTCAAAAAAGGTGACAAAAAGAAACCAAATAACTATAGGCCTATAAGTTTGACTTCAATCGTAGGAAAAATAATGGAAACTATCATCAGAGATGCTATCGAACATCATTTAGAAAGTAACCGTTTGATAAATGATAGCCAGCATAGTTTCAGACGGAAACGTTCTTGCGTGACTAACTTACTCGAATTCTACAACACAGTTATCTCGAATTATGACAAAAGAAACAATATAGATTTAATATATCTAGACTTTGCAAAAGCTTTTGATACCGTCCCACACGAAAGACTACTTACTAAATTAGCTTCGCACGGAATAAGTGGTAGCCTATTAAGTTGGACTAGTAATTGGTTGAATAATCGAAAACAGAGAGTTGTTTTAAATGGAAAAACTTCTAGATGGAAAAATGTTACAAGTGGAGTTCCTCAGGGTTCCGTTCTTGGGCTACTTCTATTCATAGTATATATAAATTATATAGACCATGGACTAAAATCTACCGTTTCCAAATTTGCTGATGATACAAAACTGTGCGGAATGGCAAATGATCACTTAAATCAATTAGATATTCAAGAAGATTTAGATAAATTACAGCAATGGTCTGAAAAGTGGCTAATGAAATTTAACACAAGTAAATGCAAGGTAATGCACATAGGTAAAAATAACAGTAGGTGCGATTACAAAATATTTGTAAATTCGTTAACAAAAGTGGATAATGAAAAAGATCTCGGCGTAATTATCAGTAACGATCTCAAATCATCCAAGAAGTGTATTTCAGCCTCTGAGAAAGCAAATAAGATTCTAGGACTGATTGCGCGATCTTTTGATTTCAAAAGTCCATCATCAGTTAATTCAGTATAGCGAAAAAAAAAGAACTTTGAGCATCACCCTGATTTCAAAATGGTACAACATGTTCAGGTAGGTGCATGAGTTGCAAAGTTAAAAAAGCGTACGCACATACAGACATACAGTGGGATTTATCAATTTAGATAATTGTCCTAGGTACTTGTCTAGAGAAAATATGATTCACCTTCCTTCTAACTCTACGCAGGACTTCAGCGAGGAGGATTATGACGAGTCCCTCTTCACTCTGAAAAGTTTGCAGGGTGCAGTCCAGGGAGGCGGACTTGCTCAGGGACTGTTCGAAGCTTCAAAATAAAGAAGACCTGTCAGAAAAGACTCACAACCAAAGGAAAGAAGGATTTTTCTTTCTTTCTTTTTTGCGGAGGAAAGAACAGACTTCAAAATATAGATTCTTGGAGAAAAAAATGCAATTTATTATGAATTAGTGCCATACAACATTTAACCAATATTCCCCAGCAGAATCAGAAGAAAAAATGGAAAACAGAATAAAAAATTAGAAAGAGAAATGTAGTGTTTGTTTCCTTTACATTATATAAAAATTTAGAAATACTCAGATACAATTTTCGAGAGGACAACTTACCCTATCTGCCCATTCACAAGGAACATTAGATGAATAGAAAAATACTTTCAATATAATCACACTTAATCATCAATAACAAAACTGAGATTTATTAAGATATATTTTTATATATGGATCTAATTTAAAGGTTATAATTTTATTACTATCATTTCAAAATGATAAAATGTAGTGATGTAAATATAAAGTGACATTTACAATATCACTTTGTGTGGACAATAGATAAACAGACCTTAAGAGGCAAACTCAAGCTGGAAATTAAAAGGAAAAAAAAAAATCCATAAAAATTAACCAATAACTCCGAGTCTTCTAGATATTGTTACTCCTAGTTTTGTTAATACGAATTAAGAAAATGCACAAATGAGAAGAGATCAACTTTAATACGTGAAGCTTATGTAGCATAAATAACACAACCTGAAGTTGCGTTAGGGAAAGCGTCTCCATAATTCTCCTTTGTTTTATAAATTAGCTAATGAACCTAAAACTTACTTATGAACTTATGAAGCAGAGAGAAAACAAATGATGATGAACCAGGTCTGGGACTCAATGGTGCTTCTATGACAGAATATATATATATATATATATATATATATATATATATATACATATACATATATATATATATATATATATACATATATATATATATATATATATATATATATTTATTTATATATACATATACATATACCAAAGGCTTTTTCCTCTTACGCGGGGGGTAGCCAAAAAAGAAAAAGGCATAGAGATCACTCCCACCACTCACCACCATTTCCCATATATTCCACTCCTTTCCACACACCTCCCTCCCTCCTATCTTGGCACCTCCTGGATGACGGGTCATCCCTGCATCCTGTCCAATGCCCTGGGTCAAAAGCAGTGTCGCAAGACACAGCACATCCACAGCAAGGCCGCTTCATAAATTTGGCGACCCCCCCCCCTCTCCGTCCCCTCATGCAAAAAAAAGGAGAAGACGGGAAGAAATCCCTTCGGGCTGCGTCAAATCTTTACATGGATAGGATGGTGCGAGAGGTGAATGCAAGGGTAGTGGGTCAGGGGTTGGAGATGATTAAAGAAAATGGAGAAAAGTGGGAGGTGAGCCAGTTGTTGTTTGCCGACGACACTGTGCTTGTAGCAGGATCAGAGGAGGGATTGAGGAAGTTAGTGACAGAGTTTGAGAAGGTGTGTGAAAGAAGGAAGCTGAAGATAAATGTGGGCAAAAGTAAGGTGATGAGATGTACAAGGGGAGAGAGTGACAGTAGGCTGGAAGTGAGCATTAAAGGTGAGAAACTGGAGGAAGTGGATAGTTTCAGATACTTGGGTGCGAATGTGACAGGAAAGAGAGGGATGGGGTGGAGGTAGAATATAGATTGAGAGAAGCGAGTAAATGCCTTGGTGGATTAAAAAGTGTAATAAGAAATAGACATCTGGGAATGGATGCTAAGAGGAGGTTATATGAAGGAGTGATTGTGCCAACAGCAATGTACGGGGCAGAAATATGGAACATGAGAGAGGAAGAGAGAAGGAGTTTGAATGTGTTTGAGATGAAATGTCTGAGAAGTATGATAGGGGCTACTAGGCTAGATAGAGTGAGAAATGAGGAGATGAGGAGGAGAACAGGGGTGGAAAAGGAGCTGGGAGATAGGGTTGATGAAAGAGTATTAGGATGGTTTGGACACATGGAAAGAATGAGTGAAGAAAGATTAGTAAAAGAAGTGTGGAAGGCAGAGGTGGAAGGAGTGAATATTAGGGCCGGGCCGGGGGCACGTCGACCGAGAAAAGTGGACACCCCACTCCCGGACACCGTGAACAGACAACAGCAGTCGGCCGACATCACTTAGCCCGTCCGAAGGGGTGCTCCGCCACGGTCCGCGATCGGGGAACGTCGGCCGAAAGAAGTGGGCACCTAACCCCCCTGCCACCGTGAACACACAACAGCAGTCGGCGACATCACTTAGCCCGTCCGAAGGGGTGCTCCGCAACAGTTCGCGACCGAGAAGGGCCGGGGCACCTCATCTGAATGAAGTGGGCAATCCCCAACTCCCGGCTCCGGCCACCATGGATCAGCAGTTGGCCGACACCACTTAGCTCGCCCGAAAGGGTGCTCCTTCACGGTCCACGGACGGGCACGTCGGCTAAAAGAAGTGGGCAACCCCACCCCCTGCCACCGTGGACAGACAACAGCAGTCGGCCGACATCACTCCGCTACGGTCCGCGATCGGGGAACATCGGCCGAACGAAGAGGGTACCCCGCCCCTGGCCACCGGGGACAGACAACAGCAGTCTGCCGACATCACTTAGCCCGTCCGAAGGGGTGCTCCGTCACGGTCCGCGGCCGAGAAGGGCCGAGGCACCTCGTCCGAATGAAGTGGGCAATACCCCACTCCCGGACCCGGCCACCATGGATCAGCAGTCCGCCGACACCACTTAGCCCGTCCGAAGGGGTGCTTCCTCACGGTCCACGGCCGGGCACGTCGGCAGAAAGAAGTGGGCAACACCACCCCCGGCCACCGTGAAAAGACAACAGCAGTCGGCCGACATCACTTAGCTCATCCGAAGGGGTGCTCCGCCATGGTCCGCGGCCGGGACGGTCAGGGACACCTCGTCCAAAAGATGTTGGCAGCCACCCACTCCTGGCCCTGGCCACCGTGGATCAGCAGTCGGTCGACATCACCTACCCCATCCGAAATGGGTGCTCCGCCACGGACCGCGGCCGGGGTGCGTCTGCCGAAAGAAGTGGACACCCCACCCCTGGCCACCGTGGAGTGACAATAGCAGTCTAGCGACATCACTTAGCCCGTCCGAAGGGGTGCTCCTCCACGGTCCGTGGTGAGGAGGGGCCGGGCCACTTCGTCCGAAAGGAGTAGCCACCCCCCAACTCCCGGCCCCGGCCACCGTGGATCAGCAGTCGGCCGACATCACTTAGCCCGTCCGAAGGGGTGCTCCGCCACGGTCCGCGGCCGGGGCACGTCGGCCGAAAGAAGTGGGCACCCCATCCCTGGCAACCGTGGAAAGACAACAGAAGTCGGCCGACATCACTTAGCCCATCTGCGACCTGGACGGGCTTTGCCGGGCCGGGACACGTCGGCCGAAAGAAGTGGGCACCACACCCCCGGATACCCTGGCAAGACAACAGTCAACGATCGGGGCACGTCGGCCGAAAGAAGTGGGTATCTAACCCCCCGCCACCGTGAACAGACAACAGCAGTCGGCCGACATCACTTAGCCCGTCCGAAGGGGTACTCCGCCACGGTCCGCGATCAGGACGGGCCGGGGTACCTCGTCCGAAAGAACTCTCGACCCCGGCCACCGTGGAACAGCAGTCGGCCAACATCACTTACCCCGTCCACGGGGGTGCTCCGCAACGGTCCGCGGCCGGGTCACGTCGGCCGAAAGAAGTGGGCACCTCACCCCCGGCCACCGTGGACAGACAACAGCTGTCGGGCGACTTCACTTAGCCCGTCCGAAGGGGTGCTCCGCCACGGTCCGGGGCCGGGCCACGTCGGCCGAAAGAAGTGGGCAACCCCAACCCCGCCCACCGAGGACACACAACAGCAGTCGGCCGACATCACTAAGCCCGTCCAAATGGGTGCTTCGCCACGGTCCGCGACCGAGATGGGCCGGGGCACCTCGTCCGAAATGAGTGCCCCCCCCACACACACACACTCCCGGCCCCGGCCACCGTGGATGTGCAGTCGACCAACAACATATAGCCCGTCCGAAGGGGGTACTCCGCCAGGGTCCGCAGCCGGGGCACGTCGGCCGAAAGAAGTGGGCAACCCCATCCCTCGCCACCGTGGACAGACAAAAGAAGGCGGCCGACATCACTTAGCCCGTCCGAAGGGTTGCTCCGCCATGGTCCGCGTCCGGGACGGGCCGGGGCACCTCGTCCGCAATAAGTGGGCAACCTCCCACCCCCCGCCCCCGATCACCATGGATCAGCAGTCGGCCGACATCACTTAGCCCGTCCGAAAGAGGTGCCCCTCTACGGTCCGCAGCCGAGGCACGTCGGACGAAAGAATTGGGTACCCCACCCCCGGACACGGTGGACAGACAACAGCAGTAGGCCGACATCACTTAGCCCGTCCGCGTCTGGGACGGGCGGGGCCGAGCCGAGGCACGTCGGCCGAAAGAAGTGGGCACCCCACCCCCGGCCACCGTGGACAGACAACAGCAGTCGGCCGACATCACTCAGCCCGTCCGCGGGGAGCTCCGCCACGGTCAGCGGACAGGGGACGGGCCGGGTCGGGGTACGTCGCCCGAAAGAAAAGGGCACCTCATCCTCGGATACCGTGGGTAGACAACAGCAGTCGGCTGGCATCACTTAGCCCGTCCGCAGCTGGGACGAGCCGGGCCGGGCCGGGGCACGTAGGCTGAAAGAACTGGGCACCCCATCCCCGGAAACCGCGGACAGACAACAGCAGTCGGCCGACATCATTCTCCGCGGCCAGTGGACGGGCCGGGCCGTGGCATGTCGGCCGAAAGAAGTAGGCACGCCACCCCCGGACACCATGGACAGACAACAGCAGTCGGCCGACATCAATTAGCCCGTCCGCGGTGTTCTCCGCAAAGGTCCTCGGCGCGAGCATGTCGGCCGAAAGAATGGGCACCACAGCTCCGGCCACCGTGGACAGACAACAGCAGTCGGCCGATATCACTTAGGCCGTCCGAAGGGGTGCAGCCACAGTCCGCAGCCGGGACGGGCCGGGCACCTTGTCCGAAAGGAGTGGGCACCCCCCCCACTCCCGACCACGGCCACCCTGGATCAGCAGTCGGCCGACATCACTTTGCCCATTCGAAGGAAGTGGTTCGCCACGATCCACGGCTGGGGCACGTCGGCCGAAAAAACTGGGCAACCCCACCCCTGACCACCGTGGACAAACAACATCAGTCGGCCAACATCACTTAGCAACCATCCACTCCTGTACCCGGCCACCATGGATCAGCAATCGGCAGACATCACTTAGCCCGTCCGAAGAGGTGCTCCTTCACGGTCCGCGGCCAGGGCTTGTCGGCCGCAGGAAGAGGGCAACCCCACCCCTGGCCACCGTGGACAGACAAAACCAGTCGGCCGACATCACTTAGCCCGTCCGAAGGGGTGCTAAGACACGGTCTGCGGCCATGACGGTCCGGGGCACCTCGTCCGAAAAAAGTGGGCAGCCCCCCACTCCCGGCCCCGGCCACCGTTGATCACCAGTCGGCCGACATCACTTAGCCTGTCTGAAAGGGGGTGTTCCGCCACCGGGCCGGGGGCACGTCGGCCGAAAAAAGTGGGCACCCCACCTCTGGCCACCGTGGACAGACAACAGCAGTCGGCCGACATCACTTAGCCCGTCCAAATGGGTGCTCCTCGTCCAAAAGAAGAGGGCAACCCCCCATTCCCGGCCACGGCCACCTTGAATCAGCAGTCGGCCGACATCACTTATCCCGTCCGCAGGGGTTCTCCTCCACCGTCAGCGGCGGAGGCACGGCGGCCGAAAGAAGTGGGCAAACCCACCCCCGGCCACCGTGGACAGACAACAGCAGTCGGCCGACATCACTTAGCCCGTCCGAAGGGGTGCTCCGCCACGGTCCGCGGCCGGGACGGGCCGGGGCACCTCGTCCGAAAGGAGTGGGCACCCCACCACTCCCGGCCCCGGCCACCGTGGATCAGCAGTCGGCCGACATCACTTAGCCCGTCCGAAGGGGGTGCTCCGCCACGGTCCGCGGCCGGGGCACGTCGGCCGAAAGAAGTGGGCACCCCACCCCCGGCCACCGTGGACAGACAACAGCAGTCGGCCGACATCACTTAGCCCGTCCGAAGGGGTGCTCCGCCACGGTCCGCGGCCGGGACGGGCCGGGGCACCTCGTCCGAAAGGAGTGCCCCCCCCCCTCCCGGCCCCGGCCACCGTGGATCAGCAGTCGGCCGACATCACTTAGCCCGTCCGAAGGGGTGCTCCGCCACGGTCCGCGGCCGGGGCACGTCGGCCGAAAGAAGTGGGCACCCCACCCCCGGCCACCGTGGACAGACAACAGCAGTCGGCCGACATCACTTAGCCCGTCCGAAGGGGTGCTCCGCCACGGTCCGCGGCCGGGACGGGCCGGGGCACCTCGTCCGAAAGGAGTGGACCCCCCCCCCCCCCCACTCCCGGCACCTGCCACCGTGGATCAGTAGTCGGATGACATAACTTAGCCAGTCCGAAGGGGGTGCTCCGCCACGGTCCGCGGCCGGGGCACGTCGGCCGAAAGAAGAGGGTACCCCAACCCCGGCCACCGTGGACAGAAAACAGTAGTTGGCCGACATCAATTAGCCCGTCTGAAGGGGTGCTCCGCCACAGTCCGCGGCCGGGATGGGCCGTGACACCTCGTCCGAAAGGAGTGGGCACCCCCCCACTCCCGGCCCCGGCAACCATGGACCAACAGTCGGCCAACATCACTTAGCCCGTCCGAACGGGGTGCTCTGCCACGGTCCGCGGCCGGGGCACGTCGGCCGAAAGACGTGGGCACCCCACCCCCGTCCACCGTGGACAGACAACAGCAGTCGGCCGACATCACTTAGCCCGTCCGCAGCCGAGACGGGCCGGGCCGGGGCACGTCGGCCGAAGGAAGTGGGCACCCCACCCCCGGCCACCGTGGACAGACAACAGCAGTTTGGCCGACATCGCTCAGCCCGTCCGCGGCCGGGCCTGGCCGGGGGCACGTCGGCCGAAATAAGTGAGCACCCCAACCCCGGACACCGTGGACAGACAACAACAGTCGGACGACATCACTTAGCCCGTCCGAAGGGGTGCTTCGCCACGGTCTGCTGCCGGGGCACTTCGGCCGAAAGAAGTGCCCCCCCCCCCCCCCGGCAACCGTGGATAGACAACAGATGTCGGCCGACATCACTTAGCCCGTCCGAAGGTGTGCTCCGCCACGGTCCGCGGAACGGCATCCCCCGGCCGAAGACCTTGGCGGAGCACACCGCGGACGGGCTAAGTGGTGTCGGCCGACTGCTGTTGTCTGTCCACGGTGTCCGGGGGTGAGGTGCCCACTTCTTTCGGCCGACGTGCCCCGGCCTGGCCCGTCCCTTGGCTGCGGACCTTGGCGGAGCTCAGCGCGGACGGGCTGAGTGATGTCGGCCGACTGCTGTTGTCTGTCCACGGTGTCCGGGAGTAGAGTGCCCACTTCTTTTGGCCGGCGTGCCCCGGCAAGGCCCGGCCCGTCTCGGCTGCGGACGAACTAAGTGATGTCGGCCGATTGCTGTTGTCTGTCCACGGTCGCCGGGGGTGGGCTACCCACTTCTTTCGGTCGACGTGCCCCGGCCGCGGACCGTGGCGGAGCACCCCCTTTGGATGGGCTAAATGATGTCGACCGACTGCTGATCCACGGTGGCCTGGGCCGGGAGTGAGGGTTTGAGCACTTCTTTCGGACGAGGTCCCCCGGCACGTCCCGGCCGCGGATCGTGTCGGAGCACCACTTCGGAAGGGCCAAGTGATGTCGGCCGACTGCTGTTGTCTGTCCACACTAGCCGGTGTGTGGGGTGCCCACTTCTTTCGGCCGACGTGCCACGAACGCGGACCGTGGGGGAGCACACCTTCGGACGGGCTAAGTGATGTCGGCCAACTGCTGTTGTCTGTCTACGGTGTCCGGGGTTGGGGTGCCCACTTCTTTCGGCCGACGTGCCCCCGGCCGGTCCCTGCCGCGGATGGGCTGAGTGATGTCGGCCTACTGCTGTTGTCTGTCCACGGTGTCCGGGGGTGGGGTGCCCACTTCTTGCGGCCGACGTGCCCCGGCCCGGCACTGCCCGTCCCGACCCCGGACGGGCTAAGTGATGTCGGCCGACTGCTGTTGTCTGTCCACGGTGGCTGAGGGTGGGGTGCCCACTTCTTTCGGCCGACGTGCCCCGGCCCGGCCCGTCCCGGCAGTGGACGGGCTAAATGATGTCGGCCGACTTCTATTGTCTGTCCACGGTGGCCGGGAGTGAGGTGTCCACTTCTTTCGGCCGACGTGACCCGGGTGCGGACCATGGGGGAGCACCCCTGCGGATGGGGTAAGTAATGTCGAGTGACTGCTGATTGACGGTGGCCGGGGCAGGGAGTGGGGGTTGCCCACTTCTTTCGGACGAGGTGCCCCGACCATTCCCGGCGACGGACCGTGGCGGATCACCCCTTCGGACGGGCTAAGTAATGTCGGCCGACTGCTGTTGTCTCTCCATGGTGGCCGAAGAGGGGTGCCCACGTCTTTCTGCCGACGTGTCCCGGCCGCGGACCTTGGCGGAGCAGCACCTTCGGACGGCCTAAGTGATGTCGGCCGACTGCTGATCCATGGTGGCGGGGGCCGGGAGTGGGGAGGGTGCCCACTCCTTTCGGACGAGGTGCCCCGGCCCGTCTCTGCCGAGGATCGTGGCGGAGATACTCTTCGGACGGGCTAAGTGATGTCGGTCGACTGCTGTTGTCTGTCCTCGGTGGTCGGGGGTGGCGTGCCCACTTCTTTCGGCCGACGTGACCGGGCCGCGAACCGTGGCGGAGCACCCCCTTCGGACGGGCTAAGTGATGTCGGGCAACTGCTGATGCACGGTGGCCGTGACCGGGAGTGGGGGGTTGCCCACTTTTTTCGTACGAGGTGCTTTGGTCCGTCCCGGACGCGGGCCGTGGAGGAGCACCCCTTCGAACGGGCTAAGTGATGTCGGCCGAGTGCTGTTGCCTGTCCACGGTAGCCTGGGGTAGGGTGCCCACTTCTTTGGGCCGCCGTGACCCGGCCGCGGACCGTAGCGGAGCACTCCTTCGGACGGGCTAAGTAATGTCGGCCGACTGCTGATCCACGGTGGCCGGGGTCGTGAGTTGGGGTTGCCCACTTGTTTCGGACGAGGTGCCCAGGCCCGTCCTGGCCGCGGACCGTGGCGGAGCACCCCTTCGGACTGGGTAAGTAATGTCGCCCGACTGCTGTTGTCTGTCCACGGTGGCCGGGGGTGGGGTGCCCACTTCTTTCGGCCGACATGCCCCGGCCGCGGACCTTGGCGGAGCACACCGCGGACGGGCTAAGTGATGTCGGCCGACTGCTGTTGTCTGTCCACGGTGTCCGGGGTTGAGGGGGCCACTTCTTTCGGACGACGTGCCCCGGCCTGGCCCGTCCCCTGGCCACGGACCGTGGCGGAGCTTTCCGCGGATGGGCTGAATGATGTTGGCCGACTGCTGTTTTGTCCACGGTATCCGGGGCTGGGGTACCATCTTCTTTCGCACGACGTGCCTCGGCCAGGCCCGGGCCTTCCCGGTCGCGGACGGGCTAAGTGATGTCAGCCGATTACTGTTGTCTGTCCACGGTGAGCGGGGGTGGGGTGCCCACTTTTTTCGGCCGCCGTGCCCCGGCCGCGCATCGTGGCGGAGCACCCCTTCGGACGGGCTAAGTGATGTCGGCCGACTGCTGATATCCGGTGGCCTGGGCCGGGAGGGGGGGGGGTAGCCCACTTTTTCGGACGAGGTGGCCCAGGCCGTCCCGGCCGCGGATCGTGGCGGAGCACCCCTTCGGACGGGCTAAGTGATGTCGGCCGACTGCTGTTGTCTGTCCACGGTGGCCGGGGGTGGTGTTGCCCACTTATTTCGGACGACGTGCCCCGAACGCAGACCCTGGCGGAGCACACCTTCGGACGGGCTAAATGATGTCGGCCGACTGCTGTTCTCTGTCCGTGGTGTCCGGGGTTGGGGTGCCCACTTCTTTCGGCCGACGTGCTCCCGGCCCGTCCCGGCCGCGGACGGGCTGAGTGATGTCGGCCGACTACTGTTGTCTGTCCACGGTGTCTGAAGGGTGGGGTGCCCACTTCTTTCGGACGACGTGCCCCGGCCCGGCCCGTCCCGGCCCCGGACGGTCTAAGTGATGTCGGTTGACTGCTGTTGTGTGTCCACGGTGGCCGGGGGTGGGGTGCCCACTTCTTTCGGCCGACGTGACCTGGCCCGGCCCGGCCCGGCCCGTCTCGTCCGCGGACGGGCTAAGTGATGTCGGCTGACTTCTGTTGTCTGTCCACCGTGGCCGGGGGTGGGGTGTCCACTTCTTTCGGCCGACGTGACCCGGATGCGTACCGTGGCGCCCCCCCCCCCCCCGACGGGGTAAGTGATGTCGACCGACTGCTGATTCATGGTGGCCGGGGACGGGAATGGAGGGTTGCTCACTTCTTTTGGACGAGGTGCCCCGGGCCGTCCCGGCCGCAGACCGGGCTAATTGATGTCACGTTGATTTCAACATTTCTTCTTAAATCTTGGACCCAAGTTGAAGTCCAAATGACACCGGTGATTGTTATTTGACCTGGAAGACTGAGCTCAAAGGGCAAATATGACTGCTAGTCAGGAGGCTGAAGTCAGGAAAGCACAACACCCTGCCAATTGTATGTTAGAATAGTCCAGCAAGTCTGAATGGAGTGTCCAGACAAAAAGAAATGTGAATCAGCTTAGACATTCTGGATATGGATAGCATGACCACCATTACAGTTTTCAAAACGGCCGCCATAATCTAAAGTTTTCTTTATGTCCCTGCTTGTAAGTGGGATAAACTTAGAAAATTAAAGTCAATCTCTTTGAATGATATTATGTCTGAGGTGATTCTGGCATTAAAATTAACCCTAGTGCTCAAATTCTAAATAATGATCATGATAATGATGATGATGATGATAATGATAATGATAATGATAATGATAATGATAATGATAATGATAATGATCATGATAATGATAATGATCATGATAATGATGATGATGATTATGTTACTCCGGTAATACTGAGGTCACATGACCCATGACCACCTCCGCTATGCATCGCCAATGACGTCTGTCCACAGCTACTTCCTGCCATTGCGATTCGTTTTCTAAAAACCCTTCCAAATCTTCATGTCATTATTCCACCTATATCTTGGGCGACACACTGGTCTCCTTTCTCTTATCTTCCCATTTAATATCATTTTTGGTTTCCTTTCATGTTTCATTCTCGCGCAGTGGACTGCCCATCGCGGTCTCCTGATCTTGAAATTTTCTCTATTGTGTTATTCTCTTATTTCTTGGTTGTATCGTCTTCTCCAGGCTCCCTCTTCACTGTCATGCACCGGGCCTGTGTAGACTCTTACCTTGCTTTTCCTTGCTATCAATCTATCATTTACAAAGGAGGAGCATGCCGACAGGAGACCTTTAGGTCCATAACTAGGTCGGATACAAAAAATATATATAATAATGATAAATCAATCAATAAATAAGTAAATGAATAAATAAATAATTAAATAGATAAATAAGAATTATAATAATATAGATAATAATAAAGAAAATAAATAAATAAATAAATAGATAAATAGGTACAGTTAATGATAAACAAACAGGTAAATAGTAAATAATAATAAATTGACAGATAAATAATAATAAATGATAATCAAGGAAATAATAATAAACAGACAAATAATAACAAACAAATAAATACATAACATAAAATAAATGGCAGGCATTACAGCATCTTGCTTACGTGTTTATCTAAACCAGGGGTTCCAAAAGTGGTCGATATCGACCCCCAGGGGTCGATGAGACCATCCAAGGGGTCGACAAATAGCCAAGGGATCGAAAAGGAGTCAGTAGATTGGTAGGGGGTCGATGAAACCATCTATGGGGTTAAAAGGGGGTCAGTAGGTTGCTATGGGGTCGAAAGGCAGTCTTTAAGATTAAATGGTTAGCATGAAATGGTCCTGTTCTCTTCCCGTACTGAAAGAGTGAGAATAATCAACCAACCAATATCTAAACTTAAAGAAAAACCATATCAGTTCACTCTGAGTCGAAAATCCTCCCCATTCTGTGCATGCAGGGAGAATCTCACATACACACAACCACATCGTGAATGGGCATCAAGATGACGAGCTTGTGTAATATTAATGGCTTGAATATTACTTATTGTAATATAATAAAGAATATATAACAAATATTTATTCTAAAATGTTAATGTATATGTGAAAGTATCTGTATCATTATTGGAACTCCGTCGCCTTGATGAATATTGTCATTTAGACCTTTTATAACGGATCAAAATGATGATAACCACTATTGATAACTAGAACTACAATAACAATAATAAGAAAAATAATAGTAATAATAACAATAATAATAAGGATGATAACTATAATAATAATATTATTAGCATTAATAACAATAACAACATCAATAATAATAATAAGCTGACATAATTCGTGAATTAATAGTTTGGGGGTCTATAGAAAATTTTAAATTTTACTAGGGGATTGATGACTAAAACAAAAACATTAGGTACCAGTAGCTCCATTGATAAAATCAGAGAATACAAAGAGAAATTGGGAATAATTATGAAAGAAAAGCAACACAAGGACTTAAACGAAGAAAAGGACTCGTCAATGTAAAATACTCATTAGAAAGATTCTCACTGCTGGTTTTGTCAAAACTCTTCACCGTCTACCTGGAGTCAGGAATTAATTATCAAATACAATAATGACCATCTCATTAATAATAATTTAGGATTACATAAATTAGATCCATATATTGTCAATAAAATAAATAGTACAATAATATAAATAGTACGGCCATGGGTCCCCTTGAATTCATGGGGTGGCTCCTCCTGGTGGCCCCCGCGGCTCCTCCTGGGGGCCCCCGCCGCTCCTCCCGGGGGCCCCCGCGACTCCTCCCGGGGGCCCCCGCCGCTCCTCCTGGGGGCCCCAGCCGCTCCTCCTGGGGGCCCCCGCGGCTCCTCTTGGGGGCCCCCGCCGCTCCTCCTGGAGGCCCTCGCGGCTCCTCCTGGGGGCCCCGCCGCTCCTCCTGGGGGCCCCCGCGGCTCCTCCTGGGGCCCCCGCCGCTCCTCCTGGGGGTCCCCGCCGCTCCTCCTGGGGGCCCCCGCCGCTCCTCCTGGGGGCCCCCGCCGCTCCTCCTGGGGGCCCCCGCCGCTCCTCCTGGGGGCCCCCGTGGCTCCTTTGGGGGCCCCAAGTTGAGAACCACTGGCCTACACAAAATATTCATCCTTATTTTCCTCCCTTCAGTCTCACTTCACTTACTTCCAATGTGGGCGGATTTAAAACTTCGGGATTGTCACACATATTAAAGGGAGCGCGTATGATGGTTAAAGCGATGATGCGCTGCTGTCAGAGTGGTTGGATTTGTTCGAAGGATTAGGCCTACACGCGTATATGTATATGTGTATGTGTGTGTATGTGTACATATGTTTTGGACATGTGTGTGTGTGTGTGTGTGTGTGTGTGTGTGTGTGTGTGTGTGTGTGTGTGTGTGTGTGTGTGTGTGTGTGTGTGTGTGTGTGTGTGTGTGTGTGTGTGTGTGTGTGTGTGTATGTGTGTGTACATGTATACGTATACATGACTGTTTGGACATGTGTGTTTTTACGTGTCCGTCTATGTGTGTACCTGTGCGTGTGTTTTACGTGTGTGTGCCTGTACATGTGTGTGTGTGTGTGCACATGTGTGTATGTGTACATGTTTGTTTGTGTATATGTGTGTACTGTATGTGTACATGTGTGTTAGTCTATATGTCTATGTCCATGTGTATGTGTGTACATGTGTATGCATGTACATATGTGTCTGTGAACATGTATTTGTGTGTACTTGTGTGTGTGTTCATGTGTGTGTGTACATGTGTGCATGCTGATGTGTGTGTATATATATGTGTGTTCATGTGTGTGTATGCATATCTGTTTGTGTGCGCACATATGTGTGTATACATATTTGTGTGTGTACATGCATAAATACATATGTGTGTATGTGTGTGTGTGTGTGTGTGTGTGTGTGTGTGTGTGTGTGTGTGTGTGTGTGTGTGTGTGTGTGTGTGTGTGTGTATTTACCTAGTTGTATTTACCTAGTTGTATTTTGCGGGAAGGGGAGCTATGCTCGTGTTGTCCCGCCTTTGTATCTTGCAGTGTCTAGTTTGTTTTTAAACTCATGAATGGTTTTTGCGCATACTATTTCATTGTCCAGTTTGTTCCAAGTGTCCAAAACTCTATGAGGAAAACTGTTTTTCTTCAGTTCTCTTCTATAGCTATGTTTTTTTATTTTCTTTCCATGTCCTCTTGTGTTTCTTTTGTCCCAGTTAAGTAAGTTCTCACTATCGAGTACCTCTGTGCCTTTCATGATTCTGTAGATGGTCAATAGGTCACCTCTCTCTCTTCTTTGCTCCAGTGTCGGTAACTCCAGTTTAGCCAATCTCTCTTCGTATGATAGGTTTGCAAGTGCAGGTGCCATTTTTGTAGCTGCTCTTTGGATTCTTTCTATTTTCTTTATATTCTTTTTGGTACTGGGGGACCACAATGTCGCTGCATACTCTAATCTAGGCCTTATCAATGTAACCAATATTTTTTTCATCATGTCTTCGTCCAAGTATGTAAACGCCACTTTTATTGATCTTAGCAAATTGTAAGTCTCCCCGACAATTTTGTTAATCTGTATATCATAGGACAGGTCGTTCGTGATAATTACTCCCAAATCTTTTTCGGATCCTACTTTCTTTACTTCTTTGGTTCCAATTGTATATTTTCCTGATATTCTGTTTTTGCTTTTTCCAAACTCCATTATGCTACACTTCTTAGTATTAAAGTCCACTTCCCATTTCTGACTCCAGTTCCATACCCTATTTAGGTCTTCTTGCAGTGCTTCACAGTCCTCATCAGTTTCTATTTTCCTTAGCAGTTTGGCGTCATCGGCAAAGAAGCTCATGTAGCAGTTCACGTCCTCATCCATGTCATTCATATAGATAGCAA
>NC_134814.1:18064679-18069679 GCF_046742065.1 Oratosquilla oratoria
CGGGGAGAAAATCCCTTCGGGCTGCGTCAAAATTTACTCACACATACTACCCCCTGCCTATTCCTCCTCATGCAATCACAACATCATCCATATACAACCATTCTCCACTCACCTCTGTCTTCCGTCCTCTCCCTTCCTTCCTCAACAGACATTCCCCTCTTCCCCAAAGCCCCCTTCACCCCATCCATCCACCTCATCCTAGGACGTCCCCTCATGTTCACTCCCTCCACATCTGCCTTCCATACCTCTTTTACTAGTCTTTCTTCACTCATTCTTTCCATGTGTCCAAACCATCCTAATATTCTTTCATCAACCCTATCTCCCAAATCCTTTTTCACCCCTGTTCTCCTCCTCACCTCCTCATTTCTCACTCTATCCATCCTTGTAACCCCCACCATACTTCTCAGACACTTCATCTCAAACACATTTAAACTCCTTCTCTCTTCTTCTCTTATGTTCCACGTTTCTGCCCCATACAGTGCTGTTGGCACAATCACTTCTTCATATAGTCTCCTCTTCGCATCCATTCCCAAATGTCTATTCCTCATTACACTCTTTAATCCACCAAGGCATTTACTCGCTTCTCTCAATCTACATTCTACCTCCACCTTCACTCCACCTTTTCCTGCTACACTTGCACCCAAGTATCTAAAACTATCCACTTCCTCCAGTCGCTCTCCCTTAATGTTCACTTCCAGTCTACTGCCACTTTCACCCCTTGTACATCTCATCACCTTACTTTTACCTACATTTATCTTTAGCTTTCTTCTATCACATACTCTCCCAAACTCTGCCACCAGTTTCCTCAATCCCTCCTCTGACCCTGCCACAAGCGCAGTGTCGTCCGCAAACAACAGCTGGCTCACCTCCCACTTTTCTCCATTTTCTTTAACCATCTCCAATCCCTGACCCACTACCCTAGCATTCACCTCTCGCACTACCCCATCCATGTATAAGTTGAACAGCCAGGGCGACATAACGCATCCTTGACGAAGTCCCATATATATATATATATATATATATATATATATATATATATATATATATACATATATATATATACATATACAGTATATATGCATATATGTATATGTATATATATATATGTATATGTGTATATGTATATATATATATATGTATACATATATATATATTACAGGTGAAAAATGTAATCACACATTTGTCAATAACGTAGAAACCACTGTTGGAGTAGAAAAGACTGGAAACGGGGAATCTATATATTTCGATTGCAAACTGCAATCCTCTTCAGTAGATACAAATAAGAGAGAGGGCGTACTGTTTAAGTAGCACCCTTAACAAAAGAAAGGGGAACATGGGAAGATATCTCTACCCTCTTCTCACATATGAATTCGCTTATTCAACTCTTTCTTCCGACTGCGGTCAGTTGTGATATATATATATATATATATATATACACACATATATACATATATATACATATGTGTGTGTATATATATATATATATATGTATGTATGTATATATATATATATACTGTATATACATATATATACATATATATATATACATACATACATATATATATATATATATATATATACATATATATATATATATACATATATAGATTCCCCGTTTCCAGTCTTTTCTACTCCAACAGTGGTTTCTACGTTATGTATATGTATATATATGTGTATATATAAATATATATATATATATATTTGTATATATATGTATATATATGTGTGTATATATATGTATGTATATATATATGTATGTATATATATATGTATATATATATATATATATATATATATATATATATATATATGTGTGTGTATATATATGTATATGTATCTCACAAGACGTAAATGTAGTAGCACATTTAGTAAAATGTTTTAAATTACCCACTGTCGGAGAAACAAAGCAAAGGAGACAGACGAACTGTATATTTCGACCACTACTGTGGTCGAAATATATCCATTCTGCTGAAGAGAACCACAGTAGTGGTCGAAATATACAGTTCGTCTGTTTCCTTTGCTTTGTTTCTCCGACAGTGGGTAATTTAAAACATGTATACAAATATATATATATGTATATATATATATATATATAAATATATATATATATGTATGTATATATATATACATATATTTGTACATATATATATATATATATATATATATATATATATTTACATTTACATTTTCATTTTCATTTTCATTTGCATGCACAGTGCATTTACATATACACATGTGTGTAAGTTTAATGCATTTGTATATATTCATGACCTAGTTTTGCAACGATCTACGATTTTCACCCCATGAGGAGCAGAAGGAACAGAGATGCGATTGAAAGCTTCGTAAAAGCTTCACCAGGGAGCACTAGTGGACGTCACGCGAATGTCACGGGTTCATTCCGTCCAATAGTCTTATCACGGTGCAGCCTGACAAGAAACCTATAATTATGCTGTTGTGCAGATGAAAGTCAGGATCCAAAGTGAAATGAGACGGTTCGATCAATGAGGGCTCCGCCCAATCCGGAAAAGTGCTCTCCAGCGGTATTTCCTTCAACCCCTTCCTCGCCGGCTGTCATTTTTCTTTTCATATTAATTGCATTATTCATCACCTTGATCCTTCTCAAATTAACACTTCCATACCTGATAATGTTTTTTTTTTTCATGTGTCCGGTGCCAGGCTATTTATTTCATTACTATGAAACCCGCTTGTTAAAGAAGGAATCACTGTCTATCGCGATTAACCTTTACCGCACAGGGAAGCACTTCTTCTTAGTTTTGGTGCCGCAAGCCTATTTCGTTTCGTCTCCGTGGCGTCCCCTCGATAGCAAATATGCTAATACAACCCTTACTGTGCATTGCGATACTCAAGGGGTTTGTAATTCTACCAACGGTGACTCAATCCGAGCTGTGTAATTCAGCACATATCACACGTCACGTAATAATCCCTGTATTACCTTCGATAAATCTCACTGAAACAGGTTTAGCAAATCAATTACAAGTTATGATACGGGAAAAGAGAAGAAATATATATGAAAAATAAATATACCATGTAGTCAGGAAAGAGGTTAACCCTCCGTTCGAACAGGGTTAATCGAGCCAATTACTTTAAACCGGTAAAACAGCTTATGAGGAACATAAATTTTTATAGATGCATAGCAAATGTCTCAAATTTTCATTCCCTACCCGACCAAGCTCATATAGCATTCCTACGGTGCCTATGATACTGTATCAAGCAAACGTGTAACCATCACCAACCATGCATGTGATCCACACACATGCGAGATGATACTACTCTTAAGCAAGACCCCCAATTATGCAGACATCACAAATTCCTCAATCACAAAACAGCTGGATTAAATAATACAAAGTAAGACAAACATAACACCCCCGCAGCATCACCAACACGAGATGCCTTATATCAGCAGACCCATTGAACCCTTTCTCATACCTAACCCAATTACATTACAGCAACTTCAATATATATGCCATATCTAGCCACGTCCACCATTCATATAATTAAACTCCATACAAAGGAACTAATAACCATATCTTTGTTTCATGACTAACACATTTCCCATACGGAAACCAACACTAACATGCTTACCTAAGCACTTTCCCTTTTATTAACGAACGGCTGCATCCGTTGTAGATAGGACTGCCGAAGTCACGGACCCTGCATAGGGCTGTCCAGGTCATGGACCCGACAGAGGACCTGCCTAGGTCAGGGACATAGCAGAGGAGACTGGAGAAACTCTCCCCTTGTCTAGAAGGCAGCCTAGGTGGGAAGCCATATCTCACTTGACATCCCAACCTGTTATCGCCTGAACATATTCTTAATAAAACGAAGAAATCACCATCAAGGTATTTCTCGCCCACATTAAGTCCCCTTCTGATGTAGCAACTCTGTTACAAGACACAGAGGAATAGAATATTCCAAAACATAAACAAAAGAACGATAAGAAGTATTGGGCACGCCCTCTAAGTGAATTATTTAATCAATTCCTAGCAAACAGAGGAACTGTTTACATTGCATACTCTGAAGCAGACTAGAACGATAAGTAGTATGGGACACGCCCTCCAAGTTAACTATTTATTCAATTCCTCGCAAACAAAGGAACTGTTTACATTGCATACCCTGAAGCAGGCTAGATACATTGGCAGAGAGCTTGTGCAAACAGATATGCATTATACATTAAAAACAGGACTAATGGGGATCACACTTGATAGAAGCACAGAGGTGTTTGTCACATCGGATCGCAGTGAGTGGGATGGCGACTTGGGCGAAGGACGGGAACAGGTCGAGATCTGTAGATTCGGCCGACCACCGTTACAGTCCATCTTCGATGGGGTTTAACAAATTAATATTTGTACTGAAGGCTATTGGGTTCGTTTGGCACAGATTTTCTCCTTGTGTTGAAGATAGATTCTCGCCCATGCCAAGAAAGGACTTACGGAGTCCCTACAAGAGCCCAGGAAGCCACTCCAGTGAGCACCAAAGACTAATGGAATTTGAGTTGTCTTGGGGCTTATTGACCTGGGCTATTGTGTTGGGTGGACTGAACCTCCTTAGCGATTTACTCTGGACTTATACTTTGTTTTTTCACGGAGACAATACCACGACCACGTTATCTTTCGCAATCATAATTTTCTCGTGGATACTTCATTCTGTCACTTTTGTCTTAATTTCCTTGAATGATAAGCAGCTGATGAGCACAGTTCTTCGCATCATTAGGAACAAAAGTCTCTACAATCCTGTTGATACTAGAAAATTTTATCAAACCAAACGTTTTGGGCTGCATTGTGTCCTCATGGCCTTGTGCCTATGGACTTCTTTGGAATTTTCATTTTACAATTATGATTACACCCTAAAGTTGCCCAGAGCTATGACTGCCATGATGAAGACTGCCACTGTGTTCTCTCACTTTCGCTTCGCCATCTTCCTTTCCTCCGTACACGAACTACTTCATATGATTGCTGAAACGATGAAGGCCAGTGTGCTTT
>NC_134814.1:18082179-18272179 GCF_046742065.1 Oratosquilla oratoria
AAAAGAAAATGGAAGGTTGCTATCCTAAGCTGAATGTGTTAACTAAGACCGTATATGACTCTTATGCTCCCGAGTTATGGAGTATTACGAAAGTGAATAAAACAACCAAGCGGCACCTGGTATAGTAGAAAAAAGTTCCCACTAGGCACGGTAAAGCCAATTCAACATGAAGAGGGTGACTGGTCCACTCAAGGGTTTTTGTATCGTGTAAACATTTCAGCGTCATTAAAATGATGAAAGGGTGGGTGTGGCCACATACTGAGGGGCTCACCGCTGTCATCCGCAACAAACATAATTTATTACTGACGACGACAAGGAACAAAGACGACGACGACGGCGATGAAGAAAACGAAGATGGAGACGAGGACGACGACGACGTCCCTACAATCCCCTTCGTCTTTCTCCTCGTTTTCCTACTTGTCACCAATCTCTTCTTCGTTCTCTTCCCTTCTCCTTTCTTCTTCTTTTTTTCATAACAACCAATTAACCATGTGGTGTCCAACAAATTCTCTGACAATATTATTCTGACTTACGCCAGACCATTTTATTCGCGATAAAAAAAAAAATTGTCTTCATAGAATTCAAAACGAGCCCCCATGGTACTTTTCTTATTGTTTTTACTATCGCCAGGGTATTTTATCAATCCCTGTGGCAACTCACCAATAGAGGAAGGGTCAGAGCCCACCTCAATTAACACTCGACAAAGAAACAAAGAATTTCTGCCAGAAACGGACTTATCTAATCCCCTGAAACTCCAAACTAATACCAGAATTACGTGATATCTCAAGAAGGTTTCGAAAAAAAGAGAATCGGTTAAAGGTAGGGTCTCGTACTGAAAGGCTTCTCAATCGGTCGTAGGTTTCCCTCGGGTGAATGAAATCGGCAGGCGACAGGCATGAAAAAACCAGAATCAAGATGGCTACCCTAAGCATTGTATTTGAGCCACATACAATACAAATGAGATTCAGGACTGGTTGCATAATCCTCTAACTTCAAGAGTTTATCATCAACAATTCATATAAGTCATCAGTTCTCCCATATCCATTTTTTTTTCTGTATGATCCCCAAATTTTCCTTAAAGGGCGTTAAACTGGAAAGAGTACAGTGGTGAGTATAAGCAAGAAAGCGTTTGGAAGTTACCCAAAAGCCTGTTTAAAAAATCACGTCTTCAAAATCTCACAAAGAACTGAAAATGTCAGAACAAATGTACTTTAGTCAACGTATTGGTGGGACCATGCCAGGAGTTGCCAGTACCACAAGTGGTGGCACGTTAGATCATTGAGTTCGGTGTAATTGCAATATGAATATTGTATGACCTTACTTCTTACAACTGAACAGCTGTAGTGTTCTCGTCCTTGACGAAACAATCGATTTTGCTTGGAAACTGCACTCTCTTACTAAACTTCGCATGATGAAGTTCCTAGGTCCATACTTTCCCATATTCTTTGACCACGGAATACAGGGAAACCTTGATCTGGTGTTCTTCAGCAGCCGTGCCCTCTTCCTCACCTTTACTATCTCACCCGGAGCCCCACTCTCTCTGACCACCTTCCCCTAATCCTTCACATCTCCACCTCATCTATCTTATCCTCACTGAAACCCTTTTTACGGTACGATCAAATCGACTGAGAAGGCTTCAGAAGCACTCTTGAGACATACACCTTTCGCCAGATTTGTTAAAAACGCTATAATTAAGCACATTCCAAGAACAAGCTATCGCAATATTGCTATGTTCACAGCCTGTAAGCACACAAAATTACTCAGGATTACAGTTGATAACATATTTACAGACTTCCTCAATTCGTTCCCAGAAACCCGTGGCGCTATCTTACAGAAAAGTCTGAAGTTCCGATCGCGAGGAGGAGCAATTGATGGGTTCGCCCTCCAGTTCCTCTCTGAATGACTCTTCATAATTCTGGAGGGACATCACAAGCATAAGTTGGAAGAAAGTATACAGCCTTCACCCAAGGTCATGAACTATATCAATCACTCCGCAAATAGTCTCCAGCACCAAGCTGACATGCTTAGCGTCAGCATGGAGTGAAGTCTTCAAACCCCATCCTGTGCAATGACCACATTGGTTTAACATCTTACTCCGAGTTGTTATCATTATTATTATCATTTTTCATGAATAGATGCATTGACCCGATTCCTGGTGAGACAGCTGACCTCGCTGATTCAGGTAAAGATGACCTATCGAAGTGAAAGAGGCTGGCATCGCTGCACTCAAAATTAAGTCCTCCTGGACCTTCAGGTATTGATGTTCACACCTCAAACGCATGCCAGACATCACAGTTGCACACATGACAACACTATACAATGACTCACTTGTCTCTGTGTGCTTCCTACAACTCTTCAAAGGTTCCTATGCCGTCCTCTTTCGCAAACTCCAGAAGCCTGCCTCTGCCCCCTACCTTAGTGTCCCATTTCCTTGTTAGAGTACTTTGTAGTCCATTTCATCGCATGTTTGAAATTGCGTGACTTTAGAACCTGTGAATAATCTTATCAAACCCCAAACATCCGTTCACTCAACCAAAACATACATAATCTGCATCCCAGGCATCTCAAAATATTCCACCACAAACATGAACAATTAATTCGACACATAACACCCAGACCTTAATGCACATTCCCCCAACCTGCATACAAGAAAAGTCATGTTTAACACTAGGCAACAAAAATTGTTACAGAAGAACAAATAAGTGTTTCTATGTAATTTTGGTGTAGTAAATTCATATATATAATTGAATTTGCATTATCTCGTCTAGATTTTGTGCAATTGCAAATTGTGTATTATATATTAACGTACGGTTACACTAATCAACGAATGGGTTTGATTCCGAGCATATATATATATATATATTTATATATATATATATATATATATATATATATATATATTTATATATGTGTGTGTGTGTGTGTGTGTGTGTGTGTGTGTGTGTGTGTGTGTGTGTGTGTGTGTGTGTGTGTGTGTGTGTGTGTGTGTGTGTGTGTGTGTGTGTGTGTATTGGTGGCGTTGGTGCCATCTTGTTGTTCTCTGAATTCTTTCTAGTTTCTTTGTACTTTTTTAGAACAAGGTGTTCATAGTGTCGCAGCGTACTCCAATTTTGGTCTTATCAGTGTAACTAGTATTTTCTCTACCATTTCTTCACCCATGTAGTTAAAAACTACTCTAATTGATCTTAATAAGTTAAAAGTTTCTCCGACTAATCTGTTGATTTGTTTGTCTGGTGTCATGTCATTTGAGATAGTTACTCCTAGGTCTCTTTCCGAGTTTACTTTTTTTTTTTTTACTTTGTACCAAATTTATATTGACACGATATTCTATTTTTGCTTTTTCCAAATTCCATTATGCTACCTTTCTTAATGTTGAAGTTCACTTCACACTTTTGACTCCATTTCCAGACTTTGTCTAAGTCTTCTTGAAAAGATTTGCAGTCTTCCTCTGTACTTACTCTCTTGGGTAGTTTCGCATCATCTGCAAAGAAGCTCATATAACATTCCACACCTTCATCCATGTCATTTATATAAATAGCAAACATTATCGGAGCCAATACAGAGCCTTGTGGGACTCCACTTAACATATCTTCCCAATTTGAGTTCTTGTCTCTAAGTACTACCCTCATTTTTCTCCCGTTCAAGAAATCCTTCATCCATTCCAATAACTTTCCTTGTATTCTACCTATTATTTCAGCCTTTTGTAAGTCCAAGAAAGTACAATCTGCCAATCCGTCTCTTTCGTCTCGTATGAGTAAGCAATATGTGGATTTGCAGAGGCGTTTGTGTAACTTGTGTTTATCCTATTTTTAATTTCATGGACTTATCTACATTCCTGACAAGAGTTGGTCAAAATTTGAGGACTCTATGTATTATATTACAATATATTGTGATTTGGTGTCCTTTACCTTTGTCATAATACTTAATATGTCCATGATTATTTTCCTATGCTAATAATTTTTCATTCTGTGCTGATCATTTTTTATCTATGAGAGAATTTTGCTAGTGACAGCGACATTAATCTGATCATTGTTATGGCAGTCGCACCCGTTAAGGCTCTGTGAATGTAATCTTACGGGTGGCCGACAGCAGTGGGTTCAAATCGTACATGTGACTGTCATAAAAATTATCAATTTATCAAATTATCAATTTTCTGAGACCGAAACGTCCGAACCAAAGCATGCAGACCCAAAACGTTTTAGGCAAAAGTATCATATATTCGTGCTTGACACATAACAATCTGTGCGTGCACCTTCATATACTGTATATATATATATATATATATATATATATATATATATATATATATATATATATATATATATATAAATACATGTGTGTGTGTGTGTGTGTGTGTGTGTGTGTGTGTGTGTGTGTGTGTGTGTGTGTGTGTGTGTGTGTGTGTGTGTGTTGAGTGAAATGTGATAAAATATTTTGTTGTAATTTTGCCCTTGCCAAACACGTTCAATCATGCACGGCCAAAAGGTCCGTTAAAACAGCAGTAAATATGGAATATAGGACAAAATGTCCTGAAATCTGCACCCCTGGGACAAAATGTCCCCAACGGCCTAGGTGGGTGGTCAAAATGTCCTCATTTTTGTTTTTTAACTTGATTTTTTATATAGGCATACAATATAAGTCCAATAAAGCATAATTGTGTGCTGTAATTGTACTCATAAGGTGCTTATCACACCTCTTTCACACCCCCATTGCTTGGTTAACACCTCAGATGTGCTCTAAGTTTGCCGCAGTCCACTCATGTTCCCTGCTGACCGATGGAACCAGCACCACACGCTAGCCAACGAGCCACGCACCAACATCTGCGAGGGCTGGAATAACAAGTTCTCCAGCCTAGTTGATCACGCGAATCCAACCGTCTGGAAGCTCATTGAGTGCCTCCAGGCGGAGGCAGCCGCCGTTGATGCAGTCCTCCTCTAGGATGACCGTGGTGTCCGTCAGAACAAGCGGCCGAAGCGGTGCTACGTCGAGGGCAGGAAGACCATCCCAGAGTTCCTGCGTGGCATCAGTCACAATCTGCGTGGGGTCAGCCCAACGTCTAGGCTATCTGTATTATATATGTCCTGTATTATATATGTCCTGTATTATATATGTCCTGTATTACATATGTCCTGTATTATATATGTCCTGTATTATATATGTCCTGTATTACATATGTCCTGTATTACATATGTCCTGTATTATATATGTCCTGTATTATATATGTCCTGTATTATATATGTCCTGTATTATATATGTCCTGTATTATATATGCCCTGTATTATATATGTCCTGTATTATATATGTCCTGTATTATATATGTCCTGTATTATATATGTCCTGTATTATATATGTCCTGTATTATATATGTCCTGTATTATATATGTCCTGTATTATATATGTCCTGTATTATATATGTCCTGTATTATATATGTCCTGTATCATATATGTCCTGTATCATATATGTCCTGTATCATATATGTCCTGTATCATATATGTCCTGTATCATATATGTCCTGTATCATATATGTCCTGTATCATATATGTCCTGTATCATATATGTCCTGTATTATATATGTCCTGTATTATATATGTCCTGTATTATATATGTCCTGTATTATATATGTCCTGTATTATATATGTCCTGTATTATATGTGATATGTATTATATATGTCCTGTATTATATGTGATATGTATTATATAATGTATGCGATATGTACTGTGATTTATCATCTTATATGATTTGTGAGATATACTGTGATTCATCATTGTGATATCTAATAAAATATCAAATATCAAACATTATTGTACTTTGTGTTTATACATAGAGATTCTCCAGAATTTAAGGGTTGTTATAAAACCACAATTAACTATGACCCAAAATGTATAAACAGTTGATAAAAATCAATATTTGTTGAAAAAAAAATTGGGGACCTTTTGTCCTAAATATTGGGGACATTTTATCCCGGGGTGTAGCTTTCAGGACACGTAATGTTCATTTATGTGCACGTAATGTTCATTTATGGAAAAAACATTTATGGTGCACGTAATGTTCATTTATGGAAAAAAACTAAATTGTCAGAAATACATGGCCGCTATCAATATATTGCATGTCAAATTCCTAAAGGAAAGGAGAAAACACGGAAGATAAATCAGACAAGTGAGTGGACCCACAATTTTGCCAAATGATGATCCATAACTGATGAGACACAGATGAGTGTACAAGAAGACAGGAGGGGATGGGTATAGGCAGGATTTAATTTTGTTTCTGCTGCTTCTCTCATTTTGGCGATACATTTGGTAGTTGATATAGCAGTATGACCAGGAGTATTGTTGTAGAAATTTATTGACAAACAATCAGTCTTCGCCAGACCTTTACGTGGGGGGATGTAGGACATTTAGTCTTCCACTAGTTAGTCTTCTGGACAATTGGTCTTCCACTAGTTAGTCTTCTGGACAATTAGTCTTCCACTAGTTAGTCTTCTGGACAATTGGTCTTCCACTAGTTAGTCTTCTGGACAATTGGTCTTCCACTAGTTAGTCTTCTGGACAATTGGTCTTCCACTAGTTAGTCTTCTGGACAATTGGTCTTCCACTAGTTAGTCTTCTGGACAATTAGTCTTCCACTAGTTAGTCTTCTGGACAATTGGTCTTCCACTAGTTAGTCTTCTGGACAATTGGTCTTCCACTAGTTAGTCTTCTGGACAATTGGTCTTCCACTAGTTAGTCTTCTGGACAGTTGGTCTTCCACTAGTTAGTCTTCTGGACAGTTGGTCTTCCACTAGTTAGTCTTCTGGACAATTGGTCTTCCACTAGTTAGTCTTCTGGACAGTTGGTCTTCCACTAGTTAGTCTTCTGGACAGTTGGTCTTCCACTAGTTAGTCTTCTGGACAATTGGTCTTCCACTAGTTAGTCTTCTGGACAATTGGTCTTCCACTAGTTAGTCTTCTGGACAATTGGTCTTCCACTAGTTAGTCTTCTGGACAATTGGTCTTCCACTAGTTAGTCTTCTGGACAATTGGTCTTCCACTAGTTAGTCTTCTGGACAATTGGTCTTCCACTAGTTAGTCTTCTGGACAATTAGTCTTCTAAAATTGGACATTTAGTCTTCTGATGTTCTTTAAAATCAAATAAGTTAGAAATTTATTCCACGTCTACTTTTGTCTACTTAAAATTTAGAATACCAAAATGCCAATAATTATTTTTATCTATTTATTTATTTTGGTTAATTTGTTATTAACTTTTTTCTTTACTTTTATTTATTCATCTATTTATGAATGAATATAATACAAATTTCCTTTTGGTGCCAAATAAGTTGAAATAAAACATGACTTAGGAGCGGTGTATATGAATGGGGCCGAAATGTCCAGGGTCGGGTCATCTCCGTGGCCCAAAGAAGTTGAAAGCTCGAGCCCAACGTGTGCGGTCGTTTAGGCCAAGGTAAAACGTTTGACCTCGGTTTAGGCCTCATGAAATTGTCGACCCCGGGCGTTTCGGTTCCATTCATATGTACCGCTTTGAAGTAATGTCTTATTTCAATTTCTTTGGTTACAGAAGAGAATTTCTGTCTTATTTTCAGATATTGTGATTTCACAAGGTAATTTCAAAAGTATCCTAAAATAAAATATATTGAGTGCATAACCTTTATTGGATTTCAGATACGTTTTCACTTCTAAGAAAATATGGTTTTGCTTTGCAAAGAAATTTCAGTCTGTCAGTTATGTAATGTGTTAAGATATACACATTTTTACTTTCTATTCTATGTGAAAGGAAATGATTAATGTTATTCCAGATCTATTGACCACTAGCCGTGAAAGCATGATAACCGATGTAAAATTTGGTGGAACTATTGCAAATAGCGATCACAATTTAGATTCAAAATGCTAACATTTTTAGAATAGATACTTGTGCATCTAAAATACCCGATTTCAGTCAAGCTGAGTTCATAGAACTACGTCATGAGCTTCAGCTTACAGAGTGGGAGGCAAAATTAAGCAAAAGACCTGTAGATCAGCTGTGGGAAATATTTCAAAATACGCTTACTAAGATGAATCATACATCCCGTTTAAGGACAGACGTCTCCCAAATCAGGCACGCCCAAAATAGCTCGACAAAAACACTGCAAAAAGTATTACTAAAAAGAGAGGACAGGCTTATAAGAACTATGAGTGCTCGGGTGCGCCTAATGACTATGAAAGTTATATCAATACAGAGAGATTTAAAAAAGACAATAAAAAAGAAAGCGGACGATACGAAATTAATATCGCTGATAAATCCAAAGAGAATCCCAAAGAATTCTATAGTTACATAAGAGATAAAAAGGTTGTTAGGAATCACATTTGGTTCACTATTATCTGCTGACGGTGAACTTGAATAATCAAATGAAGGAATGTGTAATATCTTAAACAATTATTTTAACTCGGTTTTCGTAAACGAAACACCTCAGAGTGAACTCCAAACTGGTACTTGTGAAAAGTCTAGGGTAAACTTATTCACTACGGTAAATATTACAAAAGAAAAAAAGAAAAGTTGTATAGAGAAACTCAAAGTTAATGAAACACCAGGGCCTGACGGTTGGCATTTCAAGAATTTTAAAGGAAATGAAAAATGAGAAATTATTTTCAAGAAATCCATCATATCCGGAGATGTCCCAACAGAATGAAAGCTAGCTAACGTTACTCCCATATTCATAAAAGGTGACAAAAAGAAACGATATACAATAACTATAGGCCTATAAGTTTGACTTCAATCGTAGGAAAAATAACGGATACTTTCATCAGAGATGCTATAGAACATAATTTAGAAAGTAACCGTTTGATAAATGATAGCCAGCATGGTTTCAGACGGAAACGTTCTTGTGTGACTAACTTACTCGAATTCTACAACACAGTTATCTCAAAATATGACAAATGAAACAATATAGATTTAATATATCTAGACTTTGCAAAAGCTTTTGATACCGTCCCCCACAAAAGAATAAGTGGTAGCCTATTAAGTTGGACTAGTAATTGGTTGAATGATCGAAAACAGAGAGTTGTTTTAAATGGAAAAACTTCTAGATGAAAAAATGTTACAGGTGAAGTTCCTCATAGTATATACAAATGATACAAAACTGTGCGGAATGGCAAATGATCACTTAGACCAATTAGATATTCAAGAAGATATAGATGGTCTGAAAAGTGGCTAATGAAATTTAATACGAGTAAATGCAAGGTAATACACATAGGTCAAAATAACAGTAAGTACGATTACAAGTTATTTGGAAATTCGTTAACAAAAGTGAATAGTGAAAAATATATCGGGGTAATTATAAGTAACGATCTCAAATAATCAAAGCAGTGCATTTCAGCCTCTGAGAAAGCAAATAAGATTCTAGGACTGATTGCGCGATCTTTTGATTTCAAAAGTCCATCACTCATTAACAAGCTATAAAAATCGTTAGTTCGTCCACATTTGGAATATGCTGTTTCTGTATGGTCACCGAATCTCATTAAAGACATTGACAGACTGGAAAAAGTACAACGGCGAGCCACAAGACTGATTCCAAATATAAAAAATAAATCATACGAAAATCGACTAAAACATGAATCTCCCCCCCCCCCCAGAAAAAAAAGGCGTAGACTTAGAGGTCTTTAAAATTCTAAAGGAATTGACAACATCAAAAGTGACAAAATGTTCACACTGAATGAGAATCAGACAAGAAACAATAGTTTCAAACTGTCCGGAAATAGATTCAATTTGGAAGTGAGTAGAAACAACTTCGCCAACCGTGTAGTTAATGAATGGAATAAAGTTCCTACAGAGGCAGTGCAATGTAGTTCATTTCGAAGCTTTATGAATCATTTAAATAAACACCTAAGCAAAATGCTGTAATGAATATGATTTATTTTATATTATTTGTTTTTGTTTTGATATCACTTGTCTGTTTGATTCTCATTTATTATTAGTTATATGTCAATTTATCATTATTCACTATTTACCTGTTTATTGTTCAACCATACCTATGCATTTATTTATGTATCTTATTTGTTATATACATTATTATAGTTTTTATTTATTCATTTATTATCAAGATTTTTTTCGCATCCGACCTAGATATGGACCAAAACGTCTCCTGTCGGCATGCTCCGGCTTTTGTAATCCTTTGACCTGAGGTCAACCGATCATCTTTGTACTTGGAAGACCACCTCCAATAGGAAGACCTGAGCTGAAGATATTCATTTTCATGTTCCTCACTGATATACTGAACTGATAACTCGTCTTTGGACAACTAGTCCGCAAAACTGCAAACTTGGACAACTTGGAAAAAAAAAATGTGGACAACTCGTTCACGCAACTATTCACCACCACACACATACCTTATTTTAGCAGCACATAAATCAACTTGGTATACGTCATACCAGACGTGTAATACAAAGTACCCTGGAGCCTCTAATCCTCATATTCTTATCTTATTTATCATTTATATGTGGTTATATTAAATCACCAATTGATAATGAAATAATAATAACAACTGAAGTTTTAACCTATTTCAATTTGAAGACAAGTTACTGGGAAGGCTAAATGTCAACATTTATTTTTCAAAGGAAGACTAATTGTCAGAAGACTAATTAGTGAAGGACTAATTGTCCAGAAGACTAATTAGTGGAGGACTAATTGTCCAGAAGACTAATTAGTGGAGGACTAATTGTCCAGAAGACTAATTAGTGGAGGACTAATTGTCCAGAAGACTAATTAGTGGAGGATCAATTGTCCAGAAGACTAATTGTCCAGAAGACTAATTGTCCAGAAGACCAAATGTCCAGAAGACCAAATGTCCAGAAGACCAATTGTCCAGAAGACTAATTGTCCAGAAGACTAATTGTCCAGAAGACTAATTGTCCAGAAGACTAATTGTCCAGAAGACTAATTGTCCAGAAGACTAATTGTCCAGAAGACTAATTGTCCAGAAGACTAATTGTCCAGAAGACTAATTGTCCAGAAGACTAATTGTCCAGAAGACTAATTGTCCAGAAGACTAATTGTCCAGAAGACTAATTGTCCAGAAGACTAATTGTCCAGAAGACTAATTGTCCAGAAGACTAATTGTCCAGAAGACTAATTGTCCAGAAGACTAATTGTCCAGAAGACTAATTGTCCAGAAGACTAATTGTCCAGAAGACTAATTGTCCAGAAGACTAATTGTCCAGAAGACTAATTGTCAGAAGACTAACTAGTGGAAGACTAATTGTCCAGAAGACTAATTGTCCAGAAGACTAATTGTCCAGAAGACTAATTGTCCAGAAGACTAATTGTCCAGAAGACTAATTGTCCAGAAGACTAATTGTCCAGAAGACTAATTGTCCAGAAGACTAATTGTCCAGAAGACTAATTGTCCAGAAGACTAATTGTCCAGAAGACTAATTGTCCAGAAGACTAATTGTCCAGAAGACTAATTGTCCAGAAGACTAATTGTCCAGAAGACTAATTGTCCAGAAGACTAATTGTCCAGAAGACTAATTGTCCAGAAGACTAATTGTCCAGAAGACTAATTGTCCAGAAGACTAATTGTCCAGAAGACTAATTGTCCAGAAGACTAATTGTCCAGAAGACTAATTGTCCAGAAGACTAATTGTCCAGAAGACTAATGGTCCAGAAGACTAACTAGTGGAAGACTAATTGTCCAGAAGACTATTTAGTGGACGACTAATTGTGCAGAAGACTATTTAGTGGAGGACTAATTGTCCAGAAGACTAATTAGTGGACTAACTGTCCAGAAGACTAATTAGTGGACTAACTGTCCAGAAGACTAATTAGTGGATGACTAATTGTCCAGAAGACTAACTAGTGGAGGACTAATTGTCCAGAAGACTAACTAGTGGAGGACTAATTGTCCAGAAGACTAACTAGTGGAGGACTAATTGTCCAGAAGACTAAATGTCCGAAGACTAAATGGGTGGATCCCTTACATAAATAAAGTATTTCCAGATCACATACCCCTCTTATGGTTGATCTTGTGATTCGTTTTTGTATACATATATCCTTGGAAGCAAATCTTTTCTTTGCCTCTGTCACTACCAATTATTTCCAAAATGGTGAGGGCCACAGAGAGCGATGGTGCTATTTGACCTCATTGCCTACAGTGTTAATAGAGGTTCGGTCCAAGATTTTTTTTAACTTATTTCCAACGGCTGTGCATGTTTCCTGATTGGCTGATCATATTACCAGATTTATCTTACCTCAGGAAGTGAGGTGAATTTATAGAAAACCACTTAACTTTTCTTTAAACTACTCCAATACAGATTTGATTATGAAACTTATTGATTATAATCTTTCATTAATTCATACCATTAAAAACCCACAAGTTAGTTAATACAGATTGGTCAACTATTACTCTTATATTAATCTTTTATTAATCTTATTTTTCTTTACTGCTTTGCTCAACTTGGCAGGCCAAACTGGAATTTCGGACGTTTCGGCCTCGTGAAATTGTCGACCTCGTACTAGACCCTCTTTACACAAAACATCCTTGAGGGTTATTATCAGGGGCTTTCCATGGAAGGTGGTTAATGAGATTAACTAGACATATATAATATCCACTTCCAAGGGGGGTTTTACGGATGTGGTTAATGCGATTAACTAAACAGACTAATATCCACTTGATGGGTAATGGATATATTTTATTTATTTTTATTTCATCCTAGAATGTAAATGCAACTAACACTTTAGGTCGTCATTTGTTGTGTTCATAAAGGGATGGAATATCTCAAGGAGGACACGCCTCATGGCTGCGAATAGTTAGTGGAGCACTTTGACACCATTTAAGTCAGTTGAAGTTTCAAGGAGGTTACGAGTCGGGGCACACAAATAGACGGCATGCTTCGTCTCCGCAGATCCCCCCCCCCCCCCCCCCGTGGCGTAGCTAAGGGGGGGGGAGCGTTCCGCCCCGTGCGGCACTTTTTGAGGGGCGGCATTTTTGGTCCTTGTATGATTGATATAAAATTACGTTAATCAGTCTCTCATAGATGTCAGTTTTTTCTACGTTATTAAGCATAATAAAGCGTGACAGTTTGCAAGCGTGTTAACACACACACACACACACACACACACACACACATATATATATATATATATATATATATATATATATATATATATATATATATATATATATATATATATATATATATATATATATATATATATATCCTTTTAAGAAGTTAATTTGCATTTGTAATATTGAATTATTGAATTCCTTGTGAGAAGGGGCGGCAAACATGAGGGCAGCCCCGGGCGGCAAAAGCACTAGCTATGCCACTGTTTCCAAACTAACAACATACGTGAGAGTTGAAATTCAGGATTTTACCAATTAGTTGGACAAAAACATTCATCAGTATGGACAGGCATAGAGCGTATTCGGAAGGACTGGTCCCAAGATTGCATTCCTATTCATGAATGACTGCTATTTCTGCATGGACTATGTTGCTGGGCTTAAATCACTTGAGAAGTTCCTTAGGCGGGTGGTGGCAACTATACGACCTATACGCTGGAAGTGAAAGTTGGGACAGTCTAGGGGTTGCGTGTATGTGGTTGCTAAGATAATTATTAAAACAAGTAGTTTGATCAAGTTCTCAAGTATAGCTTTTACGTTGCCAGTTATTTTTGCCTGGGTGCTAATATTAATAATTAATGTGTCAATCCCATACATACGATGTATAATTACACGAATTACTGCTATTTCTGTATTGTAAACATGGTAAATAACTCAACCAAAAGGAAGTGTTAGTTGTAACTATATTTAAAGATGCAATACATATCAATAAAATTATTCATTACTTGTGTAGTGGATACTAATTTTCTTATCATATAAAGCTAATTGTATTCATATGCCTTAGATAAAACGGTGTCCGGACATAATCCCTCCTGATCACAATCCCCCCGGACAAAATCCCTCCGGACAATATCCCTCCTGGACAGAATCTTATCTTAGATGGAAGGAAAAAGTTCTCATTTTTTCTTGCCTACTTTCATATATACATCTATTTACCTTAGACGCAAGTTAAGGTGACTATGAAATGAGATGTATCAAATAATGAACTCATTAAAAAATAATTCACAATTAATCCCAAATCAATAGCACAGTTCATCGTAGATGAATTACGAAAATTATAATCAGAATATAATATCTCAATTATTCTGACAATACATTCTGAAACCAAAACTCAGTTCATCACAAATGAATTTTCAATTTTGTATAATATTTTGTAATAAATGGTAAAGTTATACGAAACCTTATATATCAACGATAAATGTAAAAATAAATATCTTGTGGTCAAGACTCCCCGATAAATAAATATAAAATTGAATTAATAAATAAATAAGATATTACGGCCATAGAAGCAATTAAAGACAGTCCTGAAATCGGCTAGCTCCGCAGGTAAAAAAAAAAAAAAAAAAAAACTCCCCGTTGGGGATGGCCTTCCAAGTAGAAATAGGAGCGGTTGACCTCAGGTTAATACTGACATGACCTCTGGAATGGTATTTTCTTCTACATAGAATAGAAAATAAAAGTAATTCTCTAACACATATATTTTAATGACTGAATCTACTTGGAAAGCCAAAACATCTTTTCTTGGACGTGGAAATAAACCTCGATTCAAATCTCAACTTAGCGATTTCTAATTGAGCGTCCCTGTTTTGGTAGGATAGTTTTGAAATTCCCTCGTGAAATCGCAGCATATTTGTATATAATAGAATGACACAGAAATTCCTTTATAGAGCCAAATAAGTTGAAATAAGGCATCACTTAGAAGCGGCATATATGATTGGGCCGAAATTTCCGGGGTCAACAATTTCATGAGGTCGAAACGTCCGCTCACGACCAAAATTAATACTAGCGTGAACATAAGAATAAAGGAGACTGCAAGAGACCATCATAAGACCTACACTAGGCAGTTCCATGTCCCTTACCACTTGTCATCCTCATCCATAAAATTGTCTAACCCTTTCTTAAAATAACTCATAGTAAATATATTCCATTAGTTGACCATCCTATCAGTAAGCCAATTCTTGCCTATTTCCTTCTTAAATCTAAATCTGTCCATTTTAAATAAATCAATGCGAGTCCTGCACTGTTGTCTTAATATGATGACCTCTATTAGATCACCCCGCACTCTGTGTCATTCCAGAGTGTATCTCTCTTCGTATGGTAAATTTCTGAACCGATGTATCATTTTGGTCATTCTCAATTTATTTTCACTCAAATTATACAATGTCATTCTAACAACAAAAATTGAAAGATAAACAGCGATATTATATACCCCACCGTTAGAAAAAAAGTTAGAGAACAAATTGTAATTACAAGATTACAAAATTATATTGAAGCAATAAAACGTGCCGTTTACAGTATTGTGGCCACATGTAATGTGCTTGAAGACATTTCATGAAGGATTGAATACATTCTTGGCAACATCAAATTCTAAAAACATATTCAATAATGTGGTAAAATGATGAGTCTTTCTTCCCATTAACCTTCTGATCGTCACAATATTTTTTCTATGAAGTATTAGAATATACAGGAGACATTCTAACCGGTAATATTTTGTCTTTCTGATCTAATGGGGATATTCTGGACACACAGATAGAGACGTGATCTTCAGGACCATGGTTTCCAAAATATAAGAAATGCAGATCTGATTTTATTCTTATTTAAGGTGTTATGTGTAGTGCATTTTGGAATTATATGAGGAGTTCCCTTATGGAAACTGTATCTTCTGAATCCATGTGAAGGAACCTCCATATCTAATATAACTAAATTAAGTTAGGTTACATTATTTTAAGCTATTCGCCAACTATTCCTTTATGAAGAATTTCCCCGAACATAACCTATTTTTTGTTGGTTTAGATTAGACCATTTGCCTGTCCGTTCACTCCACAAATGCATAACATGGACCGAATTCTGAAATTATTAGTTGGAGTCCTTGCAGCTGCTGACATTTGTACTTTATGCAATATTTTGTTTGGCACATCCACGCATATCTCGTTCAGTGCAGATTACTCTCACGAGTGATACTTTAGTATAGGTGAGGTCAGGTCCACTGGTGAAGTATTGGTCACCTGCTGTGGTCCTGTAAGCAAGCGAAGAATTCTTCACATGGGGAGAGCAGTAAACGGATAATTCGATTCCAGACAACTTGGTGTTGTTTATCTACCCGGGCAGATATAATTAAGTGTAATAATTGTTCACCTATGCCCTTTTTAGGTTAAATCAGTAATATTGGAAAATAATATTATATCAATACTCAGTGCAAAGAGCTTGACGCACATTCACATCTAAGATGTCACATAGCACTACAACAGTAGTGTGACAACTGTGTTATATATGAGATGTTTCTTAGTAATATAAATAACAATAATCACTGTCTAGACTCACTATCACATAAATATCACAATACATTAATTCTCAATGTAAAGATCATGACACATTCACATATATCACACCTGAGTGACTTCCATGAAGCATTTGAAATGACTCTTTTAACCCTCTTATTTTTTCCCGTAGAAAGACAATACTTGGTGCCGATTTTATTATTAGAATATATATTTATTTTTCATGGACGCCGAGCTTCCAAAAAGTGAACGTTTGTGGCGTCGAATTATTCAGGATTTGTAGTATTGGTCAAAATATCCCAAAATCTGTGTTTCCTTTATGCTGTTATATACCGGTACATACAATAAAACTAAATGATAATAACGACAGTGTAATGTTTACCTTAGGCTAGTGATATGGTGATGGTGTTTGCTGCGGAAGAGACTATTAGAGGTTAGACGATCATCGATTAGATGAATTATTTCTATAAGATAAATAAATAAAATAATTTTTTACAAATAACTGACGAGTAATTCATCTTTCAACTGACAATTAATAATATTTTTGTATGGTTTCAATACACATTTGTGTAAATATTTTTTATTGTTTATAGTTGTTGAAATTTATTCTAAGGCGATCATCCTGCATCCGTTTTCTGATAAAAAAAAAAATGAACAGCAATATCATTAGCAAAGTCGCACACATAAGAGGCCATGTCAGTAATGTCCGCCAATCGGCTTGACAAACCGAACAAACAGCACCAAAAGCATTGAATGTGTACCATCATGCGTCTTTTAAATAGCTTATAATTCGTTTGTCCGAAGTTCTTTAGAAACCGTCTCATCGGTGATCGTCTTAAAAGCAGTCGTCTCATCTGTGATAGTCTTAAAAGCAGTCGTTTCATCGTTGATCGTCTAACTGGTGATCGTCTTATCGTAGTGACACAAGGGATAATAACACCGCATAGACGAAGAACATGTATCAAAGTGTAGTACTGTATCATAGTAAACAAATAGATGAAAATAAAAAGGCAGTTGCGATTAGTTAGATAATCTAAGGTAATGGTTGGCTTAAATACCCTTTGGTTTACCACAAAGAAATAAATCATCCTTTAGAATAACGTCTGATTTTCTCTAATAACCCATCATATGTAAGGAGTGTCACCCGACTACATTTTTTTTCTATATCCCTTTACTGGATGTGACGTCACTGCGGGACGATGAACTTGCTGCCTATTGACCTTGCCCCCATCCGTCAGGTCCTTCCCCCGTCCCCACCGACAAACTGTACAACGCCATAAATACCGGAATTTATGGCGTTGAATGCACAGTTTAACTTACGGCACTTAGCATCATGTTTTCATTGTTGCCTAAAGTGTTACTTCTGAACATAATTCCTGCCAGTTTGTTTTTTAGTCTGGCCGTTATTGCGTCGATCTACAACTACCTCTACTGCCATGGAACTTCCAAACACCTGCTAGTGTTGCAAGTGATCTCTGGACTGATCAAGATATCTATCGCCTTCACTTTCACAGTTATATGTGTTGTCCACCTCGGTGGACAACTTGCACCCGACTCTACACAGGAAGTCCTCATCGTCGGAACCTACATATTTCTCCTAGTTTCGGGCGTCGCGGATCTCTACAGCTTCCGCCGGTGCTTCCTTTCGGTCTCCGAGTTCGCCCTTGGATCCAGCCTATTCCTCCTGTTCCTGGCGACGCTGCTAGATCCTCTGTACAACTCTGCGAGTGCATTTCAACTGTTTATGCTTTGCTTCCTTGTCGCCATGTTCATGCTCCAGCATCGATATTCCTGCGCCGGCCAACTCCTGCGAATTCTTCTCTACACCAGCCTGGCTTCATGGCTCATTCATGAAGCAATTCTCCTGCAACAATGCGCTGGACTATGCGTCGTGGCCCTCAACCCAGTTCACTGCATGGTTCATCTGTTCGCCTGGTCTATTCTCATCTACATCTCTGAGAAGATTATCATGTGCTCCGAGCTGTCCTGGTATGGTGTACAACAACCTATCAAGTACCAACACCTAGAATCAACGTCTGACTACACCTCCACCCGTACCTCTGACTCCGAATCTTGGGACAGCTTCAATGACAGCAGGAGCCCCCTGGAGTATACCTCCGAACTTCCCCTGACGTATATCTCCGAAGTTCCCCTTTGCTACGATTTTCCTCCTTCGCACAGCTCCGACGACTCCTTGTGGCGTGACTACGAGGTTTACGCGTGGTATGGCTACGAACTCCCCTCGAGGTACTCCTGCAAGGATTCATCATCGAGTCCCTTCAAACCTCCCTTATGGCATTATGAGGATCCATCGATGTATGATTATGTGTGCCCACCAGCATTTATCCATGTGTTTTATGCTTAATTCACACTTTTGTTACCCATCCTGACGACTTCTGACCGGGAAGGAATCTCTTGGCATGGACATTGATTCTACTTTGTACTTTCATTCATTGTTTCTCAATGAATTTATTTTTGTGCGGTTTAGAAATAAATCATAAACTATACTTTCCTGTCTTATGTCACCTTCAATTTCACGAATAATGCGTGAATAGGAAAGGGGTGAACTATGAACAAAATTGGGAAATTACTAGATCTAAATTGGATATAGTAACTTGTATGAGAATTAATGCAACGAATAATTCAAATCAATGCAGAAGTGAGATGAAATTTGTATGAGAAAGTATATATACTGAAATGATGCATTTTAAAGAAGGCCCAAAT
Source organism: Oratosquilla oratoria (assembly GCF_046742065.1). Taxonomy (NCBI): domain Eukaryota; kingdom Metazoa; phylum Arthropoda; class Malacostraca; order Stomatopoda; family Squillidae; genus Oratosquilla; species Oratosquilla oratoria. Next base: position 18,101,270 of record NC_134814.1, read on the forward strand.
CTATACATCTTTTTTTTTTAATAGATTATGATCTGAAGCTGCTATTTTCCGTCCCGCTTGTATTCTACCTCTATCCGAGCTCTGATCACCCCTTTAAATATCCTAATAATGACAATAAAAAATCTGCAAGGGCCGCTGGGACAAAAAAAAAAAAATCTTTCGTAATGTGTCTCACCGAAATGAGAGAAACCACTATATTCTGCTGTTTGTGGAGCAGAGTATCCCATGTCTGTTTTGTCTGATATTATCTTTTTCTTCATCTTTCCAACTTGCAGCAGTCTCGGTTAGTTTTCTTTTTCCATCTCCGACCACCCATCTGATTTGGGTGGGTGGTATGTATTGCAATTTATGTACAACTTTCGTTTACCAAATTCACATGATGATAAAGGGCATACCGTAAAATACATAAAGTGGAACATTCAGTCATTTCCTATCGCTGCCAATGCAAGGCAATGAAGGCAAACTCCGGACAGGGTTCGAAACGTAGGAATAAACTTTAAACGACGAGTCCAGTGTGCTTTCTTAAAAAAAAAAAACATTTTACTTTAATTCTCGAGGAACGTAGAATTAAAGTGAATTGTGGTTGATAAATGTAAATTTGTTCACTGGGATCCATTCAGCGTTATACATACAAACACACACACACACACACACATATATATATATATATATTGAGTCTGCTATATTTGTAAAAATATTCCCGTCTATGAAACATCCACTTCTGTGTTTGCGCAGTTGCCTACATGGCAAAATTCCAACTACATTTCGGTTATGGAAAATACTACGTCAGCTTCGGGGGCCGTGGCGTTGAATTGTTTTCCTCCTACATGGCAAACTTCCAACTACATTCTCTCAGATTCAGAAAAACGCCGACTTTCTATGTTAGTAGATGGTTGGTGGAAGATTTGGTAGATAAGGGGTTATCTACACACGGGCCTTACTCAATTCGGAGGCCCTAAGTGTTGTATAGATTGTAGTCTGTTGAGCCGGCTGTGATCAGTTATGTTGGCGTTCCATAATTATCTGGTCGGCAGATATCGTCGCAGGATATGGGAGAGCAGTTCTTTATCTTCGGTTATAGAAAATACTACGTCAGCTCCAGGCTTCGGGTGCCGTGGCGTTGAATTGTTTTCCTCCTCTTAGGGCGATAGTGTTATTGCACTCTAGGAGATAGTGAATGAGAGGTTCCGAGCTGGTCATACCGCAGTAGGCTACTCGCAGTCTCTTTCCTACTGTCCGGCTATTTCTTCTTATTTGGGCGGCCACCTGGGTCTGAATGATGACAACGAGTCTTCCGTCGGCAATCGTGCTGGCAGAGCTTGGCGCTTGCTGATGCTGAGTTAACCTTTTTTTTTTCTCCAATTCCCCACTTTTTGGTGAGCCAACTCTCCATTTCCCACCACAGCATCGGTCTTTGACAAATTCGATTTTAACCCATGCAGTGTTTAGTACGTAAATATACGCTTTGCTTTTTTGTGCCATTTTACGGCCCTTAATTTTTGTTTTCCCCACTTGGCAACTCCGCCATTCCCCACCAGTGGTGAATTCCCCACAGGTCTAGGTGATTTTGATGCAGCCCGATGGAATTTCTCTCCGTCTTCTCTCTTTCTGCATAAGGGGGCGGGGTCGCCGATTAAAAGAAGCAGCCTTGCTGTAGATGTGCTGTGTCTTACTACATTGCTTCTGACCCACGGCAGTGGGCGACTTCACAACTTGTGCCGATCATATGATGCTAGAAATCTGGACATTCCCTCATTTTTGGATCGTGTTGCGCAAAACCTACGGTTAAAGTGAACAATTATGTAAAAATACTAAAAATAGTAAATATATGTGTATATGTGGATGACATCGAGACAGAAAATTTATTCCAGAGGCGTGTTCGTTAATTTTGGACTATAGCTATTCTAATTCTAAATGGGGCATCTTGGGTTGAATCCATGAATTTAAATCGGGCTGGAAAAGTTAAAGAAAAATATCACCTGGTCTCATACCTCTATTGATAATGTCCAGAATAATGCTTCTTGAAAATCAATTACGAGAATGCCTGTTTCTGTCTATATATATATATATATATATATATATATATATATATATATCTATATATTTATATATGTATGTATATATACATATATGTATATATACATATATGTATATATATATATGTATATATACATATATGTATATATATATATATAATATATATATATATATATATAATATATATATATATAATATATATATATATATATACATACACACACACACAATATATATAACTATAAGCCCTTATGTAATTTTCCCAAGAGACGTTTTGGACAGGATACATCATGGTAGGAGACATTTTTGGACAGGAGACATTTTGTACGTACAATTTCTGCATGGAAACATTTTGGGCGGCCACCTGGTAGGTGATGTCCGTGATATTAAGTACTAAAAACAATTCTTAAACTGTTCTGTGTCTGATTCCTGAAAATGTACGTATACACACGAATATCACTGTTGTAGGTCATGTAGAACATGAGTTATGACATATGCAAAAGAACGTTAAAATTGGTGGCCATCTCGTTGTTGTTGTTTTTTTTTTTTGGGGGGGGGACATATTAGAATATTCAAAACTGCTAAGATTCAACTGCAGTTGATTAATTATCCATAAGGTATTTGCGAATAATTTATGTCAAGAGTTAATATTAAGCATAAATTATGTAAGAATAATGAATTTTCTTCACAATGTCTGAGAAACAAATGGTCATATTTGATGGATTTTGACCTTGATTTTCACCCTTATTCACTATTCCTTGAATCAAGAAAATAACAACAGGAATGGATTTTCCACCCCCCAAAATTCCTAAAATGAGGTATTGCATATACTTTTGTGGTATACATATACCAACGGCTTTTTCCCCTTTACAAGGGAGGTAGCCAGAGTCAAAGGTATAAATCCACTCCCACGAATTTCATCCTCACACGCTCAACTCCCATTCACCATCCTTCCCTCCCACATTTCTTGGCTCTTCCGGGATGATGGGTCATCCCTGCATCTCGTCCAATGCCCTGGGTCAGAAGCAATGTAGCAAGACACAGCACATCCATAGCATGGCCGCTTCATTTAATCGACGACCCGCCCTCTCCTTCCTCCCATGCAGAAAAAGGGAAGACGGGGAGAAATCCCTTCTGGATGCTTCAATATATCATCCATACGTACTTTTTTTACCCCCACCCCCACCTCCCTTCCATGCATCACGGCATCATCTATACACAACCATTCGCCACTCACCCTTATCTTCTGTCTTCTCCCTTCCTTCCTCAACAGACATTCCCCCTTTTTCCCAATGCCCCTTTTACCCCATCCATCCATCTCATCCTTGGTCACCCCCTCCTAATCACTCCATCCACCTTCGCCTTCCACACCTCTTTTAATAATCTTTCTTCACTCATTCTTTCCATGCGTCCAAACCATCCCAATACACTTTCAACCTTATCTTCTAACAGGACAGTATTAAGAGTTGTTGTTTGGACGTTCATGTTCCATGTGCTACAGATAGGATGATCACTGCGGCAATGTCCCATTCTTACGCGTACAAAGTGTTGTTTCAAAATGTCAGTTACGTTGATGCAAATATAGCTGTATTTGTACGCGGAGCTTGTTTCTAGACGGTTTGGTGTTCTAAGCATCTTTGGTACATGTGTAGCACTCCAGATCGGAGGACTGATAGTAGAATGTTACTGGTAGTTGTCAGTGTAATGAGCTGTAGTTTCCAACGCTTCTCTCCTCGTGGGCAATCTCGCGCCGTTGTCGCGCGTAGCATTTCTTACGTTGGTTTAGGTAGTCAGAGGTATTTATACTTCGCATAAGTTATGGGGATATGATGGAGGTATTGGTGCTTTGTTATCCAGAATTCGGTGTAAAGCCATTGCTGTTTGAAGGGAGTAAACGAAAGAGTAGATGGTGGTTGTGTAAATAGGACAGTCAAGTATGTGCAATATTGTGAGGTAAGTCTGCATAGGCAAATAGGAGGATCGTTTCATATCATTAAGTGGCCATGTACGAGGAGAAACGTATTGTTCTTAAGCGAACTAGTGCTGTCACAAAACGTCTATGCTGTTTAGGGGTGTGCCAATTAATCAGCATCGGCAAGTATCGTCATTTTCTTGGTGAATCGGCATCGGCGATTTTTTTTTTTTTTTATAACACAAATCAGTGTAAATGTTCGAGCAAATTATATAAATTTTAATTTTATTTTTGTATTTATGTAAAATTAAACTAAATATATATATATTGTATATATTTTTGAAACAGCAAAGTTTCAATAACAGAAATTAAGTGAGAGTACTATGCGAGTCCGTGGACTTGGTCGGTTTTACCCGCTTATATGTGCGAAAAATCGGCGGACGGATTTACTCCCACTTCGCAGCAGTTTATAGCCAAACGAAACGTTTATAAAGATTTTTTTTTATGTATTTTGACAAGTTAATACTTAACAATACATCTTTATGCACTTTGGCTTAATAGTTCTCCGTTATCCAAAGTACAATTTTTGTAAGTAGAATTAGAGGCTTAAAAATTGCTAAATTAAAAACATCTTGCACCTCTATAAATAGTATCACGCGTATTTTGTTAGTATTTTTATTTTTAAATTTTGTATTAAGGTTTGTTTTGTTTTATAAGTTGTTCATCAACAACATAATAAGTATTACTTATTTATTTTCTTTTTTATTTATGCATTTATGTATTGTTTTAGTGATTGTGTACTACTGGCTTATGGAATAAAACCGCTAATTAATTATGCTTAATGATGTTGGTTTAAAAATATTTGTAAACAAGAATTTCTGATGGAAACAAGTTCATAATAAAAAAGAAATAAAAAATAGATACATAATAAAATAGTTAAAAAGTAGCCCTGTCATGTATAAATCTACGTAGATTATAAAGCAAGTAAAAATCATAGTTCAATTATTTTATATTAAAACTGATACACTGTATACAAAATGGAATCAGCATCGGCAACTAAGAGTGAATAGGAATCTGTAACGGCAATTAATGGTAAATAGGAATCGGCATTGGCATTGGCAAAAAAAAAAAAATAATAATAATAATAATCGGCATACCTCTAATGTTGATGAAAGGACAACCATGTATGTATATGGGGTTTGATAGCTTTTAGAGGACTTGGGAGCTGCTCCTTGTGTTCCTGCAACATGTTGAATATTGCTAAGCAAAAGACAAGGTGATAATCCGTTAATGGTAGTGGAGTGGAGGCATCAAAATGGGTGGAGAACACTATTTGAGCTGCCTTGTCAGCTTCTCCATTACCAGGGTTGCCTCATGAAATGGCACCCAGCAGAAGGATACAGATTTGATGCAATGTAGACATTTGGATAATCCACGAATAGATTTTGTGGAGCAGTGGGTGAGGATGACTTGTAGGGCACTTGTGACTGACTAATAGATAAGGCAGCAAAGTTGGCGAAGTGTTCGACATTGAAGATTGAGGCAAGGGTTGCAGGTTCTTGTGACACTGGTGTGTAGGTGTGTGTGTACGAGTTTGTTTAGGGAGTTCTTGTATCATATGAGTGATATCTAATTGTGTGTTTGCTTAATGGAACTATTTGGGTTGGGAGATTGTCTGATAGACTGAACTGCCTCCTTGTCTGATCATCCTAGAACAGGATTGGGCAACTCTCTGCTCGTATGCAAAACCTGGCACACTAGCGACTTTCTCTGGTGCACAAAACCCAGAGCTCACCTATCAAAATATAAATGAATAAATTAAAAGAAAAGAAGAAAATTATCTAACTTTTGTATGACCATTGGTAACCATATACAGGTACTCCTCGTTTAACGACCTACTCGGAGTAACGACGAGCTTTATGACGTCGTTTAACGTAAATCTCCCGAAGTTACGACGTCGTGTACGATAATTAAGTTGGCTGAGGCAAATTTGTATGTTATAAATGAACTTGTACGGTGGATATTAGCTGTGAGGTAAAGTGTTCTGAAGCTTAGGTCTACATTACCATCCTGCAAGCTGCAAAAACTACCTGGGGTACAGTGTATACCGGTAGTGGTAAATTTTTAGTTTCGACCATGGGCGCAATATAACAATAGAAAATTAATTATTAATTTTGTAAATTATAATGTATCAACGTAATATGCAATTTTGTGAGCGGAAAAAAAAAATGCTAAAACAGATTTCGTAAGTAACGAAGTCATGTCGGACGAATGGTACACCATGTTTGTTATGATAGATGCCGATGTCGAAGAAATGAAAGGATAAATTAATTCGTCTAACCTAAACTAAACTAACCTAACCTGTGTTTAATAAATCATTACCTGCAAATTAAATGTCATCCGGCTCGTCTTCGTTGTCGTCGTCGTGAGAGACGTTGGCAGACAAGATGGCGTCCCGAGTCTATGCTACCGACTTCGTTCATTAGAATATTTTCTTGTAGCAAGGTACTTTTTACTTTCATTTCCGCCCATAAAATTGCATATTACGTTGATAAATTTTAATTTACAAAATTAATAATTAATTTTCTATTGCTATATTGCGCCCATGGTCGAAACTAAAAAAATACCCCGGTATTCAATATGGAATGTCAGCATACGCGGATTTGGTCATATACGGTAATTTTAGGAACCTAACCACCGTAAATAAACAGTAAATAAAGCTTTAATGTACTGTATAAAAGAGGGAAAATACACGAAAATAAAGATACATGTATTGCTGGACATTGTACATACAGTACATGTACGTATATGTATACACTTTCGCTTAACGACGGCGCGCTGGTCCCAATTGTCGTCGTTAAACGAGGAGTACCTGTATTGTGCTGGACGACTGATTAGGGCCCTAGGAGGGGAAAGGAGGGGCCCATATTTGTTGCATTGCTTCAGATAGGTTTTATTGCATGTTCCAATGTAAGGTGATGAGATTGTGTGAAGTAGGTCTTATACCACAGGCTGCCAGACAGCATGGTCAAGTCTAGATATATCTAAAGTGCCACCAAGAAAATCATAATTCAGAACTTTAAGGGTGAGTCAAGTGAAAACAAGTTATGTATGAAGAATTGACAAGAGTAGGGACAGAACTAATTACTTTCAGCCATAACTGAAGTTAATCTATGGAGTAAATAATAATAAATGATAGAGAATTGGTAAAAAAAAAAAGGGTTGTCATAAGGTAGAATGCATAGGGTCAGGTAAAAAGGAAAGAGAAATACATATACCTAAGACTTTTTCCATCTTACAATGGACGTTGCCAGAGTTAAATGGCATAATTCCACTCCCACCCATTTCATCCCCACACACTCCCCTCCCATTCACAACCCATCTCCCTCTTTTCTTTACTCCTCCTGGATGATTGGTCATCCCTGCAACTTGCCTATTGCCCTGGGTCAGAAACAATACAGCAAGATACAGCACATCCATGGCATGGCCGCTTCATTTAATTGGTGACCCCCCTCTCTGTCCCCTCATGCAGAAAAAGAGAAGATGTGGAGAACCCTTCATGCTGCTTCAAAATATCATTCACACATAACCACTACATAACCCCCACTATCCGCCACTCACTCCCTTCCATGCATTATAGCATCATCCATACACAACCATTCTTCACTTACCCCTGTCTTCTGTTTTCTCTCTTCCTCAACAGACAACCCCCTCTTTCTCAATGCCCTTTTTATCCCATCCATCCATCTCCTCCTTGGTCACCCCTTCATGTTCACTCCCTCCACCTCTGCCTTCCACACTTCTTTTACTAATATATCTTTACTCATTCTTTCCATGTGTCAAAACCAAGAGATATGATTGGATATAAATTGATGACAACTTTAAATCTAGTTTGGGATGCTGTCATCAAGGGCCATTGTCCATGTGACGATACATGTGTTTTGGGATCAATCTAGTCTGGGCCAGGTGATAGTGAAGTGGCCTGTGCAAGTGGAAAGTGTCTGAACATAATTATCCTTATTATTCTCAAGTGTATGAATTTAATTATCAAAAGAAGAAAACTACTTTAGCATTTACCTCGGCTGCCTATATACTTATATACCTGTGATTTTACTCTGTTGGCATGCAAGAAACTTTTGTTTAAAATATTTGTCTGATTCTGGCACCCACACTTAAAAATGTGGCCCATCCCTGTCCTAGATCATGCTTGTTCTTGGGTTTCTCTGAGTCTCGACATAGAAGACTTTGTCTTGAAATTTGTATAATGTGCAGTTTAAGGATGCTACAGGGTGATCATTGTTGTAGTTTATCCATTTGACTGGACTTGAGGATGAGGTACTATGTGTAGGGGCTGAGCAATGCACATATGCACATCTACTATAGGTGACAATGGCATTTTCAAGTGTGTCCTAAACAGACCACTAAACTATTCCATGAAACCTCTTCAGAAAAATTCCTCACATGAGAAGTATGAGCTACACAAGGATAACTACATTCAGGTCACCATCTAGTGTATATATATACTATGTTGAGACTCGGAGAAACCCTAGAACAAGTATATATAAATATATATATGTATATATATGTATATATATATATATATATATATATATATATATATATATATATATATATATATATATATATATATATATATAATTACCTTATACTGCCTCACCTGAGCCATACTCAGGGAACTTTCTTCTTTGAGTGACTTATACACCAATCCAGTAACTGTTGCCAGTTACCTAAGAGCTGTGGGTCTTCTGCAAGACAGGTCTGGGGCAATGGAGTGATTGATTAATGGGGTAAGAAAACACATTATTACTGGCCAAAATGATATAACGAATTATGCAGAAGAAATATTTTCTTCTTTACAAATCATAAAATTGAAATGTCAATGATAATGATATACATTTCTGAATTTCTAATTTTTTGCAGTCCTTTGTTCTATTTGTACAATGAAGCAGCAACTGTGATGCACCTGCCAGAGGCCACACTGTGGAATGATTGAAGACAGAGCACTGATGAAAGATTCAACACTCCAGTGAGGACCCGCCTTCACTTGATCATAGTGTCACTTTTCCCACTACCATATGGAATAGCCTTGGAGAGCCAGCACCTGATCTCTGGATTGGGCCCTTCAACTCACTCTATTCTCTCTCATACTGTCTACCAACCTATCCCCTCCTCTTCTACTTTTGTTTATTTTCTTACATATAATCAGTACAGTACTCCAGCACCTACTCTCCCTCACCTTTTCCTTCAACCTGGAGACACAGAAACTGACCCAGGCCAGAACACGTGTGCTACATGCACAAAACCCATAAATTTCCCTCACATATCTATCAAATGTAATGTGCCCCAAATGGGTTCACCTTACATGCACCTAACTCACCAACACAAAGATGTAACACTTCACCCCATACCATACAACACATAATGGAAGACTGCATTATACACAATCATGCACGCAAACAACACAACATACACTCTATAAAGGATTTGTGGGAAAACCCAGTTTCGGCTGTGGCATTCCTTGGGGAGACAGGACTGCTCGGACAGACAGTCTAGGGAACGACAACAACAACAACAACACAAAGATTTGGAGCTACAGCCAACATACATTCACATGCTCCCAAAACACAATAACACAAAACACACTCAAAATATAATACACAAATAAATATCACCATTATCACTAACAAATGCAGAGATGCTTTAGTTCCTACATGCATACAATACATATGCATCATGAAAATAGAAAACTAAATTAGCACCACAATCCACATTACCCACATTCAGTGAATACACAACCATCAGGGAAGGCAACACTCAGCATAAATATGGAGTCAGTATTCTAATAAATAAAAGCACACCTTTACTCAACAAAACAAAAGAAACTAAGCAGTCACTAAGAGACATCACAATTTAAATAATTATAATGCAAACACAGGCACAGTTGAGAGAGAGAGAGAGAGAGAGAGAGAGAGAGAGAGAGAGAGAGAGAGAGAGAGAGAGAAGAGGGAGGAAGGAAGATGGGGAGAGAGAGAGGGAAGGGGGAGGAAAAGGAATAGAAAGAGAGAGGGGGGAGGAAGATGGGGAGAGAGAAATGGCATTAAAAGACTGTACAATGGTTTCCCATAAGGAGCCATACAATTACTTGGACTTTCAATCTCTTCACAAAGTATCTTCCTACACCAGATCCAGAGCATAACACCAAAGTGCATACCTATGCAGATAGCCTGACAATAATAATTTAGTGTAGCAACTACAAATTAGCAACTATGAACACCAAACATATTTAGACAAACTAGAATAGCTTTGGAGAAATGGAATGAAGGCTTCCTCTCAGAAATCACACCACACTACTTACTTGTGATAACTTCAAGTCATAAACATTCAACAGTAAAACTGAATAGCCACTCTTCATTGGAAAAAAAAAAAAAAAAATCTTAGGCCTTCTTATACATGGCCTTCAGCCTACACATCAAAGACTTGACAGTGAAAATCAACAAGAAAATAAATATACTTAAATCAGTACCAAGTACAGGCTTTGGTCGGCAGAGTTAAGGATGTACATGTTCTAAGGGGTGAGGGTGGGGGAATATCAGATAATGTTTTGGTGGAAGGTAAGTTGAGAGTGGAGGATAGATGGAGGAAGAGGAAAGGGACAAAAGGTAGGGAGGTGCTTAGAGTGAACTCTTTAAATGAAAAGGAGAAGGAGTACAAGAAGAAGCTGAATGAGGAGTGGGAGGGAGTGAAGGATAGAGTAGAGCTAGGTGTGGAGGAGGAATGGGGATGGTTCAAGGAGGGAGTCACAAAGTGTGCAAAGATGGTGTGTGGAACAAGAAGGACAGGAGGAAATAGAAGAAAGGGTAGTGAATGGTGGGATGAGGAAACAAAGAAGGTTGTAGAAGAGAAGTGAGCTTTCACAGATTGGTTACAAAATAGGACAAGGGAGTCATATGAGAGATACAAAGAAAAGAAAAGAGAAGTAAAGCAAAAGGTATAGGAGGCAAAGAGGAGAGCAGATGTGAAATGGGGTAAGAGTATGACGGAAATTTTATAAGTAATAAAAAGATGTTTTGGAAAGAAATTAAGAGAGGAAGAGGAGGCAAATCAAGTAGAGAAGAAAAGGTAAAAGGTGCAGATGGAGAGAAGATAATGGAAGAGAAGGCAGTAAGGGGAAGATGGGCAGAATATTTAGGGAGTTGCTAAATGTGAAGGAGGATAGGGAGGGAAAGATAGCTGCAGTGGGAAATGCTAAGAAAATGACCATGATGAGTGAGTAAAATGGAGGAGAAATAAGAAAGGATGAAGTGAAGGCAGTTTTTAAGATGATGAAAGCAGGTAAGGCACCTGGTCTGGATGGATGCCATGCAGAATGTCTAAAAAAAGGAGGTACAGTGATGGTGGACTGGCTGGTGAGGTTATTTAATGTTTGCTGTAGAGAGGGTAGAGTGCCAGAGGACTGGAGGAGTGCCTGTATAGTTCCTCTTTACAAGGGAAAAGGGGACAAGTGTGAATGTAGTAGTTTCAGAGGGATTAGCTTGTTAAGTGTAGTTGGGAAGGCTTATGGGAGGATCTTGCTTGAGAGGATTAGGAGAGGAACAGAGGGAGTATTTGGTGAGGAACAGTGTGGATTTAGGACTGGTAGAGGTTGTGTAGATCAGATCTTTGTGGTAAGACAGATATGTGAGAAAGCTATAGGTAAGGGGAAGGATGTTTTTTGGGCCTTTATGGACCTGGAAAAGGCTTACGACAGGGTAGACAGAAAGGCACTGTGGGAGGTTTTGAGGATATACGGGATAGGAGGAAAGCTTCTAGGAGCTGTCAAGAGTTTTTATGGGAGTAGTAGAGCTTGTGTCAGGATTAGAAATGGAGAGTGTGAGTGGTTCGAGGTAAAGGTGGGACTTCGTCAAGGATGCGTTATGTCGCCCTGGCTGTTCAACTTATACATGGATGGGGTAGTGCAAGAGGTAAATGCAAGGGTAGTGGGTCAGGGATTGGAGATGGTTAAAGAAAATGGAGAAAAGTGGGAGGTGAGCCAGCTTGTGGCAGGATCGGAGAAGGGATTGAGGAAGTTGGTGACAGAGTTTGGGAGAGTGTGTGAAAGAAGAAAGCTGAAGATAAATGTGGGTAAATGTAAGGTGATGAGATGTACAAGGGGTGAAAATGGCAGTAGTCTGGAAGTCAACAGCTGCGAGCCACAAAACTGATTCCAAATATAAAAAATAAATCATACAAAAATAGACTAAAACATATGAATCTGTTTTCCCTAAAAAAACGTAGACTCAGAGGTGACTTGATACAGGTCTTTAAGATTCTAAAGGGAATTGACATCAAAAGTGACAAAATTTTCACACTGAATGAGAATCAGACAAGAAACAATGGTTTCAAACTGTCCGGAAATAGATTCAATTTGGAAGTAGGTAGAAACAATTTTGCCAACCGTGTAGTTAATGAATGGAATAAACTTCCTGCACAGGTAGTGCAATGTAGTTCAGTTCTAAGCTTTAAGAATCATTTAGATAAACACCTAAGCAAGATGCTGTAATGATTATAATTTATTTCATATTATTTGTTTTTGTTTTGTTATCATTTGTCTGTTTGATTTTCATTTATTATTAGTTATATGTCAATTTATTATTATTTACTATTTACCTGTTTGTTTACTATTTAACTATACCTATGCATTTATTTATGTATTTTATTTGTTATTTACATTATTATAGTTTTTTATTCATTATTTTATTATTATGATTTTTTTTTTTTTTGCATCTGACCTAGATATGGACCAAAAGGTCTCCTGTCGGCACTCCGCCTTTGTAATCCTTTGTAATGACTTATGGGCCAGTTCTGTGGATGCTGCCAGTTACATGGGAACTATGGGTCTCCTGCGAGAAAGATTTTAGGAAACCAATTGATTGATCAACTAAGACATGTGGCTAAAATGCTGTTTCAAGTAATCCTTCTTACAAGTAATATAAAAAAAAATCAAAATGTCTTCCCAGTGAAACATATTTGTACATACTCAGCTCAATAGTATAGAAATTAAAATAGCAGGATGACTATATTCATGATGCTTATTCACTAATTCAGAAACCCTGGATTTATTTATCTATTTTTTTTGTTTCACCAAATTACTTACTGCACAGAATCTACTAAAATGAAGTCACAAAAAACATAAGTTCAAATCCATTTATAGGTCTCAGACACCTCATATTTGTGACTGTATAAACAACTTTCAATGACCCTTCATCCACCAAATGCTTAGATGAGAAGGGTGATGAATGGGTTTGGATAGCGAGGGTTGAAAGTGAGATGGGAGTGTGTTTTGACTCAGTCACCCTTCCTTATAAGGAGGGAAAGGCCCTTTGGTATATATGTATTAATAATCTTGAGAATGTATGTGAGAAAATGTAATGAAAGTGTTAAATCTAATGAAGACCATTCTTTCAACACATCTGAGAAGGAAAAACTGTATGCAACTGAATTTGTATTTTACAGCAAATATAAATTTTAATACTGGTTATTCACAATGCAAGAGTAACAATTTCTATAGAAAGAAAAGCTGTTTCTTTTGATGCTGGTGGTACAATGAAGAATGCAAAATAAGAGGACAAGTGGGCTACACGTGTGGACTACTTTGCACATGGGCTGGCAGGCACAAGACTCAGTGGCACTTCATTCATTAGGTTGCTCACCTCACCAAAGTGCTCCTCACTTAAACAGGGTGCTCTTCACTCCACCAGTGACCCTCCTTACCTTAGCTATGGTCTATGCAAGCTATCCAGCAAAACCATAACAATCAGTGTTCAGGTAAAACTGCATGTGAAAAGGCATACTCATTTACATATTTCTCTGTCTCAATATTCCAGTTGTCTTCAGTTTTTTAGGCACAATGTCAAAGAAGTTCTAATCATCAAAGACTTTTCTGCCTTTCTTACTGCAGTTTTCATTGACCATTCATTTGACACACAACTTTGCTTAATCTAGATCGCATAACGACTAGTCTTCCACCACAATTGCACTAAACAGCACTACCAGACTTGCTGGAAGGAAAGTAATGTACAACATTCATAAAATGATATTCAACCTAATCAAATAGAAATGGTACATTAGAATAGTTGTTGCACAGCAACTGACAATTTTTATCTTTTCTTCCCTTTCCTGAATTTGGCCTACATGCTATATGGCAGTTTCTTGAGGCCTGAGTACTGAAGCAGTATACTGCATAACAGGAATAACTGCCACTGGTTTGGGAGAGGGTGACCACATTGCACAAAAAATGCAACTTACCTGCCTAACAATACTTAGGACTTTACATTCATACACCCTTTGTAAATATGATTGCTTGAGGCCTACGTATGATCTTTCTCTTCTTGTTTTACACAAATTTTGATGAAATATATAAAATAATCATTAATATACACACAATTAACAAATATATATCAATACAGTATATCAATGTGTATGATCTGTACAAACATACACCCGTATATGTATAAACAAACACACACATGTAGACATACACTCGAGCATACAAACATTATCTTATCATGTTTACCCAATTGTAGTATACAGGGTTGGACCTATGCTCATAGGGTCCTATCTACATACATCTCCATTTATCAAACCATTCCTTAAATTCACTTATGTTGTTGGCTTAGATTATTTCTCCTCTATTCAACATCTTGCAGGTAATGTCCACTTAATTTTTTGCCATGACCTCTTGTTCTTTCATCCAGTACTAACAGATCCTCTCCTATTCCTTTCTCTGTTATCAATATCATTATCATACCACCTCTCTCCTCAATGCTTCAGTGTGGGTAGTCCCAGTTTTCCTAGTCTCTCCTAATAGGTCTTTCAATCATTCTGGTTGCCACTTTTTGAATTTTGTTTTTCTATATCTTCCTTTTTATGAGTGCGCACACCATGGCTACATATTCCAGTCTGGGGAGTATCACATTCAGTGTTTCTTTCATATCCTCATTCATATAATAAAATGCTACTCCTATAATATCCATCAACAATCTATGTCTCTCTGTTCTATTGACATGATTTTCTGGGAGTAGATCATCTCTGATTAAAACTCCTAAATCTTTTTCCTTATTTGATTTTATGACTATTTTATCTCCTTGTTGATATCTTCCTGACATTTTTTTTTTTTTTTTTTTCATTTTAAAAATTTTACATTTCTTGCATTTAATTTCATCTTCCACTTCTGGCTCCATTCATAAATACATGTACTCATATCCTCAGAACTCGAACGCCTCAAAAGTTTAACCTGGAATCCGATTTTTTTTTTTTAAATAAAATTTTGCCCTAGAAGTCAAACTTATTTAGGAACTCAAACACAAATATAATATTATATAGTAATGCATTCTAAGTGTATACTTTGATGAAAAAAAATCTTGTAAGAACTGGGAAAAAAAAAAAAAAAAAGGAACCCAAACATATTAGAACATGAATGGCCTCCAGTTATGAACCAAGTTTGAGTTACAAGGCATGTGTGTGATTCACCATGGTCTTGGATCACGTGTTGGGCTCGTGATCGACAGCTATTTCCCTCCCAGACGGGAGCTCATATATGATCAATCTATGGGTAATGCTGTGACCTTACATGCACACACACACCCAACTCCCCGCCCATGAGAGTTGGAGCAACAACTCGCAGCACAGCGATACTGAAATTATTTCAGCCCTGGGTGGGATTCGAACCCGGACCACCATAGTGGCTGCTGGGAACTCTACCAATTGCACCATCAAGTTGCATGTGTGTGTGTGTGTATTTACCTAATTGTAGCACAGTACAGTGAGTCCTCATTATATGGTACATATGTGTTCCTGAAAACCTTACCGTAAATTGAAATTACCATATACTGAACCCAAGTTTTGACTTATGACAGACATGCCTTCTCCCTGCTCTTTCCTCTTCAAAATATCTAATTCTACCTCCAAAACACGAGCGGATACCGTATCTGTGAATTTTTCTTATTGTAAATAGAATCGAGGGTAGTAATTACCAAATACCGTAACTGTGAATTTACCGGATAAAGAATTACCGTATAAGGAGGACTCACTGTATACAGGAAAGGAGCAACACTAATTGAGTCCCATCACCTACTCTCCAATTTTATCATCCCTAGCCTCAAATTTATGTTCAGTTCCAACTTAATCTATATCTTTGATTTCCAAATATCATATTTAGATATGAATTCATGTATTGTTAAAGCTTGGGCTATATCACCTAAGCTATTCCAAGTATTGATGCATCTACATGGAAAACTGTATTTCTTTACATCCTTTAGACATGTGATCTTTCTTAATTTGTTCCCATGACCTCCTCTTGAATACAATGATGCCTACGTATGCATCATGAGCCATGAGTGGGGTAATGAGGATGCTGGAATCTGCTTTCTGCTTATATTTATTTTGTAGTTGTAGCTGAGTGACCCCATATTCTGTAAACAGGCTTGATCATGTTTTCTGTGATGTTATATGTATATTCAGGGTGAAAGGGAACGAGTATAACAGCAGTAACTTTATATTTTGTAATGCATGTATTGTGATGCATCATTGTACATAAGGCAACCTGATGTATTTACCTAGTTGTATTTTACGGGACGGGAGCTATGCTCGTTGTGACCTGTTTTCGTATCTCTCACATCCAGTTTATTCTTGAACTTGTGTATAGTTCTGGCATTCACTGTTTAGTTTGTTCCAGACATCGATCACTCTGTGCGGGAAACTGTTCTTTTTCAGGTCTCTTCTGTAACTGTCCTTCTTTAGCTTCTTATCGTGTCCTCTTGTTTCTCTAGTCACATTTCATTTGGTCATCTCTATCGAGAACTTCCATAATTCTGAAGATGGTGTGAATGCAAATATTTGACTTGCATTGAAGATGTTATGGTTCTCCCATTCTAAATCAAGAAATCTCTTCTATCAATGCAATCTATCCCCTTTAGTGACCCAAATACTATATTTAGATCCCCTCTTTCTATTCAAATTTCCAAAGTTAGCAGACCCAGTGCTTTTAATCTTTCCTTGTATAGTTTATCTGCCAAGCTGGGGACCAGTTTGGTTACTGCCCTTAGTATTCTTTTAATCTTGCTTATATCTTTCATTCTGTGTGGGGACCATACTACTGATGCATATGCCAGTCTTGAACAGATCAGGGTTTTATACAAGTGTTTTCATCATCTCTTCATCTGTATTAAGAAAAGCCACTTTAATCTTCTGAAAGTGTTTGTATGTCTCTCCCACTATCCTCCTGCAGTGTCTGTCAGGTGATAGGTTGTCTTTTGTCAACACTCCTAAATCTTTCTCCTCTTTTGCTATTGTAATAGGTTCTCTTCCCAAGGAATAGTTTAAGGATGGTCTTTTGCTACTATTGCCCATTTCCAGTGTGTACTTACCTAGTTGTATTATATGGGAAGGGAGCTATGCTCGTGGTGACCCGTCTTTGTATCTTTCAGTACCAAGTTTTTTCTTAAAATCTTGAATACTATTTGCACACACTGTTTCCTTATCTAATTTATTGCAGGTATCCACTACTCTATATGGGAAGCTATTTTTCTTCAGATCTCTTCTATAGTTATCCTTTTCGAGTTTCTTTTCATGTCCTCTTGTTTTTCCGTTGTCCCATTTTAATAAATCATCTCTATCTAGGATTTCCATTCCTTTCATGATTCTAGTCAGTAGATCTCTTTCTCTTCTTTGTTCTAGAGTTGGTAGTTCCAATTTGGACAATCTTTGTTCGTATGTTAATTTGGAGAGAGTTGGTGCCAACTTTGTCGTTGCTCTTTGCTTTCTAATTTCTTTATATTCTTTTTAGTACTGGGTCTCCATAATGTTGCTGTGTACTCCAGTTTTGGTCTCATTAGTGTAACTAATATTTTTTTAATCATTTCCTCATCCAAATAGTCAAATGCCACTTTCATTGACCTTAATAGGTTGAAGGTTTCTCTGACTATTTTATTGACATATTTGTCTGGTGTCATGTCGTTGCTGATTAATACTCCAAGGTCTCTTTCCGAGTTTATTTTGACTTCTTCACCAATTTTATAATTTCTTGATATTTTATTTTTATTCTATATTTTTTCAAACTCTATTATACTGCACTTCTTGATATTGAAGTTTACTTCCCACTTTCGAGTCTGTTACCAGATTTTCTTTTTTAGGTTTAACTGTAATGGTTCACAATCCTCCTCTGTTCTTACTTAAGTATTTTTGCACCATCTGTGAAGAAATTCATATAACACTCCACTCCTTCATCCATGTCATTCATGTATATGGCAAACATGATTGGAGCCAATACCCTTGTGGGACACCACTTATCATTTCTTCCCAGAAAGTTTTGAAAGCAATAAAAAGATGTTTTGGAAGGAAATCAGAAAAAAAGGTTAAATGTGTGGATGGACAGATCTTGACAGAAGAGGAGGTGGTAAGGGGAGGATGGGAGGAATATTTTTGAGAGCTGTTGAATGTGGAGGAGGATAGGTGGTGGGATAGGATTGGTGGTAGCAGTGGGAAGCGCTAAGAAAATATGGGTGATGGGAAATGAAAATGAAAGAGAAATAAAAACAGAGGAGGTCCAAGTAGCTCTGAAAATTATGAGAACAGGTGTTGCTCCTGGATTAGATGGGTGTCATGCGGAGTGTCTGAAGAAGAGAGGTACAGTAATAGTGGACTGGCTGGTGAGATTGCTTAATGTGTGTTGAAGGGAGGGTAGTGTGCCAGAGGGCTGGAGGAGTGCCTGTATAGTTCTGCTTTACAAGAGAAAAGGGGACAAATGTGAGTGTAATAGTTTCAGAGGGATCAATTTGTTGACTAGTTGGGAAGGCTTATGGGAAGGTCTTGACCGAGAAGATTAGGAGAGGAACAGAAAAAGTAATTGGTGAGGAACAGTGTGGTTTTAGGAAAAGTAGGGGTTGCATGGATCAGATTTTTGCAGTAGGACATATGCTATAAAGCTTTAGGAAAAGATAAGGATGTTTTTTGGGCCTTTATGGATTTGGAAAAGGCTTATGACAGGGTAGACAGGATGGCACTGTGGGAGGTTTTGCAGATATATGGGATTGGGGGAAAGCTGTCAAGGGCAGTCAAGCATTTTTACAAGAGTAGTAAAGTCTGTGTTATAATTAGAAATGGAGAGAGTGTGTGGTCTGAGGTAAAGGTGGAAGTGTGTCAGGGCTGTGTCATGTCAGCATGGCCCTTCCACAGATATTTTTGGAAGAAACTTTGGACTTGTCTGTGTTGTACTGGTGAGAGTATATTTCTATGTTACTGAGATAGGAGGAGGGGACCATTCTCTATTTGTCAGCTCTCCATGTATGAAAAGGTGTCATACTGTTGAAGTTAGCAAAGACCTTGGGCCCAGTCTGAAGACCAAATGTTAACTTATCAGGGCTCTATACCTTGATGGAGGTCAGGGGTTACTGGGTTTTGAAAATGAAGAACTCTTCAGTTCATCTTCCAGGACCACCATATATACATACATGTCACTGGTTCCTAATATGATGGGAAATCTGGGTCAACTAAGAACATGGATGACTAAAATGAATTATTAAAGACAGCAGTAGATATGTAAAAAAAATGTAGGTGTGCTAATAAAAAAGTATACAGCTAATAGAAAAATTACAAAGTCAATTAAATGAAGTGAAAATTCTAATAAACCAAAAGAATTTGATAAAAGGTATCAATACAAAGTTAAAAATGGGTGTGTTCAAGAAGAATTTAAAAGCGAGTAACAGAACCAAAGAAAATGAGGAATATCAATCAGTTGCCCCAAATCTTTCTTGCTCTCTGACAATTAGCAAGAGCCTCTGGATTGGTCTTAGTCATTCAGGGAAGAAATATTGTTTTTTTGTCAGGGTATAGCTGGAGTAGGGCAGTATAAAATGAAGTGTTTGGTGTCTTCTATTTGATGGTTGCATTTAGGGCAGTTTATGTGGCCAGGCCTATTTTGTGTTGGTATTGTTTTTGTGCTTATTGGCTACCTGAAAGTAATTGTGCTAGTAGAATGGTCCTTCTCTTGGAAGAATTTTTTTTCTAAAGGGCTAATATCTGAAGGGGTTTGATGGAATAAGGAATTTGGTGTTCAGTCTTGTAGTGCTTGTTTTGTGATACAAGTGTGAATGTGTTTTTGTATGGATGTGTTGTGTGGTGAGGGTGAAAGATTGTTGTGAATGTTTTAGTATGCTGCCTTTTTTTAAGTTGATTGTGCTTGTGTGAAATAATGACATGGGTCAGTAGGGTTGAGGGCTCTTGTAGTACGTATTTCATGTGCTGTTTTATAGGAAGGATTTTGGTTCTGTGTAAAGATGTTCTATTAGGGTGGTTTTAGTGGATCCCATTATTATTCTTAAGCTATACTTTGTATAGTTTATAAGAAAATCTATATTTTTCTGATTTCTGGGAATTATGCTGTGAAGGCATAGTCAAGTGTGGTTCTGAATAATTGCCTGTTAACTGACTATAGCTTCCTTCTGTAGACCAAAGCCCAAGGTTTTACTGCTGATGGTAATCTGTTTATTTGATTGATTTCCACTGTCAGGTCATTGATGTGTGGCCAAGAGGACATGCACCAAAAGCAAGGCTCACGATTTTAGGGTTGTTCTCCAACCATATGGCCAGTCAATTTTACTACTGAATGGTTTTATGGTTCATGGTTGTCTTGGGTAAGTAAGGGACCAAGGACAGGTACCAGCATGTGGTAGTCCTGCAAGATGGACAGCAGAACTGCCCATTTTCAAAATCTGCTTACCTCCTCATCTTCATCAGGAGGTGCAGAACTGAGGAGCTGACAATTGGTATCTGGATTGGGCCCATGGTCTCTCTGTATCAAGTTCAACTTATAATTCTAACACCTTTTCACACATGGAAAGCTGATGGCTGGCAACTGCTCTCCTTCTACTACTACTACTTTACTTTCAGCTAGGGACAGAAAAAGTCCTATATCAAAACAACACAGACAACAATAGTCCAAAGATTCTTTCCTGAGATATCTGTGGGAAGGCCCCAGGACCACTGCCTACTGTTGTGAGGCTGCAGGTTTTCCAGTCAGTGAATATCAAGGCAACATTTATTATCATTAAGGTTAACAAAATTATTTATTTCTTTGGGGACTATCAATGGTGAATCACTCTCTTCCCTTTCCTTCGAAAAATCTTTATTCTTTACAAAATTCTCTCTCAAACTCCTACTGTGTTGAACATCTCCTCTCCTCTTTTCCTCCCTCACCAGAAAGGGGTGAGCAGTTGGTCCATGTGATATAATAAGATAGGTGAGTGGGATTAAGGGTTCTGGAATAGAATTGTGTGCCTATTACTTTCATATATTGTAGTAAGGCTTTTGGTTTGTGTGCAGGTGTCTTATTGGGGTGGTTACATTGCATCCTATTAATACTCTCAGAACTTTACTTTTTCTAGTTTGTAAAGTGTCATGTTTAGTTGATCATTGGGAACCATACTATGGAATTGTTGAGGGTGGTTCTTAGAAAATGTTATTGACAATAATTTGAGTTTCCTTTTGTTATTTGAAACTTATGCTTGCAATTTATTTTAGTAGGTTTATTTTCTTGTTGATTTTCACTGTTAGATCTCTGATATGTGGGCTGAAGTACATATATCAAAAGTGAGGCCCAGAATTTCAGGGTTCCTTTCCAATGCAAGGTTTTGGATGTTTAATTTCACTGTACTTTTCTTATTTGTGGTTATCTGGAATGAGCAATGTTATAGATGATGTTTGGGTTGAGACTATCATTTAGGAGCAACTGTTTTAGTTTGTCTAAGTAAACTTGAGCGTTCTTAGCTGGTATTTTGTAGTTTCTATGCTGGGTTATAACTCTCGGGTCATCTGCTTAATTGAGTGCATTTATATAAAGTTCTGGATCAGGGGTTGGGAGATCAATAATGAAGAATTAAATAGTATAGGTGAGAGTATTGTTCCTTATACTTGGTTGTTTCGAGTTATTCTGCACTGTCTCCCTGCTAAGAAATTAGCCATTTTTTGTAACTGCCGTGATCCTTTTTTTTGAAATTACGTGTCTGGGGAATCAGCTGCCTTGTTTATGTCAACAATTACCATAATCTTTCTTTCTGGTAAAGTTTCTTGTTGAATCCTTCCAGTATTTGTTAGATATTTGTGAGCAGTGTGCTGGTGGTGTTGACCTCTTAATCCATGCTGATTAGGGGAGGTGGGTAATTTTGTTGTAATTCTCTGCTACCAAACTTTCCGTCAGCTTTGATATGGTGGACAGTAGTGAAATTGGTCTGTATGATGCAGGGTTTTCCAGTAATTTGGTTTAATATTGGTAGTATGTGAGCTTGTTTTCAGGTATGTGAACTTTTACCAAGTGGCCAAGAATGATTAAGATATCAGTGAAGGCTTTCCATCAGCTTTGATATGGTGGATAGGAGTGAAATTGGTCTGTATGATGCAAGGTTTTCCAGTAATTTGTTTGATTTAATAATGGTAATATGTGAGCTCGTTTTGAGGTAGGTGAACTTTTACAGTGTAGCCAGGAGTGATTGAATATATCAGTTAAGGCTTTTATAGCTATTGGATCAAAGCATTTTAGGTGGATGTTTGAGATCTTGTCTGAGCTTACTGTATAGGATTTTTTCCCCTCTCTCTCCTTAGTGCCCCTTCTACATCTTTGTTGATGAAGGGAGGTTTTGGGTTGATTTTTTGTATTTCTTTTATTATTTTCCTATTTTCTAGAGTTGTAAGTTTGAAACTTGTTTTTAAGAGTTTGTTGATGATTTTCCAATGTTGTTTTGATGATAATTTCCTTTGAGTTGCTCCAATTTATTCATATGTGTTTATTAACCTAATTGTAGTATACAGGAAGAGGAGCAATGCTATTTGGGTACTGTCTCCTATTCTCTAATTATTTATCCTACCAAACCTCAAATTAATGTACAGTTCCAACTTAATCTATATCCTTGATTTCTAATTATCATATCTAGATTTGAACTTGTGTATTGTTTAAGCTTGGGCTATAGCATTTCCTAAGGTATTCCAGGTATTTATGCATCTATATGGAAAACTTTATTTCTTTACATCCTTCAGACATATGGTCTTTCTTAATTTGCTACCATGACCTCTTAAAGCCCTCCCATCTTTAGTCAGGAGATCTCTTCTGTTGATGCAATCTATTCCCTTTAGTGACCTGAATACTGTAATCATATCACCTCTTTTCTTTGATCTTTCAAAGTTGGCAGACCCAGTGAGCTCGATATGGTTTATATCCTTTACTCTGTGTGGGGACCATACTACTGATGCATATTCCAGTCTTGGACAGATCAGGGTTTTGATGAGTTTTTTCACCATCTCTTCATCCATATAGTGAAATGCCACTTTGATCTTGTGGTCTATATGTCTCTCCCACAATCCTGCTGATATGCCTGTCAAGTGACAGGTTGTCTTTTATTGACACAGCCCAAAGGGATTCCTCCCCATCTTCTTCTTTTCTGCATGGGGGTACGGAGAGGGGGGGTTGCAAGAATTTATGAAGCAGCCTTGCTGTGGATGTGCTGCGTCTTGTGACACTGCTTCTGACCCAGAGCAGTGGACAGGATGCAGGGATGACCCGTCATCCAGGAGGTGCCAAGATAAGAGGGAGAGAGGAGGGTGGAGGGGAGTGGAATATATAGGAAATGGAATGAGTGGGAGTGTTTTCTATGTCTTTTTCTTTTTGGCTACCCCCATGTAGGGGGAAAAAGCCTTGGGTATATATATGTAATGGGCTCACTTCCCAAAGAGTAGTTTAAGGATGGTATTTTGTGATTGGGTAAAGTGGCCTTGCTGTAGGTGTGCTGTGTCTTGCTGCATTGCTTTTAATCTGGAGCAGTGTGTGGGATGCAAGGATGACCTGTCATCCAGGAGAAGCCGAGAAAGGAGGAAGAGAGGGAGGGGTGGTGAATGGGTGGGAGTGGCTTTTCTGCCTTTGACTTTGGCTACCTCCCTTGTAAGGGAGAAAAAAGCCCATGTATGTATGCTTTTTCCACTACTGCCCATTTCCAGTAATTTGCATTTTTTGGTATTAAAGTTTATCTCCCATTCTTGGCTCATTGCAAAAATAATGTCTCAATCTCTTTGCAATAGTCTACTGTTCTCATTTGTAGGTCTAGATAGGCACAGTCTGCCCATCCATCCCTCTCTTGTATTATATCTATTAGTCTCAAGTAGAAGCAGATCAGGTTTGTTGTACATGATCTTCCTTGTCTAAATCCAAATTTATTTGGGTTTAATATAGATTTTTCTTCCAGGTGTTTAACCCATCTACTTTTTATCACTTTTTCACATATTTTAGCTACTGTGCTTGTTAGGGAGACCGGTCTGTAGTTAGTTGGATTTTCCTTGTTTCCCTTTTATATTGGTACAATGCTTGCATTTTTCCAGTCTGGTGGTACCTTTCCTTCTTTGAGCAATCATTTAATTATAGTGTGTATTTTATCTGTTAATTCTTCTACACATTCTTTCAGTATCCAATTTGCAATTCCATCAAGACTGTGATTTTCTGACATCAAGGTTTTTTTATTTGGTCGCTGATTTCCTTCTTTGGGGGGGATTTCTGTCTCTATTCCCTCACAATTAGGTGTGTTCTCAATTGTGAATACCAATTTGAAGTGGTTGCTCATAATTTCTGCCATTTCTTGTTCTTCTGTATATTCATGAATTCCTTGGTGCAGCTTTTCTATTGTTTGTTTTTAGTTTACCATTCATATATCTGTAAAATAGTTTTGGTTGTTCCTTGCATTTTTCTATCATTTCCTTTTCATAATTTCTCTATTCTTCTCTGCATATTTTTATATAATCGTTTCTTAGTTTGATGTATGTTTGCCATTTGCTTTGTCTCTTTTATCCTTAGCTTCACTACATTTTTTGTTGTACCAGTTCTTTATGTATGTTATTTCTTGCTTTTGTTATGGTACATATTTGATCACATCCTCATTATAAGTTTCTTTTACTATATTCCATTTCTCTTCCATCCTTGTTTCTTCATTTAGGAATTTTTCCCAGTTTGCATTACGAAAGAATTTTTTAAGTTTCTCAAAATTTGTTTTGTTGTACATTGGTCTTCCTATTCTATGTTTCTCATTTCTTCTTAGGTCTATTTGTTCTTTTAGTTTGAATTCTATTAGTACATGGTCACTTTTTCCTATTGGTGTTTTCTAATCTATTCTGTCTACAATTTCAGGTTCTGACATAAGTATTAAATCCTGTTTCGAAGGTTCCTCATTGTTTCTGTATCTGGTATTTTCTTTTATCCACTGAGTCAAAGGTCATATTAAGTAGCATGTTGCCCCATATGTCCTCTCCACTGCTTACTATCGTTTCTTCCCAACATATTTCTTTTGAGTTAAAATCACCCATAATTAATGTATTTCCTCTTTCTTTCAGTATATCAGTTAGTCCATGTTTAGTATCTTTTAACAATTTAGAATGATCGTCTTCTGTCCAGGACTGTGTTTTAGGGGGCACATACACTACTATAAATTTTCTATTTTTCATGTGGTTGTTTTCTACTTTTATCATAATTGACTCTACATTGTGTATTCCTTCTGTTAACTTGGTCAAATTTAAGTCTTTCTTGGTCAAAAATAGTACTCCCCTCCTTGTTTTTCCTTTCTATTCTTCATCCAACAGTTGTATAGACCTTGTCTCACAGTGTTAGGTGGTATATTACCTTTTAGTTTAGTTTCTACTATTCCTATTACTGTATATCTGTTTTTTCTGATGCCAGATAGTCATTTAGTTCATTCAGTCCCGAGATCATTCCATCTATGTTGGTATAGGCTAATTTTAATTTTTTTCTTTCTCATCTTTTCCCGTCTCCTTTGTTTCCTTTTCCCTGCATTTACCTAGTTGTATTTTATGGGATGAGAGCTATACTTGTAGTGACCTGTTTTCGTGTCTCTCCGCATCCAGTTTATTCTTAAAATCGTGTATAGTTTTGGCACTCACTGTTTCTCTGTTTACTTTGTTCCAGACATCAATCACTCTATGTGGGAAGCTATTCTTTTTCAGGTCTCTTCTGTAACTGTCCTTCTTTAGCTTCTTTTTGTGTCCTCTTGTTTCTCTTCTGTCCCATTTTAATAAGTCATCTATCAAAAATTTCCATCCCTTTCATAATTCTGTAAATAGTAAACAAATCACCTCTTTCTCTTCTCTGTTCCAGTGTTGATAGATGTAATTTGTCCAATCTTTGTTCGTACATCAGATTTGATAGTGCAGGTGCCATTTTTGTCGTTGCTCTTTGGATTCTTTCTAATTTTCTTATGTTCTTATTTGGGCTAGGTGCCCATAGTGTTGCAGCATATTCTAGTTTAGGTCTTATTAGTGTAACCACTATTTATTTGAACCATTTCTTTATCCATGTAGTCAAAGGCCACTTTCATTGATCTTAAGTTAAAAGTCTCTCCAAATAATTTATGTATGTATGTATATATGTATGCATGTGTGTGTGTACAGTATGTGTGCGTGTGTGATTCACCACAGTGTTTGAATCATGTGTTGGACTTGTAATCAACAGCTGTTATCCTTCCAGTTGAGAGGTCATATATGGCCGGGACTAGTCAAGACTGAGCAAAACATCCATTTCTCAATTCAAAAGAAAAAAAAAAAAAAAGGAGGGGGGGGGGGGCATCACTTTGATGAGTGTAATAAATTCAACATATTTACTGTAATTTAATATCCCACTTACCAAGGATTGGGAAGACAGTTTCTTGATATGCCATGATCTCATACAGGGGTCCTCAGATAATTATTCCAAGTCATTGCATTTTATCCATTGCCTCCAAAATCCATTAAATGGGGCTCTGTGAAACTGAGGGCTGAGTGTATTGATATGTAAGTTGGAAAAGAAAAACACCAACATATGGTAGAGTTAAAAAAAAAGTACTTATAATTGTGGAAGAAGAAATGGTTGAACTGGAACTGGGGAAGGTGAAGAAGAAAATAGATATGAAAGTCATACTGGAGGGAAATGGAAATAGAAACATTGCAGCAGTATATATCCTACCAAAGAAAAGAACAAAGAATGAAACAGAATTAAAACATTAATGCCATACACAGATGAATAATTAATTATTGAATAAATAGATAAATAACAATATTATAATGACCTCAATGGTGAAAGAACCAACAAGTTATAGAAGTACATATATAACAGCAAGACTGGGCTTGATCTCAGAGGAAAATAAAGAGAAGAGAAAATAATATATATATATTCATGTTTACACGAATAGGTTAAAATAACCCAGCATTTGCCGAACGTGACGATGATTCATGATAACATGATTTGAATAGCCAGCCTGGTTGTGTTGTGTGCCAGTGTCTGAAGAGGGTCAGGGAACCTAACCTATTTTTTCCTATAAGACCTGTTAGTTGCCCAACATAAATTTCGTCTTGCATGACGACTAAGTAACCTAACTCTCGTGTTTGGTGAGGTCTGACTGTATATATATATTTAAATATATATACATATATATATATATACTATTCTATTTCCCAAGAGCTTTTTCCCCCTTGTAAGGAAGGTAGCCAGGTCAAAGGCACATACCTACTCCTACCCATTTCACTCCCATCCACCACCCTTTCCTCACTCTCGTCTTAAGTTCCTTGTGTATGACAGGTCATCCCTGTGTCCCACCCACTGGCCTGGGTTAGAAACAATGTAGCAAGACACAGTACATTCACAGCAAGGCCACTTCACTTAATTGGTGACCCCCCCTCTCCATTTCCTCATGCAGAAAAAGAGAAGACGGGGAGAAATCCCTTTGGGCTGTGTCAAAACATCATTCACACATAAGCACCCCCTACTCCCCATCCCCACCACTCCTCCCTTCCTTGCATAACAGTATCATCTATACACTGTCACTCTCCACTCATCCCTATCTCCTGCCTTCTCCCTTCCTTGCTCAACAGACATTCCCCTTTTGCTCAACAACCCCTTCACCCCATCCATCCATCTCATCCTTGGTTGTCCTCTCTAGTTCACTCTCCCCACCTCTCTCACACCTCTTTTATTAATCTTTTATCAATCATTCTTTCCATGTGTCCAAGCCATCCCAATAATCTTTCATCAGCCCTATCTCCCATCTCCTTTCCCACTCCCACTCTCCTCCTCAGTTCTCATTCTATCCTACCTAGTAACCCCAACCATACTTCTCAGACACCTCATCTCAAAACACATTTAAACTTCTCCTTGCTGCCTCTCTTAAATTCCAAGTCTCTGCCCCACACAATACCGTTGGTGCAAGCACCCATTCATACAGTCTCATCTTTGCATTTATTCCCAGATACCTATTTCTCATAAAACTTTTTAATCCTTCAAGGCATTTACTTGCTTTTCTCAATCTACAATTTACCTCCACTCCTCCCTTTCCTACCACATGTAACCCCAAATACTACTCCAGCCTCTCTCCTTTTAGACTTAAGTACAACTCAATGCCATCCTATACCCTTGTACATCTCATCAATTTCCTTTTTCTCACATTTACCTTCAACTTTCTCATATTGCATATCTACCCAAACTCCATCACTAACTCCCTTAATTTCCCCTCAAGTCCTGCCACAAGCAGTGTCATCAGCAAACAACTGGATCGCTTCCCCCTTTTCTCCAATTTCTTTAACCATCTCCAGTTCCCTGCCCATTACCCATTTACCTCCCACACCACCCCATCCAAGTACATACTGAACAGCCATGGTGACATGACACTTTCTTGATGCAGTCCCACCTTTACCTGAAACCGATGACTGTCTCCATTTCCTAATCTAACACAGGCTTTACTATTGTAAACATTCTTGACTGCCCTCAACAGCATTCCCTCAACACTACATATCTGCAAAACCTCCCACAGTACCTTCCTGTCTATCCTGTTATAAGCCTTTTCCAAATCCATAAAGGACCAAAAAACATCCTTACCTTGTAAAGCTTTCGCACATTTCTGCCTTATCACAAAAATCTGATCCATACAACCCCTATCTTTCCTAAACCCACACTGTTCCCTACAAATTACTCCCTCTGTTCCTCTCCTAATCATATCAATTAAAACCCTCCCATAAACCTTCCCAACTACAGTCAACAAACTGATCCTTCTGAAACTACTACAATCATATTTGTCCCCTTCTCCCATGTAAAGCAGAACTATACTGGTACTCCTCCAGTCCTCTGGCACTCTACCCTCCTTTAGACACACATTAAACCTCACTAGCCAGTCCACTATTACTGTACCTCCCTTGTTCAGACAATTTGCATGACACCCATCTAACCCAGGTGCCTTACCTGTTCTCATAATTTTCAGAGCTACATGCACCTCATCTTTTCTTATTTCTCCTCCATTTTTCTCTCCCATCACCCTTATTTTCTTAGCACCTCCTACTGCTACCATCAATCCCACTCCACATTCAACAGCTTTCTAAAATACTCCTGCCATCTTCCCCTTACTGCCTTCTCTTCCATTAAGATCTGTCCATCTGTGCCTTTTACCTTTTCTTCTCTACTTGCCTCACCTCCCTTTCCTCTCTTGATTTCCTTTCAAAACATCTTTTTATTGCTTTCAGAAATTTGTCATATTCCTCCCCCGTTTTAAATCTATTCTCCTTTTTGCCTCTTTTGTCTTGTTTTATTTTTTCTTCTTCTCTATACCTCTCATAATTTTCTCTCACCCTACTTTGCAACCAGTCCATGAATGCTTGCTTCTTCTCTTCTAGTACCTTCTTCACTTCCTCATCCCACCACTTACTACCCTTCCTTCTACTCCCTCCCATTTTCCTTGTTCCACATACCATCTTAGCACACCTTGTTACTTCCTCCTTGAAACAGCTCCCATTACTATTACTTCTACTCTATCTTTCACCACCTCCCACACTTCTCTCAGCTTCTTGTACTCCTGTTCCTTCTCATTTAAACAGTTTGCTCTAAGCACCTCTCTACCTTCTGCCCTTTTCCTCTTTCTCCACCTATCCTCCACTCTCAACTTACCTTCCACCAAAAAATTATCTGATATTTCTCCACTCTCTCCCCTAAGAACATAGACATCCAGAACTCTTCCTACTACTTTCCTGGATACCACTACATAATCCATTAATGCCTTATCAACCACCCTTCCATCCACCACCCTCTCCCATGTGTACTTATGCTTAACCTTTTTCCTAAACACTGTGTTAGCTATCATCAACTCTCTAAACACATCACCATTAACTCTCCACTATGATTTTTACCTGGCACTCCACACTTTCCAACAACTCCATCTATTGGTTCATCCCCTACTCTAGCAATGAAATCTCCCAATATCACTACACTGACATTTCTCCCAAAACTCTCTATACATTTGTTTAAATCTGTCAAAAAAAGCCTCCTTTTCCTCTACACTCTTTTCACTACCAGACCCATATGTGCTTACAAAGGCCCATATCTCCCTTCCCAATTTCACTTTAATCAACATTAACCTTGAAGAAACCTCCTTCCACTCCACCAGTCACTTACCTATTTCCTCAGTTACTGGTAGAGTCACCCCTCTTCTTGTCTTCTCCCATCCTTCCTCAACAGACATCCCCCTCTTTCCCAATGCCCCTTTTACCCCCTCCATCTCATCTTTGGTCGGCCCCTCATGTTCGCTCCACCTACCTCTGCCTTCCACATATCTTTCACTAATTCTGTATGTCCAAACTGTTTCATCTCCCAACTCTTTTTCACCCCTGCTCTCCTCCTCACCTCCTCATTTCTCACTCTATCCAGCCTAGTAACCCCAGACCAAATATTAATACATACTAAGAAATACATACAAAGACATCACAAGACTAATAAACAAGAAAAAAGAAGTCTGGGAAATGCATAATGGGAAAACAAATATATAAATGTGGAGATTTATAAAATCTATCAATCAATGGATGGGGTATGGGGGGTGAGGGAGTATGTATGAGAAAAATTTGATGCAGCCCAAAGGGATTTCTCCCAGTTTTCTCCTTTTCTGCATGAGGGGATAAAAAGGGGAGTTGCCGATTTAATGAAGCAGCCTTGCTGTGGATGTGCTGTGTCTTGCAACACTGCTTCTGACCCAGGGCAGTTGACAAGATGCAGGGATGACCCATCATCCAGGAGGTGTCAAGATAAGAGGGAGGGAAGAGGGTGGAGAGGAGTGAAGTGTGAAAGGGATGGAATGGTTACCTCCCTTCTAAGAGGGAAAAAAGCCTTTGGTATGTACGTATGTATGTATCAATCAAAAACTAGAAATTGAACTCACCTAAACCATGAAGTTCATAGAACAGACCATAAAAAATACCATCTTCAAAACAGCAAAGCAGTATCTTTAACAAATACTTTTCCAAAACAAATTTCAAACAGAAAACAGAAAAATAACTCAAAGATTATGAAAAATCAAACTAGATACAGATACTGCAACCCATTTCTTTAAGATATGGAGGGGACAAGAAAGGAGTTGAAAAACTTCTATACTTAGGCTCAGACAAGATCTTAAATATCTAAAGCATCTTTGCCCAAATGCATTGAAGGCCTTTACTCATACATTCAGCCACTCCTGGTACAACAAAATTCCAACAATCTAGGAAAAGAACCCACATAATACCCATATTGAAACCAAACACACTACCAGAAAACTTAGCATCCTGCAAACCTATTTCATCACTATCCACCATATCCAAGTTAATGAGAAGATTAATAGCAGAAAGAATAACTAATCTACCCACCTCCCCAGATTAACACAGATTGAAGGAAGGCCACTCCACCTTCCCAGACCAATATGGATTCAAGGAAAGCTCCACCAGCAGTTTTCACAACACATAACACATGTGCTGGAAAGACTGAACAAACACAGACATCAACAAAGTATATAATAAAGTTTCAATACATACTTCCAAAAAAAAAAAAAGATTAGAGAGACTGACATCCACAAACAAGAAATAGTTAACAAATTTCTAAGCTGGCAAACAGTGCAGAGTAACCGAAAATAACAAAATTTCTAGGACTTAAATACTGTATATTAGAGCCCCACAAAAAGTAATATGTTTACCTGCTCTATTAAACCACTTCTTGGGTGTTTTCCTAATGACCAGATCCAGAACACAACACTAAAGTACTTACCTAAGCAAATGACCTGTCAACAACCCAGCACAAAAACTACAAAATAGCAACTAAAAAACTACACAAGCCTACACAGACAATCTGAAAAAGCAATGGCTTAAAAATAATAGAATGGAGGGCCCTCTTCAGTAACACTGTTTACTCAAGACAAATATGAATCAAAGAATTATACAATGGGAAGAGGTGACAAGTGGAGTACCAGTGTTCAGTGATGATAACAGTAATGTTCTTGATATACATCAATGTCATGATAAATGGAACAGGCACCTACAATTGTTCACTGACAATGGAAAGACCATGAAAACTAAAGAGGATTTTATATTACTAAAGGGTGACCCTAAAAGTTTAATGATGGAACCTGGAGTAGATGAAATTTAATGCAAAGAAAGGCAAAAATATGGAAATGGGACAAAACAAGAAGAGATCATCATGGAATTACACAATAGATGTCTATATACCAAGGGCTTCTTCCCCTATATAGGGGGGGTAGCCAACTCAAAGGCATACACCCACTCCCATTCATCACCTTTGTTTCCCTCTTATCTTAGCTCCTTGTGGATGAAGGATCATCCCTGTCTTACCCACTGCCCAGGTCAGAAGCAATGCAGCAAGACAGAGCACATCCACAGCGGGGCTGCTTCAGGTACACCGCGATCCTCCCCTCCCTGTCTATTCATTACAATAGATGTAATAATCATATGAACAAAAGAAGACAAGGATCTGGAAGCCTTGATTCGGGATGATCTGTCATTAGAAAAACATATAAATGAAAAAAAAGAAAAAGAAAATTGATGGACATAAGAGTGTCATTTCCTTGTACAGTATCAATAAGGATAGGGTAAAGAAATAATTATATATCTAATCTGCCTCTAATTGGGGCAATGTAAAAAAAAGAATACTTTTTTTCCTCTCCCACAAAAGACAATCTCATGAAAATGTGTGGTCTCATCTAGATGATCCACATCCATATAAGAAGAATTGAGGTAATACAAAAGGTGGAAACTAGAATCAACTCTGACCGAGACTATCAATAACAGAAAAATGAAGAGAAAAAGGTAATATAATAGTTATCTTAAGAAGAAGAAGAAGAAGAAGAAGAAGAAGATGAAGAAGAAGAAGAAGAAGATGATGATGACAAGAGAGGCTTTGTTCATATGGGATAAAAGAATATAAAGAAGACAGGAAAAGAAATAAAGAAGTCCAATCAACCAATCCATTGCCCCTTGTCTCTCTTGCATAAGACTTGCAGCTTCAGATGACTGGCAACAGCCTCCAAGTGGACCATAAGTCATTTTAGAATTATATAATGTATTGTTGTCTTGGGATTGTAGTGCAAATTGTTTCATGTTCTCAATGTGGTGACTTCATCTGTGGTGTGTCTGACTGCTTAAAAGATGTTACAAAGCAAAGCTTTCCATATACATGCATCATTTTGTGGAGCAAAATAGAATGAAAAACATTTAAGATAAACAACATATACAAATTTAAGGCAAAGCTTGATAAGTGGAGACAAATTATTTGTATAGGATAAAAGAACATCAACAGGACATAAAAAAATTAAAGAATTCTGACTGTTGAAAAAATGTTATGAAACAGAGCTCTCCATATACATTCATCAATTTGTGGAACAAATTAGAAGGAAATATTATTCAGGCAGACAATATAAACAAGTCTTAGGCAAAGTTTGATAAATGGAGATATAAAGACTTGACCCCATGAGCAAAACTACAACTCTGGATATTAAAATTTTAAGTAAATACACACACTCACACTTCTTTCCATGTTTTTGTGCAAAACTTTACAACTGCATTCCACTTCATTTCCAGAAACTTTGACCATGTTAGGATTAGGACCATAATTTTCATTCTCACACCTTTTATTAAAATATTCCACTGAAATTACAATCTAATGTAATAACTATTATAATAATTACAAGTTGAAGGGCCATCATTTCCATGAGATCTTGGACCTCATGCTGGCTTCTGGACTGGCCACCCCTCCGGACATGCAGAGCTGCTTTACAGCAGCAGCACTTCGATCTTGTACAGACTCCTTCTTTCAATCCACTGAGAATGTGTTATTAGTTCTCGGATATTTCATATCTGTCATTCTTTGTTCATGCTAGTACTTTGCCATGTTTCATGGTAAAGTACACAACCATCTTTTGCCTTGCTAAAGTTCTACTCCATGCATTCAGGGAAGGCATAGAAAATTTGAGAATTAACATGACAAAATGATCAAGTAGAAGCATCCTGTGTTTTTATGCAGTCTTGCCATTTCTTATATTTCTGCTTTTATAAAATGCAGAGATCAGCCTGAGAATATGTATATTCATGATGGTTTTTAATAACAAATTAATCACAAATAAGGTCATTTCAATTTTCCATCATCTACAAAACTGAGCCCAATCATATTTGGTGGGATATTTTGATTTTTGGATAATAACAATGTAAAATTACTTTTGCCTTTTTCTTTTTTTTCAAATTTCCAAAAGATATTTTTGCCAACCCTTGGAATTCCTTGAAAACTAATGTGCCTATTTTCTTTTTAGGCTGAAGGAATACTCCAATGCAACCATATGCTCAAGGAAATTAACAATGATGATGCTCAATTTGTCATGATAAAAAGAACTTGCTCCTACAAAAAAATGCAACAAGGACTAGGGCACACTGGTAATTATGCAACATAACTATATTCATCCGTAGAGTTTGGAGTGCGCTCTAGGTACTGCTTATCAATTAGCAACTCAATACATTTCTTGATCATAGGAATCTGAGGAGCAAATCGAGCACGAGCCTGACTTATCACCTGTTGAGAAAAAGTGAGAAAAAAATTATTAAGAGCCCTAAGCATATAAAATGGACTCTTGAAAGTCCATAAATCTATTTTTTAACTTACAGTAACATCAAAAACTTTTATAAAGTAAAATAAGTTGTTAAATAAGTAGTGTCTTTGTGTATATCTTAGTAAATAAGAGAATCATGATATTGGATTATTAACATATTAATCAAAACAGTAACATGGTCCTAATCTCATTCCACTGTAAATAATATTCTTGGAATTACAAATTCCAACTAATAGTTGCTTTGAATTCTAATATTTGATGATATATACATATATATAATTTAATAATAGTATCAATGAGGGACAAATGAAGGGTGACTCCCAGACGGTCAATGAAACTGCTCATTTTCAAAACCTGCTAACCCCTTCACCTCCATCATCAAGTGCCCTGATGGGCTGATACTCAGTCTCCACTGAGCCCAAGCTCTCTCTATCAACTTCAATTGCATTTATTACACTTTTTCACACATAGGAAGCTGGTAACTGGTGACTGATCTCTTCTTTCTACCACTTTCAGTGGGTGACACAGAAACTGTTCCACAGGGCAGTCCAAAGTTTCTTCCCAGAGAAATCTGTGCGAGCTTCTGAGGAGTTAACAGCCGCTGCAAGGCTGTAGGATTTCCACATTCATGACATGGATATCATAAATGCTGCTCATTTTCAGAACTCATCAATACCTTCACCTCCATCTACTGATGCATCAGACCTATCTTCTTTGACTATATTTCCCATGTTATACAGTGCATCAACACACTGTCACATAATTACTTTATACTAATACCCTTCCATTGCTACACTTTTGGCTAGTTTCACTTACATCAATAGGCAGGCTAAGCAGATAGTTATTTCCTACCCTTTTCAGCTTCTCATACAGTTAAAGACCTGCATTCTGAAGATTGTGGTTTTCTACAAGAGAGAGCAGGGGCAACAGACTGATTGATTGATTCAACTAATTACTCCCCCTTATTTTCCTAGAAGTTGGGATTAATGATGGTTACCTGCTTATGGTGGTCCTGCATGCATGCTGGACAGTAAATCAATCAATCAATCCATTGCCTCTGGTTTCTCTTGCAGTACCTGTGGCCCCTAGAAATCTGACAACAGCCTCCAAGCAGGACCACAGGTCTCTTCGGTACGAGATACTGTGTTGTTGTCAGAGGATTGTTGGTCCAGGGCATTGAAGTATTAACCTAGTTGTATTATACGGGAAGGGAGCTATGCTCGTAGTGACCCATCTTTGTATCTTTCAGCATCAAGGTTTTTCTTAAAATCTTGAACAGTGTTTGCACACACTGTTCCTTTCTCTAAGTTATTCCAGATGTCCAGCACTCTGTGTGGGAAACTATTTTTTTCAGATTTCTTCTATAGTTATCCTTTTTGAGCTTCTTTTCATGACCTCTTGTTTTTCCATTGTCATTTTTTAGTAAATCATTCCTATCAAGGATTTCCATTCCTTTCATGATTCTATAGTCAGCAGATCACCTATTTCTCTTCTCTGCTCCAGTGTTGGTAGTTCCAATTTAGTTTATCTTTGTTAGTATGTTAATTTGGAAAGAGCTGGTGCCAACTTTGTTATTGCTCTCTGTATTCTTTCTAATTTCCTTATATTCTTTTTAGTATTGGGTGTCCATAGTGTCGCTGCATATTCCAGTTTTGGTCTTATTAATGTAACTAATATTTCTTAAAATAATTTCTTCATCCAAATAGTCAAATGCCACTTTCATTGACCTTAATAGGTTGAAGGTTTCTCTGACTATTTTGTTGATATGTTTATCTGGTGTCATGTCTTTATTGATTGTTATTCCAAGGTCTCTTTCCAAGTTCACTTTTTTTATTTCTTCTTCACCAATTTTATAATTTTTTGATTTTCTGTTATTACTTTTTCCAAACTCCATTTTAATACATTTCTTGATATTGAAGTTCACTTCCCACTTTTGAGTCCATTTTCAGATTTTGTCAAGGTCTAATTGTAATGATTCACAGTCCTCCTCTGTTCTCACCTTCTTTAGTATTTTTGCATCATCTGCAAAAAAATTCATATAACACTCAACTCATTCATCCATGTCATCTATATATATGGCAAACATTATTGGAGCCTGCACCAGGATAGGAGGAAAGCTTCTGGGAGCTGTCAAGAGTTTTTATGAGAGTAGTAGAGCTTGTGTCAGGATTAGAGGTGGAGAGAGTGAGTGGTTCAAGGTAAAGGTGGAACTTCGTCAAGGATGTGTTATGTCGCCCTGGCTGTTCAACTTATACATGGATGGGGTAGTGCGAGAGGTAAATGCAAGGGTAGTGGGTCAGGGATTGGAGATGGTTAAAGAAAATGGAGAAAAGTGGGAGGTGAGCCAGCTATTGTTTGCGGACGACACTGTGCTTGTGGCAGGATTGGAGGAGGGATTGAGGAAGTTGGTGGCAGAGTTTGGGAGAGTATGTGATAGAAGAAAGCTAAAGATAAATGTGGGTAAAAGTAAGGTGATGAGATGTACAAGGGATGAAAGTGGCAGTAGACTGGAAGTGAGCATTAAGGGAGAGCGACTGGAGGAAGTGGATAGTTTTAGATACTTGGGTGCAAATGTGGCAGGAAAAGGTGGAGTAGAATGTAGATTGAGAGAAGTGAGTAAATGCCTTGGTGGATTAAAGAGTGTAATGAGGAATAGACATTTGGGAATGGATGCTAAGAGGAGACTGTATGAAGGCGTGATTGTGCCAACAGCACTGTATGGGGCAGAAACATGGAACATAAGAGAGGAAGAGAGGAGTTTGAATGTGTTTGAGATGAGGTGTCCTGAGAAATATGATGGGGGTTACTAGGCTAGATAGAGTGAGAAATGTGGAGGTGAGGAGGAGAACAGGGGTGGAAAGGGAGTTGGGAGATAGGGTTGATGAAAGAATATTAGGATGGTTTGGACACATGGAAAGAATGAGTGAAGAAAGACTAGTAAAAGAGGTATGGAAGGCAGATGTGGAGGGAGTGAACATGAGGGGACGTCCTAGGATGAGGTGGATGGATGGGGTGAAGGGGGCTTTGGGGAAGAGGGGAATGTCTGTTGAGGAAGGACAGGAGAGGACAGAAGACAGGGGTGAATGGAGAATGGTTGTATATGGATGATGTTGTGATGCATGAGGTGGAATGGGCCAGGGGATGAGGTAGTATGTGTGAGCAAAATTTGACGCAGCCTGAAGGGATTTCTCCCCGTCTTCTCCTTTTATGCAAAGGGGGGACAGAGAGGGGGGGTTGCCGATTTAATGAAGAGGCCTTGCTGTGGATGTGCTGTGTCTTGTGACACTGCTCCTGACGCATTCATTCAGTATCCAATTTCCAATTCCATCTGGACCATGCGTTTTTCTGACATCAAGGTTTTTTTTATTTGGTAGCTAATTTCCTTCTTTGTTACAGTTATTTCCTTCATTGGGGGGATTTCTGTCTCTCTATTCCCTCACAGTTAGGTGAGTTCTCAATTGTGAATACCAACTTGAAATAATTGCTCATAATTTCTGCCATTTCTTGTTCTTCT
Organism: Oratosquilla oratoria; assembly: GCF_046742065.1. Classification (NCBI taxonomy): domain Eukaryota; kingdom Metazoa; phylum Arthropoda; class Malacostraca; order Stomatopoda; family Squillidae; genus Oratosquilla; species Oratosquilla oratoria. The sequence goes on from NC_134814.1 coordinate 18,139,698, forward strand.
GTATATTCATGACTTCCTTGGCACAGCTTTTCTATTTCTTGTTTGTTTTTTAGTTTACCATTCACATATCTGTAAAACAGTTTAGGTTGTTCCTTGCATTTTTCTATTATTTCTTTTTCATAGTTTCTCTTTTCTTATCTGCGTATTTTTACATAATCATGCAAAGATGGTGTGTGGAACAAGAAGGACAGGAGGAAATAGAAGGAAGGGTAGTGAATGGTGGGATGGGGAAACAAAGAAGGTTGTAGAAGAAAAGAAGTGAGCTTTCACAGATTAGTTACAAAATAGGACAAGGGAGTCATATGAGAGGTACAAAGAAAAGAAAAGAGAAGTAAAGCAAAAGGTAAAGGAGGCAAAAAGGGGAGCAGATGTGAAATGGGGTAAGAGTATGACAGAAAATTTTGAAAGTGAAAAAGATGTTTTGGAAAGAAATTAAGAGAGGAAGAGGAGGCAAATCAAGTAGAGAAGAAAAGGTAAAAGGTGCAGATGATGGAAGAGAAGGCAGTAAGGGGAAGATGGGCAGAATATTTTAGGGAGTTGCTAAATGTGAAGGAGGATAGGGAGAGAAAGATAGTTGCGGTGGGAAGTGCTAAGAAAATGACTGTGATGGGTGAGGAAAATGGAGGTGAAATAAGGAAGAATGAAAGGCAGGCAGTTGTTAAGATGATGAGAACAGGTAAGGCACCTGGTCTGGATGGATGCCATGCAGAATGTCTAAAAAAAGGAGATACAGTGATGGTGGACTGGGTGGTGAGGTTATTTAATGTTTGCTGGACAGAAGGTAAAGTGCCGGAGGACTGGGAGTGCCTGTATAGTTCCAATTTAAAAGGGAAAAGGGGACAAGTGTGTGGTAGTTTCAGAGGGATTAGCTTGTTAAGTGTAGTTGGGAAGGCTTACGGGAGGATCTTGATTGAGAGGATTACGAGAGGAACAGAGGGAGTAATTGGCAAGAAACAGTGTGGATATAGGACAAGTAGAGGTTGTGTAGATCAGATTTTTGTGGTACGACAGATATGTGAGAAAGCTATAGGAAAGGGGAAGGATGTTTTTTGGGCTTTTATGGATCTGGAAAAGGCTTATGACAGGGTAGACAGCAAAGCACTGTGGGAGGTTTTGCAGATATATGGGATAGGAGGAAAGATTTTAGGAGCTGTCAAGAGTTTTTAAGAGAGTAGTAGAGCATGCGTCAGGATTAGAAATGGAGAGAGTGGTTTGAGGTAAAGGTGGGACTTCGCCAGGGATGTGTTATCTCACCCTGGCTGTTAACTTATACATGGATGAGGTGGTGCGAGAGGTAAATGCAAGGGTGGTGGGTCACGGATTTGAGACGTTTAAAGAAAATGAAGAAAAGTGGGAGATAAGCCAGCTGTTGTTTGCAGACGACACTGCACTTGTAGCAGGATCAGAGGAGGAATTGAGGAAGTTAGTGACAGAGTTTGGGAAAGTGTGTGAAAGAAGGAAGTTGAAGATATATGTGGGTTAAAAGTAAGGTGATGAGATGTACAAGGGGTGAAAGTGGCAGGAGACTGGGAGTGAGCATTAAGGGAGAGCGACTGGAGGAGTGGATAGTTTTAGATACTTGGGTGCAAATGTGGCAAGAAAGGATGGAGTGGAGGTAGAATGTAGATTGAGAGAAGCGAGTAAATGCCTTGGTGGATTAAAAAGTGTAATGAGGAATAGACAATTGGGAATGAAGGCTAAGAGGAGATTGTATGAAAGAGTGATTGTGCCAACAGCAGTGTATGGGGCAGAAACATGGAACATAAGAGAGTAAGAGAGGAGTTTGAATATGTTTAAGATGAGGTGTCAGAGAAGTATGATAGGGGTTACTAGGCTGGACAGAGTGAGAAATGAGGAGGTGACGAGAATGGCGGTGGTAAGGGAGTTGGGAGATAGGGTGAATGAAAGAGTATTGGGATGGTTTGGACACATGAAAAGAATGAGTGAAAAAAGACTAGTATAGGAGGTATGGAAGGTAGATGTGGAGGCAGTGAACATGAGGGGGCCACCTAGGATGAGATGGATGGATGGGGTGAAAGGGGCTTTGGGGAAGAGGGGAATGTTTGTTGAGGAAGGACGGGAGAGGACAGAAGACAGGGGTGAATGGAAAATGGTTGTATATGGATGATGTTGTGATGCATGAGGTGGAATGGGTGGGGAAGTAGTATGTGTGAGAAAACTTTGACACAGCCTGAAGGGATTTCTCCCCGCCTTCTCCTTTTCTGTATGGGGGGATGGAGAGGGGGGTCACCGAATTAATGAAGTGGCCTTGCTGTGGATGTGCTGTGTCCTGCGACATTTCTGACCCAGGGCAGTGGATAAGATACAGGGATGACCCATAATCCAGGAGGTGCCAAGAATACAGGGAGGGTAGAGTGTGGAGGGGAGTGGAGTGTATTGGGGATGGAATGGATGGGAATGGTTTTTATGCCTTTGTTTTTTGGCTACCTCCCTTGTGCGGGGGAAAAAGCCTTTGTTATATGTATGTACCATTTTCTCAGCCTCAGGTCCACCACTTTCTAAAAGAATTATTCTTTTCTGCCTCAGTTCTTTTTCATTTTTTCATTCGCTTCATTTCTAAGCTCTTTTTCTTTTTCTTCATCACTCATTTCGTTTTTATCCATGGATTTTTGTGTTGTTCACTGCTTGCTAGTTTTGCTGTTCTAGATAGTACTTCCTATGCCATCATTTGTGATCTAAGTTTTACTTTTAGTGGCCTATATTGCTTTTGTTTTGCGTATCTACCTATTCTATAAGTTTCTTCGACTTCTGTATGTAACCTTTGTCCCTCCTCTTAAATCTCTTTCAAAATTTCTTAAGTGATCTCTTTTTCCTCTTTTTCTCTCTGATACCAAGGAACATCATGCTTTCCTTTAATACCATAGATTACAATGCATCTTTTTTTGTCCACTGTATCCTACCAAATTACCTTTCTCTTTAATCACTTGGATTACCGTTTCCTTAGCATTCTCCTTGACCTGCTGTTCCACTATTTCTTTAAAAGATAATTTTTTACTTTCCTGTTCTACCTTCCACTGTTTCTTTATTTCTTGGAAGTCATTTTCTTTGATCTTTTCTTCCACTTTCTCAGTCACTGCCTATATTTGTTCCTTCATCTTTCTTTAATACCCTCATTCCTATTCATATCTTAATTTTTCAATCTTTTATTTTCTCCCTTTATCCTATTTAGTTCCATTTTCAACTTAGCTATTTCCCTGTTACTTTCTTCATTGACCTTTCTTGATAGGGCTACTTCTTTGTATATACTTTTGCATTCAATTTTGAGTTTGATTATTTCATCTAAAAATTCATTAATTTCCCTATTTCTTATATTTTCAAACCTGGGTTCTCTTTCTGTATCTATCCCTCTATACATAGTTATTACATACATACATCAAAGGCTTTTTCCCCCTTACACAGGGGGTAGCCAAAAAGAAAAAGGCATAGAAACCACTCCCACCTATTCCATTTCCTATATATTCCACTCCCCTCCACCCTCCCTCTTATCTTGGCACCTCCTGGATGACGGGTCATCCCTGTATCCTGTCTACTGCCCTGGGTCAGAGGCAGTGTTGCAAGACACAGCACATCCACAGCAAGGCCACTCCATAAATTCGGCGACCCCCACTCTCCGTCCCCCCATGCAGAAAAGGAGAAGACAGGGAGAAACCTCTCCGGGCTGCGTCAAATTTTTTCTCATACATACTTCCTCACCCCCCATCCCCTAGCCACTCCCCCTCATCCATCACAGCATCATCTATACACAATCCCTCTCCATTCACCCCTATCTTCTGTCCTCTCCCATCCTTCCTTCACAGACATTCCTCTCTTTTGTAATGCCCCTTTCACCCCATCCATCCATCTCATCCTAGGACGCCACCTCATATTCAATCCTTCCACCTCTGCCTTCCACACTTCTTTTACTAATCTTTCTTCACTCATTCTTCCCATGTGTCCAAACCATCCTAATACTCTTTCATCAACCCTATCTCCCAGCTCCCTTTCCACCCCTGTTCTCCTCACCTCCTCATTTCTCACTCTATCTAGCCTGGTAACCCCCTATCATACTTCTCAGACATTTCATCTCAATTCAAACACTCTCTTCCTCTCTCATGTTCCATGTTTCTGCCTCATACAGTGCTGTTGGCACAATCACTCCTTCATATAACCTCCTCTTAGCATCCATTCCCATGTCTATTTCTCATTACACTTTTTTTTGTTATCATCCCTGTTAAATCCTGAGAAAACATTTCTATCAAACCTTTGGTATGTCTTTGGGGTCTCGTTCAGGCATGTTTTTTTTTTTTTTTGTATGACAGCAAGTGGAGACTCAATTATACTTATGTCTAGACATCTTTTTGTAGGTTCTTTTTCCCTATAATATTCATTTTTTCTTCCATTATTGTCACTGATTGTGAAAAAAATAAAATAAAGATACAAAGATGGTTACACTGTCAGTCACTCAATCTATGTAACTCCCTTCTTGTTATGTGTAAACAACTAGGTGGAGGATGGTTGGTTCCAAAATTGTTCATCTGCGAATTACTAGATAGTGGTCTGGAGTGTATTTTCGAGATGTCCTGCTTCGATATCTACTTGAGTGTGTGTCTTCTGTGTCTTCTCTGTGGTGGTTGCATTGGGGCAGTTTGAATCTGTGTTCAGGCCTATTCTGTGTTGATACTGTCTTAAGGCTGGTTGGTGTCCTAAGTACAGATATACTAATGTAGAGGAGAGGACGGGGGGGTCACTGATTTAATGAAGCGGCCTTGCTGTGGATGTGCTGTGTCTTGCGACACTGCTCCTGATCCAGGGCAGTGGACAAGGTGCAGGGATGACCCGTCATCCAGGAGGTGCTAAGATAAGAGGGAGGGTGGACGGGTGTGGAGTGTATTCAGGGATGGAATGGGTGGGAATGATTTTATGCCTTTTCCTTTTTGGCTACCTCCCTTGTAAGGGGGAAAAGGCCTTGGTATATGTATGTATGTAGTTCTTATCAGGTGTGAGAGGATTTTTTTCTGTGGGGCTTATGTCTGGGGGCTGTTGATGAAGTAACGAGTTTGATGGTCTACCTTGAAGGGCTTGTTTAGTGATCTAAGTGTATATGTGTTTTTGTGTGGTATTGGTGGTAAGTTGTTGTTGTTGTTGTCGTTCCCTAGACTGTCTGTCCGAGCAGTCCCGTCTCCCCAAGGAATGCCACAGCCGAAACTGGGTTTTCCCACAAATCCTTTAGAGAGTGTATGTTGTGTTGTTTGCGTGCATGATTGTGTATAATGCAGTCTTCCATTATGTGTTGTATGGTATGGGGTGAAATGTTACATCCTGGGCAGCTGTTCACAATGCGGTTATCCAGCCTCTTCTGGTAGCTTAGAATTGCTGGGTGGTGGCCGCACCGCAGTCTGGCCAGGTGGACTCTGTCCTTTCGTGGGAGAGAGGATTTAGAAGGGTGGATATCAGGGGGTCTGGCATGCAGCAGTGTGTTGTCTTTCAGTGTGTTAATGGAGCGGTGAGTGATATGATTATGAATATGTTTCCGGAGGCTGGTATTTGGTGGTTGTGGAGGAAGAGAAGAGAGTATCTGTGTGTAATACAGGTTTCTTGGTGTGTGTGGGTGTTCTGCTATGTAGTATAGTGGGTGTGATGTGTTTGTGGTGGCTGCGGCAAGTGTTTGTGTGCCTCTCATGTCAAGGTGGTCTTTGACTTTGAGGACTTTTGTTTCATGGTGTAAATGGTCTGTAGGTGTTGTATTTATGCAGCCTGTAATTGTTTTTAGGGCTTTGTTTTGTATGATTTGAAGGGTGTTGTGGTGTGTCTCACTGAGATTAGGAGCCCATGCAGGACTCGCATAATTCATCACTGAGCATTTGCATTGTTTGTATATTGTTGTATTAGTTTCTTTGTTTTGTCCAAATGTTGTTCCAGTGATTGACTTAAATGCATTAAGTCTAGGTGTGCATTTGTTTTTTATGTTTGTGATGTGTTGTTTGAAAGACATGGATGTATTGTATGTTACACCAAGAATTTTCAGTGTGTTTGTGTGTGGTATTAGAGTGTTGTTGATGTAGAGATGAGGTATGTATTTGTGTTCTTTTGTCCAGTTGGTGAGAAGTGTTGCTGTAGATTTGGTTGGAGCTATTTTGAGTCTGTTTGTGATGAACCATGTGTTGAGTGTATCAAGGTATGGCTGGATTATTTCTGCAGCTTTGTCTGTGTTATGATGTGTGCATGTGATTGTTATGTCATCTGCGTAGGAAGAGATTTGTATTTCTGAGGTGTCTGGTGTGGGTAAGTCATGCATGTATAGATTAAAGAGCGTGGGGGATAGAACAGAGCCCTGTGGTACTCCATTCTTAATGTTTCTGATGTGCGATGATTGGCCATTATATGACACATAAGCATTCCTACCTGCCAGATAATTGGCCATCCATCTTTTGGTGTTATTGTGCATGTTTGTGTTATGGGAGCTTGAATAATGCACTGTTGATATGTTTTTTTGTTTTTTGTTTTTTTGCATTCTGTTTGTGGTACTTGTGTGTGATATTTAGCTTTTGGTGCAGAATTATGTTCCTACCATTTTTATACGATGTTCTATGGGGAGGATTTTTCCAGGAGGAGCCAAGAAAAGATGGAGGGAAGGGTGGTTAGTGGGAGTGGATTATGTGGGGATGAAATGGATGGGAGTGGATTATGCCTTTGACCTTGGCTACCTTCTTATAAGGGGAAAAAAAGCCCTTGGTATATGTATGTATGTAGCTATTCAATAAGGATGGTTTTAGTGCATCCTGTTCTCTCTCTGCTCCATTCTGTAGAGTTTGTAAATTGTTTATGTTTATTTTGCTGATTGTTGGGAACTATGCTGTGGCTCTTATGAATTGCCTGTAGGTGGTTATTAGAATTTCTTGCTGTTATCCTTAGTGCCTATGAGGTACTTAACCCGTATATTGCCAGGCAAATGTTGAATATACTCCCCCAGTGTCGGAGCCAAAATAGATTTTTTTTATTGCTTAAATAAACTCAAAATTATGTAAAACCAACAAATCTTGCTTATTTTGATTCACCTTAGCCTAGAAGTGGAGAAACTGGGTCAATTTTGTCGAGATATGCATTTAAAAGTTTGGTAGAACATCCGTAGACTTTCTTTCGCTCCTCACATGGGTTGAACGAGGTTGTATTTTTTTGGGGGAAGCTTCGTTAGAATTTCAGAGAGTGAAGGAATTTGACATTTATGATGTTTCAAGTCAATGTACAGTCATCCATAATAGTCTGACACTTATGGAAAAGATGATTGTAAATAGTTTTTGTGGATTTTTTGGCAAATATTTATCACTTTGTTATGTGGTAAATTGATTCTTTGGTATCTTTTTATTTCTAATAATTTCATAGAGGATAGGTGATTGTGGTGTTTCCTATTATTCTGGTAAACATTTTTGTGAGCATCCATCACACCATTATTGCCCAGCCATATTTTGTATTACACATTTATTAAGAAAATTGGCAGTGTGAAATTGACAGTTCTATATGTCTGAATAGATACTAAATAGCACCTGCCTGTCAAAGTACAACTTCACCTCCTCATACTTCGTTTTGTACACCAGAATTGCCTAAAATTACGTCCTACAGGCCGATTTTATACCCCAAGTTACCCCCAAATAATTGCTACCAGGTTGCCAGTTTTGTCAATAAATCAAATAATTTAGGTGCCTTTTATAGCCAATGGATAGAGCTACTTGATCATTACCACAGATTTGACCCTGGATATAATGCCTATTTTTGGCAAATTTTCTAATTGCGGCATATGACGTATGCCGTTGATGCTCAAACCATAAAACAATTGTGGCATATAACGTATGCTGCTGACACTGTATGAATTAAGTAGGTTTGCTTTCTTGTTGTTTTTTGCTGTAAGGTAGTCAATGCCAGGAGGTGCATAGCTGTGGCCAAAGCAATCTCCATTGTCCAATTATGTAATTGGACTGTTGGGGTATGTAACAGTCCCTGGTGGGAACTGGAGGGGAGTGCAGGGCTCGAACCTACAACTAAGTGATTGTAAGACCAGCATGATTCCAATTACATCACAGCACTAGTGTGAGCAACATCACTGTTGTTGTACAACAAAGTAGCATTTTATGTCTATGAACAGAGATTTCCTCTAACATAGACAAAATGTGTGGCTCTGGTCTGTAGGGGTGTCCCATATAGTCCCTAAAGTATCTGCTGCATGCTACTGTGTAAATTTTACTGCAAACTAATATGCAGCCAATATCCCAGATGGGGTATACAGATAATATAAATTTGCCCCTTAAGTAAATAGCCATCTGCCAGTAGGGATATCAACACCTATCAAGCATCTCACCATAATACTGATGACCCACTTTCGGAGAAGAATAAGCGAAGATATAGAGATCTGTATATTTCGATCACTTACTGTGATCCTTCTTCAGCTGAAGAGGATCACAGCAAGTGATCGAAATATACAGATCTCTATATCTTCGCTTATTCTTCTCCGAAAGTGGGTCATCAGTACTATTTTGCAAATGTGCTACGACATAACTTTGTTGCATCTAACCATGTTCAATGGATGAATGCTAGATTAAACCCAGTAACTACCATAATCTTACCTCCTGAATGAGCAGGTTGTGTTTGAGTAGTTTCCTTGCTTTCATGATGCGAACAATGGCAGCTTGTAGATAAAGTTTTCTGTCTTCATCAACGGCTGAATGTGTGTGCTCTACTTCCTGCTGTTGCTCACGAGCAGCTTGTACACTGATTTTGAACTTGGTACGTTTGTTTGAGTATTCCATGTTGAGGTTTACCAAAGATTCACCCTTTAGTTCCTGAATACAATGAAAAGGAGTTTGAATTCTTACATCTAATAGCCTGTATGGGGCAGAAACATGAATCATAAGAGAGGAAGAGAGAAGGAATTTGAATGTGTTTGAAGGTGTCTGAGAAGTATGATGGGGGTTACTAGGATAGATAGAGTGAGAAATGAGGAGGTGAGGAGGAGAGCAGGGGTGGTAAGGGAGTTGGAAGACAGGGTAGATGAAAGAGTATTGGGATGGTTTAGACACATGGAAAGAATGAGTGAAGAAAGACTAGTAAGTAGATGTGGAGGGAATGAACATGAGGGGATTTCTCCCCGTCAGCATGAGGGGACGGAGAAGGGGGGTCCCCGATTTAATGAAGCGGCCTTGCTGTGGATGTGCTGTGTCTTGCGACACTGCCTCTGACCCAGTGCAGTGGACAAGATGCAGGGATGACCCGTCATCCAGGAGGTGCCAAGATAAGAGGGAGGGTAGAGGGTGGAGGGGAGTGGAGTGTATTTAGGGATGGAATGGGTGTGAATGGTTTTTATGCCTTTTTCTTTTTGGCTACCTCCCTTGTAAGGGGAAAAAAGCCTTTGGTATATGTATGTATGTATATCTAATAGAGCTTTACGAATTTTTCTATATAACATTCCTTGCTTTTCTTTTACTGCTCATCTCAAAATCTTCATTACTTGCACAGTTTAACCTTCTAAACCTAAAACAACTTCCTTATTCTTTATCACCATATATACATACATACATATACAAAGGGCTTTTTTCCCCCCTTATAAGGGAGGAAGCCAAGGTCAAAAGACATAATTCCACTCTCGCCTATTTCATCCCCACCCACTCCACTCCCATTGACCACCCTCCCTCCCTTCCTCTTTTCTTGGCTCCTCCTGGATGACAGGTCATCCCTGCATCTTGCCCATTGCCCTGGGTCAGAAGCAATGCAGCAAGATGCAGCACATCCACAGCAAGGCCACTTCATTTACATCATTAAATTTGAGGTAACACAACAAAGGTAACAATATTTTGTTTTCTAATTCTATTTATTATGATGGTAATTTTAATCATCATTTAATTCACTATTATACAATATTGTATAATACTGTTTACATAATAATATACTTCAAATTAGAATATATTCAAAAAGAATAACACAGTCTGCCTTGAAGAAATACAGCTTACCTGAGCATTAGTTGTTAAAAGTTTACTATCAATAAGTGACTGAAGGTACTTAGAAAATTGTTCATCATTTAATCGTGTGTGAGTCTGAAGTTCATTGCAAGTTAGTGAATCCACCTGGAATTAGATAAATCACCATAAGTTATAAGAACATAAAGAACAAATAATTCATTTATTGCCCAGGTCAATAAACTAACAAGATTTCCAAAGAGAAGCAATCATACATGTACGCAATAAAGAAATACAACTCATAACCATAAGCAACAATTCATACACCAGAAATTGCATCACTTCTCTCACATGCTAACTCTCTTCCTCATGATTTTCCTAAGCAAGCCCCCATGCAGTCACCCTTCCCATTCCAAACAGCTCTTAGCAGGATTAGATGATTTACTCCAGTCATGAATCCTGTGGATGTTCCTTTCATATTTTCCCATACTTTACACTGAGGGTTGTCTCTTGTGGAGATAACCCTGTGAGTGGGTCAGGGGAGTATGCCCAAGTAATCAGAGTTGATCTTTAATTTCAGAATAATCACTGGTTTGATATAGTCATAACTGTGATACCCCACAATTCTCACAGCCTTACAGCAAGACGAGAAACACAAATGACTTGAGATTTAGATCTTTGTCCTCCTGCAACAATGTCATGTACACTGCTCCAGCAAATTTCATGAAATTAAATCTCAAGGTTTCAGAATAGTGCAATTTTACAAAGGTGGTGTGAAAAAGAACTTATACAACAACATTCAGGACTCTCATAAACCTTTTGCACCACCATCTAACTGGAGTGTGTCAGGTGTCACTGTCCACCCTACCCTTCCTCCCCTGTGCCACACTCCCTTACTCTCCCTCTCCATCCTTTGCACATACTCAACCTTTTCCCTCACTACTGTGAAAGGTAATGTCCAAGAGCACATTCGTATACCCTCATATATACTTTATTTGGAATAAGGCGGACATCAATATAAAGGGTTTTTGGGCTGTAGAGGCATTCTACAAGGGCTAACAAACTCTTACAATTTTTCAAGTTTCGTGACAGTCTCTGTCCCTTTACCTTACACAACTTGTGGGCACAATGCACTCTGGTTGAGAAAGTCCATGACACTATGGGCCATACCAATCTTTCAAAGAACTTCTTGGCATGACCCACCGCAGTGTTATGTACTACACTATCAAAGTATGTGAAGCTTTTTAAGACCTCATTGTCTTTGTCACATACATACATACACTCATAAGACTGAAATTAGTATATGCTGTATCAATGTGGGCACTTACAACAACAACAACAAAATAAAAGAAAATTAGAAAGAATCCAAAGAGCAGCGACAAAAATGGAACCCACACTATCAAATCTGACATATGAACAAAGATTGGAGAAATTACAGCTGTCAACACTAGAGCAGAGAAGGGAAAGAGGCAATTTGTTGACCATTTTCAGAATTATGAAAGGGATGGAAGTTCTCGATAGAGACAACCAATTAAAATGGGACAAAAGAGAAACAAGAGAACATGGGCCTGGCAGTGAGAAGAGTGTAGAGGAAAGGGAGGCCTTTAGGATAGATTTAAATGAGTCCATAGAGGATTTAGGGAGAAATGTCAATGTAATAGTACTGGGAGACCTTAATGCTAGGGTAGGAAATGGTCCAATTGATGGAGTGGTTGGGAAATGTGGAGTTCCAGGAAAGAATCGTAGTGGAGAGTTGATGGTGGAAATGTGTCTAGAAAGAGAGTTGATGATAGCAAATACAATGTTTTGGAAGAAAGTCAAGCATAAGTACACATGGGAGAGGGTGGTGGATGGAAGGGTGGTAGATAGAGCATTAATGGATTATGTAGTGGTAAATAGGATTATGATAGGAAGAGTTAAGGATGTACATGTGCTAAGGGGAGAGGGTGGGGGAATATCAGATCATTTTTTGGTGGAAGGTAAGTTGAGAGTGGAGGATAGATGGAGAAAGAGGAAAGGGACAAAAGGTAGGGAGGTTCTTATAGTGAACTCTTTGAATGAAAAGGAAAAGGAGAAGGAGTACAAAAAGAAGCTGAAGGAGGAGTGGGAGGGAGTGAAGGATAGAGTAGAGCTAGGTGTGGAGGAGGAATGGGGATGGTTCAAGGAGGGAGTCACAAAGTGTGCAAGGATGGTGTGTGGAACAAGAAGGACAGGAGGAAATAGTAGGAAGGGTAGTGAATGGTGGGATGAGGAAACAAAGAAGGTTGTAGATGAGAAGCGAGCTTTCACAGATTGGTTACAAAATAGGATGAGGGAGTCATATGAGAGGTACAAAGAAAAGAAAAGAAAAGAGAAGTAAAGCAAAAGGTAAAGGAGGCAAAGAGGAGAGCAGATGTGAAATGGGGTAAGAGTATGACAGAAAATTTTGAAAGTAATAAAAAGATGTTTTGGAAAGAAATTAAGAGAGGAAGAGGAGGCGAATCAAGTAGAGAAGAAAAGGTGAAAGGTGCAGATGGAGAGATGATAATGGAAGAGAAGGCAGTAGGGGAAGATGGGCAGAGTATTTTAGGGAGTTGCTAAATGTGAAGGAGGATAGGGAAGGAAAGATAGTTGCAGTGGGAAATGCTAAGAAAATGACCGTGATGAGTGAGGAAATTGGAGGAGAAATAAGGAAGGATGAAGTGAAGGCAGTTGTTAAGATGATGAAAGCAGGTAAGGCACCTGGTCTGGATGGATGCCATGCAGAATGTCTAAAAAAAGGAGGTACAGTGATGGTGGACTGGCTGGTGAGGTTACTTAATGTTTGCTGGAGAGAGGGTAGAGTGCCGGAGGACTGGAGGAGTGCCTGTATAGTTGCTTTTTACAAGGGAAAAGGGGACAAGTGTGTGTGTAGTAGTTTCAGAGGGATTAGAAACATGGAACATAAGAGAGGAAGAGAGAAGGATTTTGAATGTGTTTGAGATGAGGTGTCTGAGAAGTATGATGGGGGATACTAGGCTAGATAGAGTGAGAAATGAGGAGGTGAGGAGGAGAACAGGGGGGGAAAGGGAGTTGGGAGATAGGGTTGATGAAAGAGTATTAGGATGGTTTGGACACATGGAAAGAATGAGTTAAGAAAGACTAGTAAAAGAAGTATGGAAGGCAGATGTGGAGGGAGTAAACATGAGGGACGTCCTAGGATGAGGTGGATGGATGGGGTGAAAGGGGCTTTGGGGAAGAGGGGAATGTCTGTTGAGGAAGGACGGGAGAGGACAGAAGACAGGGGTGAATGGAGAATGGTTGTATATGGATGATGTTGTGATTGCATGAGGTGGAATGGGCGGGGGTATGGGGGGTGAGGTAGTACGTCTGAGCAAAATTTAATGCAGCCTGAAGGGATTTCTCACCGTCTTCTCCTTTAATGCAATGGGGGGACGGAGATGGGGGTCGCCGATTTAATGAAGCATCCTTGCTGTGGATGTGCTGTGTCTTGCGACACTGCTTCTGACCCAGGGCAGTGGACAAGGTGCAGGGATGACCCATCATCCAGGAGGTGCTAAGATAAGAGGGAGGGTGGAGGGGTGTGGAGTGTATTCAGGGATGGAATGGGTGGGAATGATTTTATGCCTTTTCCCTTTTGGCTACCTCCCTTGTAAGGGAGAAAAAACCTTGGTATATCTATGTATGTATGTATGTATATATGTATATATATATATATGACATGGATAAAGGTGTAAAATGTTATATGAAATGCTGCAAAACTACTAAAGAAAGTAAGTACAGAAAAAGACTGTGAGTCACTATAGAGAGACCTGGACGAAGAATGGGAATGGAGCCAAAAATGCGAAGTAAACTTCAACATCAAGAAATATAGTATAATGGAGTTTGAAAAAAGTAAAAATAGATCAGGGCAATATAGAATTGGTACAAAGGAAGTAAAAAAAAAAAGTCAGCTCCGAAAAAGGACCTACGAGTAATTAACAAAAAAATGACACCAGACAAACATGTTAACAAAATAGTCAAAGAAACCTACAATTTACTAAAATCAATAAAGGTGGCCTTTAACTACTTGGATGAGGTAATGATAAAGATAATATTAGTCACACTGATACGACCTGTGGTGGGTGATAGAATGCTGCCACCAAGTATTCCCACTTGAATCGTAAGAGGCGACAAAAACAGGACGGGGATTAGGACTAGGCATCCTTCTCCCTATAGCCTCGCAGGGGACATTCCTAAAAAAGTAAAGACATAAGAGGGTCTAGGAGTTTTCCAACCAGTACCCTAAGGTTTGGGTCTTTTAATGTGTGTGGATGTAGTATAGATGAGGCTAAAAGGGAAGAGATAAGCAGTATGTTTGTGAGAAGAAAGATGGATGTGTTGGCTTTGAGTGAAACTAAGTTGAGAGGGAGGGGCAAGTGTGAGTTTGGGAGTGTAGTAGGGAAGTTCTCATGAGTGAAGAGAGGGCGAGGGAGAGAAAGAGTGGCTATACTAGTAAGTGAAGAGAGGGCGAGGGAGAGAAAGAGTGGCTATACTAGTAAGTGAAGAGATAGGTAAATGTGTACTGGAGTGGAAGGAGGTTTCTTCAAGGATAATGTGGATGAAGGTGAAACTGAGAAAGGAGATGTGGGTTTTTGTAAGTGCATATAGGCCTGGCAGTGAGAAGTGTATAGGATAGGGAGGCTTTTTGGATAGATTTAAATGAGTGCATAGAGGGATTAGGGAGAAACATCAATGTAGTAGTATTGGGAGACCTTAATTCTAGAGTAGGAAATGAACCAATAGATGGAGTGGTTGGGAAATGTGGAGTTCCAGGAAAGAATCATAGTGGAGAGTTGATGGTGGAGATGTGTCAAGAAACAGTTAGTGATAGCAAATACAGTGTTTAGGAAAAAAGTCAAGCATAAGTACACATGGGAGAGGGTGGTAGATGGTAGGGTGGTAGACAGAGTATTAATGGACTATGTAGTGGTAGATAGGAGTATAATGGGAAGAGTTAAAGATGTATATTCTAAGGGGAGAGAGTGGGGGAATATCAGATAATTTTTTGGTGGAAGGTAAGTTGAGAGTGGAGGATAGATGGAGGAAGAGGAAAAGAACAGAAGGTAGGGAGGTGCTTAGAGTGAACTGTTTAAATGAGAAAGAAAAGGAGGAGTATAAGAAGAAGCTGAGAGGAGTGGGAGGAAGTGAAGGATAGAGTAGAACTAGGAGTGGAGGAGGAATGGGTTCAAGGAGGGAGTCAAAAAGTGTGCAAAGATGGTGTGTGGAACAAGGAGGATGGGAGGAAATAGAAGGAAGGGTAGTGAGTGGTGGGATGAGGAAACAAAGAAGGTTGTAGAAGAGAAGAGGAGAGCTTTCATAGATTGGTTTCAAAATAGGATGAGGGAATCATATAAGAGGTACAAAGAAAAGAGAAGTAAAGCATAAGATAAAGGAGGCAAAATGGAGAGATGTGAAATGGGGTAAGAGTATGACAGAAGATTTTGTAAGTAATAAAAAGATGTTTTGGAAAGAAATTAAGAGAGGAAGTGGAGGCAAATTAAATAGAGAAGAAATGGTAAAAGGTGCAGTTGAAGATATGATAATGGAAGAGAAGGCAGTAAGAGGAAGATGGGCAGAGTATTTTAGGGATTTGCTAAATGTGAAGGAGGATAGGGAGGGAAAGGTAGTTGCAGTGGGAAGTGCAAAGAAAATGAGAGTAATGAGTGAGGAAAATGGAGGAGAAATAAGGAAGGATGAAGTGAAGGCAGTTGTTAAGATGATGAGAGCAAGTAAGGCACCTGGTCTGGATGGATGTCATGCAGAATGTCTGAAAAAAGGAGGTACAGTGATGGTGGACTAGCTGGTGAGGTTATTTAATGCTTGTTTAAAAGAGGGTAGAGTGTCGGAGGACTGGAGGAGAGCCTGTATAATTCCACTTTACAAGGGAAGGAGGACAAGTGTGAGTGTAGTAGTTTCAGAGGGATTAGCTTGTTAAGTGTAGTTGGGAAGGCTTATGGGAGGGTCTTGATTGAGAGGATTAGGAGAGGAACAGTGTGGGTTTAGGACAGGTAGAGGTTGCGTAGATCAGATTTTTGTGGTAAGACAGATATGTAAGAAAGCTATAGGAAAAGGTAAGGATGTGTTTTGGGCTTTTATGGATTTGGAAAAGGCTTATGACAGGGTAGACAGGAAGGCACTGTGGGAGGTATTGCAGATATATGGAATAGGAGGAAAGCTTTTAGAAGCTTCAAGAGTTTTTATGAAAGTAGTAGTGTGTGTCAGGATTAGAAATGGAGAGAGCGAGTAGTCCGAGGTAAAGGTGGGACTTCGTCAGGGATGTGTTATCTCACCCTGGCTGTTCAATTTATATATGGTTTGGTTGGTGCAAGAGGTAAATGCAAGGGTGGTTGGCCATGTATTGGAGATGGTTAAAGAAATTGGAGAAAAGTGGGAGGTAAGCCAGCTGTTGTTTGCTGATGATACTGCGCTTGTAGCAGGATCAGAGGAGGGATTGAGGAAGTTAGTGACAGAGTTTGGGAAAGTGTGTGAAAGAAGAAAGTTGAAGATAAATGTGGGTAAAAGTAAGGTGATGAGATGTACAAGGGGAGAAAGTGGCAGCAGACTGGAAGTGAGTATTAAGGGAGACTGGTGGAAGTGGAGGTAGAGTGTAGATTGAGAGAAGCGAGTAAATGCCTTGGTGAATTGAAAAGTGTAATGAGAAATAGACATTTGGGAATGGATGCTAAGAGGAGATTGTATGAAGGAGTGATTGTACCAATAGCACTCTATGGGGCAGAAACATGGAACATAAGAGAGAGAGAAGGAGTTTGAATGTGTTTGAGATAAGGTGCCTGAGAAGTATGATAGGGGTTACTAGGCTGGATAGAGTGAGAAATGAGGAGGTGAGGAGGAGAACAGGGGTGGAAAGGAAGTTGGGAGATAGGGTGGATGAAAGAGTATTGGGATGGTTTGGACACATGGAAAGAATGAGTGAAGAAAGATTAGTAAAAGAGGTGTGGAAGGCAGATGTGGAGGGAGTAAACATGAGGGGGGCGGCCTAGGATGAGATGGATGGATGGGGTAAATGGGGCTTTGGGAAAGAGGGGAATGTCTGTTGAGGAAGGACGGAAGAGGACAGAAGACAGGGGTGAATGGAGAATGGTTGTATATGGATGATGTTGTGATGCATGGGGTGGAATGGGTGGGGGATGGGGGGTGAGGAAGTATGTGTGAGAAAAATTTGATGCAGCCCGAAGGGATTTCTCCCCATCTTCTTTTCTGCATGAGGGGATGAAGAGGGGGGGGGGAATTTAATGAGGCGGTCTTGCTGTGGATGTGCTGTGTCTTGCAACACTGCTTCTGACCCAGGGCAGTGGACAAGATGCAGGGATGACCCGTCATCCAGGAGGTGCCAAGATAAGAGGGAGGGAATAGGATGGAGGGGAGTGGAGTGTGATAGGGATGGAATGGGTGGGAGTGGTTTTTATGCCTTTGTTTTTTGGCTACCTCCCTTATAAGGGGGAAAAAGCCTTTGGTATATGTATGTATGACCTTGATTGGAGTATGCTGTGACACTATGGACACCCAGCACAAAAAAGAATATAAAGAAATTGGAAAGAAACCTAAGAGAAAATGACAAAAATGGCACCAACACTTTCAAAATTGACATACGAACAAAGATTGTCCAAACTGGAACTACCAACCCTGGAACAAAGAAGAGAAAGAAGCAATCTACTGGCCATTTACAGATTCATGAAAGGCATGGAAGTCTTTGACAAAGATTTATTAAAGTGGGACAAAAGAAAAACAAGAGGCCATGAAAAGAAACTCAAAATGGATAGTTATAGAAGAGATTTGGGGAAAAAAAAAATCCTGGATGTCTGGTATAAATTGGACGAAACAATAGTATGTGCAAAAACCTTACAAGAATTTAAGAACTAGATGCTGAAGATACAAAGACTGGTCACTATGAGCATAGCCCCCTTCTCTTAAAATACAACTAGGTAAATACATACTCCCTCAACCCCCAATCCTCCACCCACTCCCTTTCATGCATCACATCATCCATACACAACCATTCACTCCTATTTTCTGTGTTCTCCCGTTCCTCAACAGATATTCCCCTTTTTTCCAATGCCCCTATTATCCCATCCATCCATCTCATCCTTGGTCACCCTCTCATGTTCACTCCTTCCACCTCTGCCTTCCACACCTCTTTTACAAATCTTTCCTCACTCATTCTTTCCATGTGTCCAAACCATCCCAATACTCTTTCATCAACTCTATCTTCCAACAAGACAGGCTTTGGAGACTGGACATTTGGAGATAATTCTACCTGATTTTTATCTACCAGGAACCTGCCAGGTGGCCCTGATCAGTTCCTTCATGAAGTAAAAAAAGTACTGTTATGTGACACACTACTCCTATAATCTAGTTTGAGAATGTCATCATTAGAAAATTATTATTCCCTACCTTTTCAAACATTAGAAGCATTGCCATCTGAAAGGTGGACATGGTTATAAGGTAAGTCTTCTTGCTATGATTTACTTTCAGTTCACCTGAAATTAAAAAGAAAGAAAATGAAAACTGCAGTTACCGAAATTAATTTCTGGTCATAACTACATTTGCCAATTCTAAGTCTTCCATTTATATTTCTGCACCACTAAAATCTTATTGTGTTGATTCTTATGAAAATACTCACCATTTGTAGTGATTAAATCTGGTAAACCAATTTTTGTAACAAAAACAAAAACATGACTAGTTAATTCACATACCTTGGCATAAATGGTGTAACCATGTCAGCTTCCTTCCACTGAAGTGATTATAGTAGAATATTTCAAACTGAAAACAAAATTTTGGTTAATCAATATCATCTACACATATCTATATATATGAATATATAAATGGGTGTGGTACACATGTGAGTAAATGGGACAAGATAGGCAATATGTTTATGAAAAGGAAGATGGATGTGTTGGCATTAAGTGAAACTAAGTTGAAAGTGAAGGGAGATTTTGAATTTGGGAGTGTAGTGGGATGTTGGGAGTCAGGAGAGGATGAGTAAGGGAAGTAATGGCTCTACTAGTAAGTGAAGAGATAGGAAAATGTGTGGTGGAGTGGTAGGAGGTTTCTTCAAGATTAATGGACTGTGAAAGGGAGAGGTCTGGTAGTGAGAAGTGTAGAGGAAAGGTAAGCTTTTTGGACAGATTTAAACAAATGCATAGAGTTTTGGGAGGAATGTTAATGTAGTGGTATTGGGAAATCTTGATGCAACAGTATGGAAGGAACTAATACATAGAATTACTGGAAAGTGTGGAGCACCAGCTAAAAATCACAGTGGAGAGTTAATGGTGGAGATGTGTTTAGAGAGTTGAGGATAGCTAACACAGTCTTTAGGAAGAAACTCAGGCATAGGTATATATGAGAGAAGGTGGTAGATAAAGGGTGGTTGATAAGGCATTAACAGACTATGTAGTGGTACCCAGGAAAAGAGTGGTAAGGGTTTTGGATGTCCATGTTCTTAGGAGAGTGGGAGAATAAGGCATTAATGAACTATGTAGTGGTACCCAGGAAAAGAGTGGGAAGAGTTTTGGATGTCCATGTTCTTAGGAGAGTGGGGGAATAAGGCATTAATGGACTATGTAGTGGTACCCAGGAAAAGAGTGGCAAGAGTTCTGGATGTCCATGTTCTTAGGAGAGTGGGGGAATAAGAAATAAGTTTTTGGTGGAGGATAGGTGGAGAAAGAGGAAAAGGGGTGGAAGAGAGGTGCTTTGAGCAAAATGTTTAAATGAGAAGGAAAAGGAGCTGGAGTACAAGGAGAATCTGACTGTGTGGGAGATAGTGGAAGTAGGAGTGGAAGAAGAATGGGGGTGCTTGAAAGAGGAAGTGACAAGGTGTGCTACAATGGTATGGATTTATCTAGTTGTATTTACCTAGTAGTAACATACGGGATGGGAGCTATGCTCGTGATGACCCGTCTTTGTATCTCTCAGCATCAAGTTTTTTCTTAAAATCTTGAATAGTGTTTGCACACACTGTTTCTTTGTCTAATTTGTTCCAAGTATCTATCACTCTGTGTGGGAAGCTATTATTTTTTCAGATCTCTTCTGTAATTATCTTTTTATTAGTTTCTTTTTGTGTCTTGTTTATTCATTGTCCCATTTCAATAAATCATTCTTATCTAAGATTTCCATTCCCTTCATAATTCTATAGATAGTAAGTCTCCTCTTTCCCTTCTTTGTTCCAGAGTTGGTAATTCTAATTTGGACAATCTTTGTTCATATGTCATTTTGGAAAGAGTTGGTGCCAGTTTTGTTGTTGCTCTTTGTATTCTTTCTAATTTTTTTATATTCTTTTTGGTACTGGGTGTCCATAGTGTTGCTGCGTACTTGAATTTTGGTCTTATTAGTGTAGTTTTTTATTATTTCCTCATCCAAATAGGCAAATGCCACTTTTATTGACCTCAATAAATTGTAGGTTTCTCCGACTATTTCATTAATATGCTTATCCGGTGTCAAGTCTTTGCTGATCATCACTCCAAGGTCTTTTTCTGAGTTTACTTTTTTGACCTCTTCTTCACCAATTTTATAATCTTTCGATATTCTGTTTTTACTTTTTCCAAATTCCATTATACTACATTTCTTGATATTGAATTTCACTTCCCACTTTTGAGTCCATTTCCAGATCTTGTCCAAGTCTTGTAATGAGTTGCAATCCTCCTCAGTTTTTACTTTCTTTAGTATTTTTGCATCGTCTGCAAAGAAATTCATATAACACTCTACTCCTTCATCCATGTCATTTATGTATATGGCAAACATGATCGGGGCCAGTACTGATCCCTGCGGGACACCACTTTTCATTTCTTCCCAATTTGAGAATTTATCTCTAATTACTATTCTCATTTTCCTCCCAGTCAGGAAGTCTTTCATCTATTCCAATAATTTTCCTCTGATGCCACCTATTGACTCTATCTTCCTTATTAGTTTATTGTGTGGTACCTTATCAAATGCTTTTTGTAGGTCCAGAAAGGCAGTCTGCCCAACCATCTCTCTCTTGTATTATGTCTATTAATCTTGAGTAGAAGCAGATCAAGTTTGTTGTACATGATCTTCCTTGTCTGAATCCAAATTTATTTGGATTCAGTATAGCTTTTTTTTTCTTCCAAATGTTTAACCCATCTATTTTTGACAACCTTTTCTCAAATTTTTGCTACTGTGCTTGTCAGGGAGACCGGTCTGTAATTCTAGGGGTCTTCCTTATTTCCTCCCTAATAAATCGGTACAATGTTTCCATTCTTCCAGTCCTGTGGAACTTTTCCTTCTTTAAGTGAGAATTTAATTATATTGTATATTTTATCTGTTAATTCTTCCATGCATTCTTTCAGTATCCAATTTGCAATTCCGTCTGGACCATGTGATTTTCTGACGTCAAGGTTTTTGATTTGGTCGCTGATTTCCTTCTGTGTTACAATTATTTCTTTCATTGAGGGGGATATCTCTCTATTTCCTTCCTCACAGACAGGTGAGTTTTCTATTGTGAATACTGATTTGAAGTGGTTGTTCATAATTTCAGCCATTTCCAATTCTTCTGTATATTCATATTTACCTTGGCGCAGCTTTTCTATTTCTTGTTTGTTCTTCAGTTTGTCATTTACATAACTGTAAAATAATTTGGGTTCTTCCTTTCATTTTTCTACTATTTTTTTTATAGTTTCTCTTTTCATCTCTGCATATTTTTACATAATCATTTCTTAGTTTGAAGTACATTAGCCATTTGCAAGTTTTCTTGTCTCTTTTCCATTTCTTCCATGCAGGATGAGAGGGAATAGAAGGAAGGGTAGTGAGTGGTGGGATGACAAAGTGAAGAAGGTACCAGAAGAGAAGTAAGTATACATACATATACCAAGGCTTTTTCCCCCTTACAAGGGATGTAGTCAAAAAGGAAAAGGCATAAAATCATTCCCACCCATTCCATCCCTCTATACACTCCACACCCCTCCACCCTCCCTCTTATCTTAGCACCTCCTGGATGACACGTCTTCCCTGCACCTTGTCCACTGTCCTGGGTCAGAAGCAGTGTCGCAAGACACAGCACATCCACGGCAAGGCCGCTTCATTAAATTGGCGACGCCCCCTCTCCGTTCCCTCATGCATAAAAGAAGACGGGGAGAAGTAAGCAAAGGAGGATTAGAGAAAAATATGAGTGGTGTATAAAAGCAAAATAAAATATAGAGGAGGCAAAAAAGAAGAGCAGATGTAAAATGGTGAGGAGAATGACAGATAATTTTGAAAGCAATAAAAAGATGTTTTGGAAGGAAATTGAGAGAGGAAGGGAGGCGAGTCGAGTAAGAAGAAAAAGTAAAAGGCACATATAGACATATGTTAATGGAAAAGGAGGCAGTAAGGGGAAGATAGGTGGAGTATTTTAGAGGGCTGTTAAATGTGGTGGAGGATAGGGAGGGATTGGTGGCAACAGTGCGAGGGACTAAGAAAATGACAGTGATGAGAGAGGAAAGTGGAGGAGAAATAAGAAAAGATGAGGTGCAAGTTGCTCTGAAAATGAAAAGAGAAAATAAGGCACCTGGGTTAGATGGGTGTCATGTGGAGTGCCTGATGAAGAGAGGTACAGTAATAGTGGACTGGCTAGTGAGGTTATTTAATGGAAGGGTAGAGTGCCAAAATACTAGTGGAGTGCCTGTACATTTCTGCTTTACAAGGGAAAAGAGGACAAATGTGAACATAATAGTTTCAGAGGAATCAGTTTGAGTGTATTTATGAAGGCTTATGAGTTTTAATTGATAGGATTAGGAGAGGAACAGAGGGAGTAATTGGTGAGGAACAGTATGATTTTAAGAAAGATAGGGATAGCATGGATTAGATTTCTGTAGTAAGATATGTGAGATAACTTTAACTAAAGTTAAGGATATTTTTTGGGCTTTTACGGATTTGGAAAAGGCTTATGACAGGAAGGCACTTTGGGAGGTTTTGCAGATATATGGGATTGGGGGAGAGTTAACAGCAGTCAAGAGTTTTTAAGAGAATAGTAGAGCCTGTGTTAGAATGGGAAATAGAGTGAGTGGTTTGAGGTAAAGGTAGGACATGGATGGGTTATGTTGCTGTGGCTGTACAATGTGTACATACTGTAGATGGGATAGTGCAGGGGGGGGGTAAAGGCAAGGGTAATGGGCAGGGGACTGGATACTGGTTAAAGAAAAATGGAGAAAAGTGGGAGGTGACCCAGTTGTTGTTTGCTGACAACACTGTGCTTGTGGCAGGATCAGAGAATGATTTAAAGGAAATAGTGATGGAGTTCACGAAGGTATGCAATAGGAGAAAGTTAAGGTAAATGTGGGTAAAAGCAAGGTGGTGAGATGTACAAGGGTAGAGGATGGCTTTGAGTTGGAGGTAAGTCTATAAGGAGAGAGGCTGGAGGAAGTGGATAGCTTTAGTTATTTGGGGTCACATAAGGCCGGAAAGGGAGGCACGGAGGTAGAGGTAAAATATAGATTAAGAGAAGCAAGTAAATGTTTTGGGGGATTAAAAATTGTCATGGGAAATATGCATCTGGGAATAGATACAAAGAGCAGATTGTATGAAGTGGTGACTGTGCCAACGGCTTTGTATGGAGGCAGAGATATGGAATTTAAAAGAGGCAGAGAGGAAGCTTGAATGTGTTTGAGATGAAATGTCTGAGAAGAATGGTAGGGGTTACTAGGTTGGATAGAGTGAGAATTGAGGTGAGTAGAGAGTAGGAGTGGAAAAGGAGATGGCAAATAGGGCTGATGAAAGAGTATTCGGATGGTTTGGATACATAGAAAGAATGAGTGAAGAAAGATTAGTAAAATAGGTGTGGAAGGCAGAGGTGGAGAGAGTGATTTTGAGGGGGCAACCAAGGATGAGATGGATGGATGGGGTGAAAGGGGCATTGAGCAAGAGGAGAATGTCTGTTGAGCAAGGAAAGGAGAGAGCAGGAGATAGGGGTGAATAGAGAATGACTGTGTATAGGTGATACTGTTGTGCAAGGGAGTAGCAGGGGATAGGGGGATAGGGAGTGCTTATGTGTGAATGATATTTTGATGCAGCAAGAAAGGATTTCTTCCCGTCTTCTCTTGTTTTGCATGAGGGGATGGAGAGGGGGAGTCACTGATTAACTGAAGCAGCCTTGCTGTGGATATACTGTCTTGCTTCATTGCTTTTGACCCTGGGTAGTGGGAGGGATACAGGTATGACCCATCATTCAGGAGGAGCTAAGATGGGATGGTGGATGGGAATTGGAATGGGTGGGAGTAGGTATGTGACTCTGACTTGGCTACCTCACTAGTGAAGAGGAAAAAGCTCTTGGTATATAGATAAATATGTACACACACACATGAAAAAAGAATACAAGGAAATTAGAAAAAATACAAAGAGCAAGGACAAAGTTGGCACCAACCCTCTCCAAATCAACAAACAAACAAAGATTATCCAAATTGGATCTACCAACTCTGGAACAAAGAAGAGAAAGAGGAGATCTGCTGACTACACACAGAATAATGAAAGGAATGAAAATCCTTGATAGGGATGATTTATTAAAATGGGACAATGTAAAAACAAGAGAACATGAAAAGAAACTCAAAAAGGATAACTATAGAAGAGATCTGGGAGGAAAAAAAAAAAAATCCCAAATGGAGTGCTGGTTACCTGGAATAAATTAGATAAGGAAACAGTGTGTGCAAATGCTATTCAAGATTTTAAGAAAAAACTTGATGCTGAAAGATACAAAGATGGGTCACCACAAGCATAGCTCCCTTCCTATATAATACAACTAGGTAAATATCTATATATGTATATGAAGGTGGTAAGGAAAAGATGGGTAGAGAACTGTTGAATGTGGAAGAGGTTAGTGAGTGACTGGTTGTGGCAGTGGAAGGAGCTAGGAAAATGACAAGGTTATAGATAAAGAGAGCTTTGAAAGTGATGAAAGGTGGTAGGGCACCTGGTTTGGAAGGGTGTCCTGCAAATTATCTGATGAAGGGTGAAACACTTATAATGGCCCTGGCTAGTGAGGTTGTTTAATGTGTGTGAGGGAGGGGAGGGTGCCAGAGGACTGGAGGAGTGTTTGCAAAGTTTCACTTTACAAAGGAAACGGAGACTAATGCAAATGTATAATCATTCTTGCATCTCTTGATCTAATGCGAGGGAGAGGAGGATGCCAGAGGATTGGAGGAGTGTTTGCAAAGTTCCATTTTACAAAGGAAAAGGAGACAAATGCAAATGTGTAATCATTCCTGCATCTCTTGATCTAATAGTTTCTCCCTTTCTCTATCTACCCCATGTCTTTTCTCTCTCCATTTTTGTAGAAATACATCTTTATTTTAACCAATAATTTGCTTGAAATTTCTTTCCTTTCAGTTTCAGTATGCATTTTTTCCATTTCCATATTTCTTAAGCAATTAAAAAAATTCCCATCTACTCTGCATGATGATCATACCTAGGACAGTTTGTTTCTGTGATTAGGCCTATTCTGTTATTCCATTTTAGTACTGCTTCTGTGCTGGAAGGTGACCTGACTGCAGTTGTGCTAGTGTGGTTCTTGTTTCTCTTGGGAGGGATTTTTCTGTAGAGTTAATGTCTCGAGGGGTTTGAGTAGGGAGTTTGGTGGTCAGTCTTGAAAAGTTCATTTTGTGAGACAATAGTTGCTTCCCAGGCTTCCCTTACCTAAACTATTATACATACATACATATACCAAGGCTTTTTCCCCCTTACAAGGAAGGTAGCCAAAAAGGAAAAGGCATAAAATCATTCCCACCCATTCCATCCCTGAATACACTCCACACCCCTCCACCCTCCCTCTTATCTTAGCACCTCCTGGATGACGGGTCATCCCTGCACCTTGTCCACTGCCCTGGGTCAGAAGCAGTGTTGCCAGACACAGCACATCCACAGCAAGGCCGCTTCATTAAATTATACCAATAGTATAATAATAATAATAACTGTTGCCTCAATTTTTTTTCATTGGAAACCCATAGCCCCATAATTCTTAGTATTAGTCTTAAAGTCCTTACAAAGACCTCTGTGAAGAATCACTGGATTGATCTCTGTTGTATTATAATTGTGGGTCTGTTTCTGTCACCAACTGGTAGAAGAAGAAGGAGGAGGATGAGGAGGAGGAGGAGGAGAGCAGTCATCAGTTGTCAGCTCTCCTTGCAGGAAAAAGTGGAAGAAAGGTAGTCAAGTTGAAAAAGATCTCTGGCCCTGTTTGGAAGCTACCTCCAGATTAAGATCAGAGTACTGAAGGAATCTAAGGACAAGTGGCAGAAAGATGACTCCAGTCTCACAGGAATACCATAATCACATTTTCATTACTGGTCCTTATACCTGTAATAGACTTCTGATTATTAGAAATTAACAAAATCAATACAATCAATAAAGTACAGCCCTTACATGTTCAATTTATAAAGTACTTACTGTTTGCACAGATTTTTCTAGTTCCTGTGGAACACTAAAAGGAGTTATTGATGTTTGCCCTAAGGGCCACGCACCAGCCTGAAAGTGTCAAACATTTCATGTTTTCATCTTTCAAAAGAATATATGAGTATACATTTTTTCACATATATCCAAATCACACTTCCTATAGAGTACATAATGAACAAAAATACTGTGAAGAGATAACTTGTGCATATCAATATAACTATGAAGATGCTTATTAGAAATTAAAAATATTTAATTTGAACTCAAAGAAAATCAAACTTAATAAATTCAGTTACACAATCTTACACAATTGTAATAATTAAACTATAACCAAGAAGAAATTGTTGTATACTCATCTTTCAAAGAACTTCAATAACTTACCTGAAGAACAACAATTGCAAAATTGATTCCCAAGTCTTTTTTATCTTTCTTGAGGAATTCATTAAACTTCTGATTTAAATCTGAACTAAGCGACATATCCGTAAACATTCTATGTAGTTTACTTGTAAATTCATAGCCACATGCTTGCTGAAAAAGTAAACAATATTCAAAGAAACAGCCCCAGTTGATTTCATTAAATGTAAACTACTAAAGCATTACAATATCATAGATCCCAGATAAGGGGGGGAAGAAGAAGAAATGGAAGAAGAAAAAGAAGAAGAAGAACACAAAGAAGAAAAAGTGATCTTAAGTATGCCTCCCGTTGAGTTATATTTATTTTTATTATCATTATTTCTCTTATCTTGGCACCTCCTGGATGACGGGTCATCCCTGCATCTTGTCCACTGCCCTGGGTCAGGAGCAGTGACTCAAGATGCAGCACATCCACAGCAAGGCTGCTTCATTAAATTGGCGACCCCCCTTCTTTGTCCCCTCATGCAAAAAAGGAGAAGATGGGGAGAAATCCCTTCGGGCTGTGTCAAAATGTCTTAAATTTTTTCTCTATATCTTCAGTGTAATTTTGCCGATTATGCATTTCTGTGGTTCATGGATATTCTCTTGTATGTAGGTAAATATCCTATACAAGGCAGAATAAGGAGATTACACTGGTGGCATTACACCTTATCTGAATGTGAATGTTGCAGAACTGTGTAGAGTTTATATCACATGGGTGCCACGCCATCCACACAAAGCTGTACCACGTGGGCCAGAAATTTCCAGGGCCACCACTTGACCAGGCAATTCGTGTCACGGCAACCCGCGCAGGACTCACACACAAAGCTGTACCACGTCCCCCCCCCCCCCCAAATCTACAGAGGGAGGGCATGGAGGAACTTGGGGGCACTATTTTGATGGCTGCCATCCGTGGCGGTCCACTTCTCCTTCCCCTCCCAGTTCTACAGGGGGGTTGTGATGGGTACTCCAGGAGTAGGACTCAGCACTCAACCAAGCAGGAGATCACAGCGATGAGCTGTGGGAGGACTCAGCATTCAACCCAACACGAGATCACAGCAACGAGCTGTGGGAGGACTCAGTGCTCAACCCGAGCAGGAGATCACAGTGACAAGCTGTGGGAGAACTTAGCACTCCACCAAGCAGGAGATCACAGCGACGAGCTGTGGGAGGACTCTTCAGCCACCCCCGAACAGGAAAGTGTATAGGAATTTATACTATTAGTATAGTTGTTGTCTTGTTAAAGCCATCATACTGGAGTTAATGTGTTGGTGTTATATACACTTGTTCAGATAAGATAGCTGTGTTATTGTTAATCCAAATAAAGCCACCACTGTGGTGTTGATGTGTTTCTCTCTTGCCTCTCAATGTATATATACAGAGTCTATTTATTCAAAAAGAACCTTGTAACAGTTTATATCGGGAAATGTTAATTTGTCCTTTGATCTTCAATGCCCAAACAAATTCCCCTAGGACTGCCCCAGAACTATTACCCCCTGGACCAGTGCATATAAAGGTACATCTCTTATGAAATCCAAACCACTGGACATGTCCCTCCAATATGATGTCTGTCCCATAATAGAAAATAGAGAATAATAGTAATAATAATTGTTGCCTAAAGTTTCAATGAGTGGAAAATTCAAGAGCCTCACAGTGGTTGGCAATGTTAGGTCCACCCATAAATCCATCTGGTAAGCAACTTTGGAATGATGTATGTTGTAGCAATGTGGGTCTGTTTCTATGTCACTGGCTGGAAGTAAGAAGATCTGTCATCTTTCCATATGTAAAAATGTATAAGAAACAAAGTTGAGCCCAGCCTGGAGACAGTGTTAGTAGCCCCTCAGGGTCGCACATGATTGAGGTGAGTGGGTTGATGGATTTTAAAAAAAAAGGTAGCTTTGCTGTCCATCTTGCAGGACCACAACAAGCAGGTACTTTCATTGTTCCCTAAAAATGGAGTGGAAACTATACACAAAAGTTCCATACTGAATAAACAGCAACTTTTCTTTAAATACTCTTAGCCATAACACTCATTGCAACACAATCTCTCCACATGACACATATAATTTCACAATTCTTTGAAATGATAACATTCTGATTACAAATGGTCAAGATCTACATGTTCCTAAGACACACACAAAACATCTTTTCTCCCTGAACATTCTTAATGCTGGCAATTCACTAACTACTGAAATATTTCTAGGAAAAAAGAAAAAAAAATATATATATACATGAATATACAACTTTTTCGCATTACATGTCCTGCAATGACCTAAACTTTCATCAAATCAAAATTCACCTAAAAAGAAATGATCTTTACCTTTAGCCTATTGATCATACTTTCTTCGGAGTCCATCGACTGAGATTGTTGTTGTATAAGCCGTTTGGCCAGCATTCGAGCATAGAACTTCTGAAAGACATCCTTATCATCTATGTACTTGAAAATTGTGATACTCTGTCCGAGCTTATCATCTACTTCACTTTCATTTAGCCCTTTGGTAGACTTTTTTAGCAAAGAATCACAGTATCTGTAACCAAAATGGAATGTTATCACATCTCATTTGATAAACATATTAATAAATATCACACTATTGTCTGGTTCATTTTCTCTGACAATTTTTTCTTTCCAATTAAATACCTTGCTAAGAGTTCTGGTGATCGACAACTTTGCTTTAGACTTGGTCTGTGGTTGACGACGGCTTCAAAGGCTTTGTCTAAAGCTCCTATAAACTGCTGGTCACTACGAAAAACTTCCCCTATCATGTTCTTGTATTTCTTATGAACCTGAAGTAAATTTTCTACAAACTGTGCTGGGATCTGAAAAGAGATTATATGAATGCAAAAACACCATCAACATTAAGCTATGATTTAAGATTGTTACATACTAATTCATCCTTTACAATCATAAACTACTAACAAACCCCCAGACTGGGGTATTGACTGAATAATTATACATAGTCAGTACTTCAGGGAGCTTTTCATTGTGGCAGTGGGAAATACTATGAGAATGACTGGTGGAAGATGACAATGATAGAGCTACAGCAAAAGTGGAGATACAAGAAGCATTGAAAGAGATGAAAGGTGGAAAGGCACCTGGACTGGATGGATATCATATGGAATATTTGACAAAAGGCAGAGTAGTAACAGTGGAAGGGCTGGTGATTTTTCAACATGCATCTATTGGAGTAAAGCACAAGGTAAAGGAGGCAAAGAGGGGAGATGTGAAATGGGGTAAGAGTATGACAGAAGATTTTGTAAGTAATAAAAAGATGTTTTGGAAAGAAATTAAGAGAGGAAGAGGAGGTGAATCAAGTAGAGAAGAAAAGGTAAAAGGTGTAGATGGAGAGATGATAATGGAAAAGAAGGCAGTAAGGGGAAGATGGGCAGAGTATTTTAGGGAGTTGCTAAATGTAAAGGAGAATAGGAAGGGAAAGATAGTTGCATTGGGAAGTCCTAAGAAAATGACCGTGATGAGTGAGGAAAATGGAGGAGAAATAAGGAAGGATGAAGTGAAGGCAGTTGTTAAGATGATGAGAGCAGATAAGGTACCTGGTCTGGATGGATGCCATGCAGAATGTCTAAAAAAAGGAGGTACAGTGATGGTGGACTGGCTGGTGAGGTTATTTAATGTTTGCTGGAGAGAAGGTAGAGTGCCGGAGGACTGGGATTGCCTGTATAGTTCCACTTTACAAGGGAAAAGGGGACAAGTGTGTGTGTAGTAATTTCAGAGGGATTAGCTTGTTAAGTGTAGTTGGGAAGGCTTATGGGAGGATCTTGATTGAGAGGATTAGGAGAGGAACAAAGAAAGTGATTGGCAAGGAGCAGTGTGGATTTAGGACAGGTAGAGGTTGCATAGATCAGATTTTTGTGGTAAGACAAATATGTGAGAAAGCTATAGAAAAAGGTAAGGATGTTTTTTGGGCTTTTATGGATCTGGAATAAGCTTATGACAGGGTAGACAGGAAGGCACTGTGGGAGGTCCTGCAGATATACGGGATAGGAGGAAAGCTTCTAGGAGCTGTCAAGAGTTTTTACGAGAGTAGTAGAGCATGTGTCAGGATTAGAAATGGAGAGAGTGAGTGGTTCGAGGTGAAGGTGGGATTTCATCAGGGATGTGTTATGTTGTCCTGGCTGTTCAACTTATACATGGATGGGGTGGTGCGAGAGGTAAATGCAAGGGTGGTGGGTCAGGGATTGGAGATGGTTAAAGAAAATAGAGAAAAGTGGGAGGTGAGCCAGTTGTTGTTTGCGGATGACACTGTGCTTGTAGCAGAATCAGAGGAGGGAATGAGGAAGTTGGTGACAGAGTTTGGGAGAGTGTGTGAAAGAGGAAAGTTGAAGATAAATGTGGGTAAATGTAGGGTGATGAGATGTACAAGGGGTGAAAGTGGCAGTAGACTGGATGTGAGTATAAAGGGAGAGCGACTGGAGGAAGTGGATAGTTTTAGATACTTGGGTGCAAATGTGGCAGGAAAGGGTGGAGTGGAGGCAGAGTTAGAATGTAGATTAAGAGAAGCGAGTAAATGCCTTGGTGGATGAAAGAGTGTAATGAGGAATAGACATTTGGGAATGAATGCTAAGAGGAGATTGTATGAAGGAGTGATTGTGCCAACAGCACTGTATAGGGCAGAAACATGGAACATAAGAGAGGAAGAGAGAAGGAAGTTTGAATGTGTTTGAGATGTCTGAGAAGTATGATAGGGGTTACTAGGCTGGATAGAGTGAGAAAGGAGGAGGTGAGGAGAACAGGTGGTAAGGGAGTTGGGAGATAGGGTGGATGAAAGAGTATTAGGATGGTTTGGACACATGGAAAGAATGAGTGAAGAAAGACTAGTAAAAGAAGTATAGAAGGCAGATGTGGAGGGAGTGAACATGAGGGGGCAACCTAGGATGAGATGGATGGATGGGGTGAAAGGGGCTTTGGGTAAGAGGGGAATGTCTGTATATGGATGATGTTGTGATGCATGAGGAGGAATAAATGGGGGGATGGGGGGGTGAGGTAGTATGTTTGAGAAAAATTTGATGCGGCACGAAGGGATTTCTCCCTGCCTTCTCCTTTTCTGCTTGAGGGGACGGAGAAGGGGGGTCGCCGATTTAATGAAGCGGCCTTACTGTGGATGTGCTGTGTCTTGCGACACTGCCTCTGACCCAGGGCAGTGGACAAGATGCAGGGATGACCCGTCATCCAGGAGGTGCCAAGATAAGAGGGAGGGTGGAGGGGAGTGGAGTGTATTAGGGATGGAATGGGTGGGAATGGTTTTTATGCCTTTTTATTTTTGGCTACCTCCCTTTGGTATATGTATATATGTACTAATGTTCTGGTTGAAGTCCTCTTCCCACTACTGGCTCTCCTCCTGCTTCCCTCTATTCTCACTCACCAACTCTGAGCCTCTACCTAGCACTCTCACATTTACCTTCTTTATCACCCTATCTAGTGTCTTGCGACACTGCTTCTGACCCAGGGCAGTGGACAGGATGCAGGGATGACTTGTCATCCAGGAGGTGCCAAGATAGGATGGAGGGAGGAGGGTGGATGGGAGTGGAATATATGGGAAATGAAATGGGTGGGAGGGATTTCTATGCCTTTTTCTTTTTGGCTACCCTCCGTGTAAGGGGGAAAAACCCTTTGGTATATGAATGTATGTATGTACCACCCTATCTAAATATATATTGAACAACCTCATATAGCCCCCTTCACCTAAAACCATTCACTCTATTTCCAACCTTCACACAAGCTCTACTACACACATACATACATATACCAAGGATTTTTATCCCTTACAAGGGAGATAGCCGAAGTCAAAGGCATAAATCCACTCCCACCCATTTCATCCCCTACATACTCCACTCTCATTCACCATCCCTCCCTCCCACTTTTCTTGGCTCCTCCTGGATGAATGGCCATATCTGCATTTCACCCACTGCCCTGGGTCAGAAGCAATGCAGCAAGACACAGCACATCCACAGCAAGGGTGTTTCATTTAACCAGCAACACCCCCTCTCTACCTCCTCATGCAGAAAAAGAGAAGACAGGGAGAAATCCCTTTGAGCTGCATTAAAATATTATTCACACATGTTCCCTCACCCTCCATCCCCCAACCACCCCCTTCCCTGTACCACAGCATTATCCATATATAACCATTTTCCACTCATCTCTATCTTCTGTCTTCTCCCTTCCTTCCTCAACAGACACTCCCCTCTTTCCCAATGCCTCTTTTACTCCATACATCCATCTCATCCATGGTCACTCCCTCATGTTCACTCCCTCCACCTCTGCCTTCCACACTTCTTTTACTAATCTTTTAATGCTCATTCTTTCCATGTGTCCAAACCATCCCAATATTTTTTCATCAATCCTATCTCCCAACTTCCTTTCCATCCCTGCTCACCTCCTCGTTTCTCACTCAATCCTGCCTTGTAACCTCTATCATGCTTCTCAGGCATTTCATATCAAATACATTCAAACTCCTCCTCTCTTATGTTCCATGTTTCTCCCCCATACAGTGCTGTCAGAACAATCACTCCTTCATACAATCTACTCTTAACATCCATTACCAAATGTCTATTTCTCATTACAATTTCTAATCCCTCAAGGCGTTTACTTGCTTCTCTCATTCTACATTCTACCTCTACCTCCACTCCTCCCTTTCCCACTACATTTGCACCCAAGTATCTAAAACCATCCACCTCCTCCAGTCTCTCTCCCTTAATACTTCCAGTTTGCTGCCATCCTTTTCCCTTGTGTATGTCATCACTTTACTTTTACCCACATTTATCTTCAGCTTCCTTCTTTTGCACACCTTACCAAACTCCGTTACTAACTTCCTCAATCCCTCCTCTGATCCTGTTACAAGTGTAATGTTGTCACCAAACAACAACAGGCTTATGTCCCACTTTACATTTTCTTTAACCATCTCCAATTCCTGGCCCATTACTCCTGCATTTACCTCTTGCAACACTCCATCCATGTATTCATTGAACACCCAAGATGACATAACACACCCTTGGTGAAGTCCCACCTTCACCTCAAACCACTCCCTCTCTCCATTTCTAATTCTAACACTGGCTCTAGTACTCTCGTAAAAATTCTTAACTGCTCTTAACAGCTTTCCTCCTATCCCATATATTTGCAATACCTCCCACAGTGCTGTCCTGTTTACCCTGTCATAAGCCTTTTCCAAATCCATAAAGGCTCAAAAAACATCCTTACCTTTTCCTAAAGCTTTCTCACATATCTTATCATAAAAATCTGATCCATGCAACCCCTACCTGTCCTAAACCCACACTGTTCCTTACCAATTACTCCCTCTGATCCTCTCCTAATCCTGTCAATCAAAACCCTCCCATATGACTTTCCAAGTAGATTCAACAAACTGATCCCTCTGAATCAACTACACACATACTTGTCCCCTTTTCCCTTGTAAAGTGGAACTATAGACACTCCTCCAGTCCTTCAGTACTCTACCCTCTTTTTGACAAATATCAAACAACTTCACCAGCCAGTTCACCAGCACTGTACACCCCTTTTACAGACACTCTGCATGGTACCCATCCA
This sequence comes from Oratosquilla oratoria, assembly GCF_046742065.1. NCBI lineage: Eukaryota > Metazoa > Arthropoda > Malacostraca > Stomatopoda > Squillidae > Oratosquilla > Oratosquilla oratoria. The sequence goes on from NC_134814.1 coordinate 18,173,997, forward strand.
ACCCAGGTGCCTTACCTACTCTAATCATTTTAATAACTGCTTTCACCTCATCTTTCCTTATTTCTCCTCCATTTTCTTCACTCATCACTGTCATTTTCTTAGCGCTTCCCACTGCAACTACCTTTCCCTCCCTATCCTCCTTCACATTTAGCAACTCCCTAAAATACTCTTCCCATCTTCCTCTTAGTGCTGTCTCTTCCATTATCATCTCTCCAACTGCACCATTTACCTTTTCTTTTGATTTGCCTCCTGTTCCTCTCTAAGTTTCTTTCTAAAACATTTTTTTATTACTTTCAAAAAAATTTCTGTCATACTTTTACACCATTTCACACCTGCTCTCCTCTTTGCCTCCTTTATCTTATGCTTTAATTCTCTTCTCTTTTCTTTGTACCTTGATGATGATGATGATTACTGTTCATTTGCTGATTAAGTGGCTATGATATACAAAGAAGGCTTTAAATATCTAATGTATTCAATACATATAATTACAATCATTAAACAAATACAGAGATAATAGAAAAAAACTTACATTATCACCCTTCAGGGTTGTGATGGCATGCAGTCCGTTCTGACGAATATGTTCTTGAACTACCTTGATGAGAGTAGAGAGACCATGGGGGACAGGCTTGAGTAGCTCGTACATGTTGGAAAGATCGACACTACGTTCTTGACTAACCATAGCCCCACATTCTGCATGTACTGTTGACAGGTGGTCTGCTACCATACGATCTTGCACCTCTTTAAGAACTCGTTGGTGGGAGCTGAAAACCCATTTAGAGATATTAATGCCACATTATGGGTAAACATAGGGGCCACCATTTTTTTCCCCCCAAATAGAACAAGTTCTACAGAGTAAGATGGGAGAACCTCCTTTACATCCCCATCACAGTTGTTACTTTCATTCCTCTTCATTTATATAATTTGAAGATTGCAGCTCGTTTTTTTATTCAGTAATACTGCCAGTCTGAGGTGATGGAAGACAGAAGATATGGGTGAATGGAGAATGGTTGTGTATGGATGATACTGTGATGCATGAAAGGGAGTGTGTAGAGGATGGGGACTATGTGTTAAAAATATATTGACACAGCCCAAAGAGATTGTTCATTAAATTCTCCCTTTCTGCATTAGGGGATGGAGAGGGGGTTGCCAATTCAATGAAGCGGCCTTGCTGTGGATGTGCTGTGTCTTTAGACACTGCTTCTGATCCTGGGCAGTGGACGAGATAGAGGGATGATCCATCATCTAGGAGCCCAGATAAGACGGAGGGAGGGGGGTGGATGGAAGGAGAGTATATGGGAATGGAATGGGTGGGAGTGGATTTTATGCCTTTGTTTTTTGGCTACCTCCCTTGTAAGGGGGAGAGAGCCTTTGGTATGTATGTAGTTGCAGCTGAGTAACCCCTGAATTTTGTGAACTAGCTTGTGTTTTCTGTGTTTATTATTACTCAGAGGGAAAGAGAATGAGTAATACAGCAGTGACTTTATATTTCAAAATACAAGTATTGTGATGCATCATTGTACATGAGGCATCTGATACTGTGCACAATTACAGAGATCTGGAAAAAGTTCCCACACAGAGTGATAGATACTTGGAACAAATTGGACAAAGAAACAGTGTGTGCAAACACTATTCAAGATTTTAAGAAAAAACTTGAGGCTGAGAGATACAAAGGCGGGTCACCCCGAGCATAGCTCCTTTCCCGTATAATACAACAAGGTAAATACAAGAATTTGACTCATATTGAAGAGATTAAGATAGGCTGGGGAGGTGATTCTCTCCAACATCCATATTAGGCATCATTCATTGTATCTGTATCACCAACAAAAATACTAATATTAACACATTCCATACTAGGTTACACTTATCCTTTTGTGGCATCCACCAGGCTACTTGGTCTATATTTGTAGAGACCTTCATTAGAAAACAAGTTATACCCTAGTTGTAGTATCTTGATTAATCCCTCCCATACTGTTTGGCATTTTTACTATTACTGATATTACTATCAAGATGTTTCACTCAAGCTGTGTGTAAACCCTTTGGTAACATACATATACCAAAGGCTTTTTCCCCCTACAAGGGGGGGTAGCCAGTATACAAGTTTAAGTACCACTGCATACCTGGGGAAAGACAAGGTGGACAAGGTGGACAAGGTGCAGGGATGACCCGTCATCCAGGAGGTGCTAAGATAAGGGGGAAGAGGGAGGGTGGAGGGGTGTGGAGTGTATTAAGGGATGGAATGGGTGGGAATGATTTTATGCCTTTTCCTTTTTGGCTACCTCCCTTGTAAGGGGGAAAAAGCCTTGGTATATGTATGTATATATGTATGTATGTATGCATACCTGGGGGGTAGGAACTTCGTGGCCCTGAGTTCTTCATCGGTAAGTCTTCCCATTACACGTTCCATGTATTGGGAAACATTACAATCTTGTAGTAATGCTGAAGCTTCTTTTCTATAGAAAGAGCCAGTTTCTTTTAAAAGGGCTCCTTCGAAGATGCTTTCATAAAGCTACAACAAAAAGAAAATCAAAACAATGAGTAAATTAGTAATAGCACAATTCATAAAATTGTATTTCACACAAAATTATACAATATTCTCCAATATAACACAATACTGTCAAATGGAGGAAATTAATAGTGAACTAATAAATATGTAAGTCTTAAAAACTATAAATAATTTTTAGTTATGTTAGAAATGATGTGAAAGAAGGAAGGTGAAGACAAATGTGAAGAAAGACTAGTAAAGGAGGTATGGAAGGCAGATGTGGAGGGAGTGAACATGAGGGGACGTCCTAGGATGAGATGGATGGATGGGGTGAAGGGGGCTTTGGGGAAGAGGGGAATGTCTGTTGAGGAAGGACAGGAGAGGACAGAAGACAGGGGTGAATGGAGAATGGTTGTATATGGAAGATGTTGTGATGCATGAGGTGGAATGGATTGGGGGATGGGGGGTGAGGTAGTGTGTGTGAGCAAAATTTCGACCCAGCCCGAAGGGATTTCTCCCCGTCCTCTCCTTCATATGGGGTGACGGAGAGGGGGGGTCGCCGATTTAATGAAGCGGCCTTGCTGTGGATGTGCTGTGTCTTGCGACACTGCTTCTGACCCAGGGCAGTGGACAGGGTGCAGGGATGACCCGTCATCTGGGAGGTGCTAAGATGGGAGGGAGGGTGGAGGGGTGTGGAGTGTTTTCAGGGATGGAATGGGTGGGAATGATTTTATGCCTTTTCCTTTTTGGCTACCTCCCTAGTAAGGGGGAAAAAGCCTTGGTATATGTATGTATGTGTAAAAGTAAGGTGATGAGATGTACAAGGGGAGAGAGTGACAGCAGACTAGAAGTGAGCATTAAGGGTGAAAGACTGGAAGAAGTGGATAGTTTTAGATACTTGGGTGCAAATGTGGCAGGAAAGGGAGAAGTGTGGGTGGAGGTACAATGTAGATTGAGAGAAGCGAGTAAATGTCTTGGTGGATTGAAAAGTGTAATGAGAAATACATCTGGGAATGGATGCTAAGAGGAGGTTATATGAAGGAGTGATTGTGCCAACAGCATTGTATGGGACAGAAACATGGAATATGAGAGAGGAAGAGGGAGGGAGTTTGAATTTGTTTGAGATGAAATGTCTGAGAAGCATGATAGGGGTTACTAGGCTGGATGGGGTGAGAAATGAGGAGGTGAGGAGGAGAACAGGGGTGGAAAGGGAGATAGGGTTGAGGAAAGAGTATTAGGATGGTTTGGACACATGGAAAGAATGAGTGAAGAAAGATTAGTAAAAGAAGTGTGGAAGGCAGAGGTGGAAGGAGTGAATATGAGGGGGCATCCTAGGATGAGATGGATGGATGGGGTGAAAGGGGCATTACAAAAGAGAGGAATATCTGTGGAGGAAGGACGGGAGAGGACAGAAGATAGGGGTGAATGGAGAGGGGTTGTGTATAGATGATGCTGTGATGCATGAGGGGGAGTGGGTGGGGGATGGGGGGTGACGAAGTATGTATGAGAAAAAAAAATTTTATGAAGCCCAAAGGAATTTCTCCCAGTCTTCTCCTTTTCTGTATGGGGGGACGGAGAGGGGGGGGGTCGCCAAATTTATGAAGCATCCTTCCTATGGATGTGCTGTGTCTTGCGACACTGTTTCTGACCCAGGGCAGTGGACAGGATGCAGGGATAACCCGTCATCCAGGAGGTGCCAAGATAAGAGGGAGAGAGGAGGGTGGAGGGGAGTGGAATATATAGGAAATGGAATGGGTGGGAGTGGTTTCTATGCCTTTTTCTTAGGAGGAAAAAGCTTTTGGTATATGTATGTAGAAATGATGTATAAAGTAAAAAAAATATATAAATAAATAAAATAAATCAAATAAAATCCACTGGCATCAACTACTCAATGACAAGAAAGAAAGAATACCAGGTAAAGATGAGAGAAGAAAGAAGTATGGGATGTGGTGAAGGGTAAAGGAGAAACAGGAGTACATACATATACCAAGGGCTTGTTACCTGTAAACTAGTTTTCTTCTTATACATATTAACATCCACAAAGGAATGAATAACTCCCTTAATGGTAGAATTGGGAGAATTTGAAGCTGCCATGACTCGATCTTGTCGAATCCCTTCCAGCAATACTGACACTAGACGATCTTGAAGTGGTGTGATCATCTCCCTCTGCCACATTTCTAGCCCTAGTTCACCTACAGGGAAGAAGAAAAAGAATTATGCTGATGTTGTGAAATCAGAGATGAAAATTATCTATCTATATATACCATCCAGCCCTTCTAAATTACCAGAGGTGGATGGATGAATGCAGTGTGGATATATGCCCAGGATGTAAGATTTCACCTCATACTAATCAACACATTAAAGAATCCTCTCTCCCACAAAAGGACAGAGTCCACTTGGCCAGACTGCGGTGCGGTCACCACCCAGCACTTCTAAGCTACCAGAAGAGGCTGGATGACCGCATTGTGAACAGCTGCCCAGGATGTAACACTTCACCCCATACCATACAACACATAATGGAAGACTGCATTATACACAATCATGCACGCAAACAACACAACATACGCTCTATAAAGGATTTGTGGGAAAACCCAGTTTCGGCTATGGCATTCCTTGGGGAGACGGGACTGCTCGGACAGACAGTCTAGGGAACGACAACAACAACAACAACACATTACAGAAGACTGTATTGTACATAATTATGCATACCAACAACAAAACATACACTCTATAGAGGATTTATGGGAAAACCCCTACTCCAGCCATTGTGTTCCTAAGAGAAACAGGACGGCTTTGCCAGACAGCCTAAGGAATGGCATTACCATTATCATCATCATCCCCTCTATAAAGGTGGTCACTGATGTCAGGCACCCATTCCCACCCACTGTTTCCCTCTCATCTTCACTCATCGTGTATGAAGGGTTATTCCTGCCTCCTGACCACTGCCCAGGTCATAAGCAATGCAGCAAGACAATACATCCACAGTAGGACTGCTTCACTTACACGGCAACACTCCCTCCTTGTCCCCTCATGTGGAAAATGGAGAAGACAGGGAGAAATCCCTTCAGGCTGCATCAAAATATCATCCATACACAGCTATTCTCCACTCTCACCTATCTACTACCTTCTCAAACAATTATATTCAAACTTCCAGATCGTGTTAACCTTTTAACTTCAATAAACATATATGGTAAACCCTAGCTATACCAAACCTTGTTACAGCCACGAGTTGACCATTCATTTGATATATCAAACAGGGTCAGTATATGCGGGGTAAGTTTCAGTATAGATGGTGGGTGTATGGAAAATCTAAATACGTATGTACATACTTTTGGTTATAACAACCAAGCCTTCCCCCAAATTAGTTCAATATATCAAGAGCTTCCTGTAACTGATACAATGGTTGGACAGTGTGTGCCAAACTTCCATCTAATAAACAAACCCAAACTTTGATAAGTGCAGAAGTTTGATATAATTAAACATTCTGATATATCAAGCTTTCGAATAACAACCAAGCCTTCTCCCCAATTAGTTCAATATATCAAGGGTTTACTATATAAATTAAGACAAAATGAATGAATAGGAATGTACTCTCATATATAACTGCTGATATAAATTTCTATTCTTTTTTCTCTGTGGATGTTACAGCTTTAAACAAAATCTTCCTTATATTAATACTCGCATATTTTGACATATTATTGAAAACAATCATTCTCACATCAAGACTTCACTCACCTATTTCTAGAAGCTGTTCCGTAACATCCATCTGCATGGATCCATAAGTTAGGTCAGCATCACTGAACTTTTGTTTCTGAATGTGCTGTGAGTTAAGATATCTGTTGAAGGAAAAAAAATGAGTGTTACCACATACATAAACCAATAGGTGTTTTCCCCTTTATATGGGAAATGGCAGCATTAAAACACTGATCCAACCTACATCCATTCCATACCTTTCCATAAATCCATTCACTGTTCCTCTGATCTTATAGACTTTAAAAACTAGAGAAAATAGAGTACCAAAAATAATAACAAGATGCACCAAAACCACAAAAAAAAGTACTCATGAGACCAAAATTCTCCTCATAGGATATCATATGAAAATGACATCACACAAGCACAACCAACTTAAAAAAAAGTAAATAAAAATAGATAAATAATAATGATAATAAAAAAAAGCAACAATACAAAGAAAAAATTTAAAAGTTGGAGACCTTTGCCACAGAATAGTTCCCACCCACAGATGCAGTGGGTGGTGGAAAAGATAGCAGTGACCACTCAAAGGCCAGCACGAGATATATTCCCATATGCTACATGAAAAATTATAACCCTGACTATCCACTGGCAATATATTGCCACCCTCAAAAAGAAGAGAAACAAACTGAAATGTAAACAAAAACTTCCACCTACACCACATCATCATCATCATCAATTGGGAGCATATGCTGGGGAGTGTGTTACTTTACTCACATGCTGGCGCCAGTCCCCACAGACTCTCTGAGCAAGCTCCCATGCAGCCACCCTTCCTCCCTTCCCACTCCAAACAGCTCTCGACAGATTCAATCAACTTGCCCCAGCTATGAGTTCTATGGGCATCCTTCATCTCCACTGAGGGTTGTCTCTTGTGGAGACAACCCTGAGAGTAGGATCAACATCAGGGAAATGTGCCACATGCTCATATAGCTGGAGTTGACATTCACAAATTATGCTAGTAACTGGCCTAAACTGAGTCACACAGTCTCTGGTTTGATATGATGACATTCCAATGATACCCCCATAATTCTCTGATGGCATTTAATACCAAAGCCATCAAGACAACTCTTCAAGTCAGCATTCAATATCCATGTCTCACAGTCACACAGCAAGACAGGGAGCACAAGGGTTTTAAGATTTGAATCTTAGTCCTCCTGCATAAATAATGACAATGCCATATACTGTGGTTAAGCAAGTCCATAACACCATGGGCAATGCCAATCCTTCAAAGTACTTCCTGACATGACCCACCACTGTTATGCACTACACTACCAAGGTATGTAAAGCTTTCCAAGACCTCAATGTCCTTGCCACATGCATGGACAGACTGAACTGTGTCATCCAGTAAGCCCCTAAACTCCTGAACATTGTCATAACACAACAAGCACTTCAAACCAGCTCAATAAATTCCCTACTTCATGAAACCCCTCCAGACATTAGCCCCATGGGAAGAAAAAACTCCTAAGAGAAGCAAGATCCTCACTTGCACATCTACATTTAGGTCACCATACAGCCCTAAAATACAATGGGACAGGCCAAAGAAACAAACTATCCCTAAATGCAACAATCACACATAATACAGTGAACACCTCATCTTGCACTGCCCCCATATTATACCAAGACAACAATAAAATATTTTTTCCTTGAGTGATTTGTGTCAATCTAGGTCTCCTACAAGAGATATCTGGAGAAATGGATCAAATGATAGAATCTTTCACAAATGTTGACCCCCTATGTTTATGACAAATTGCTACACAGGGGTGTTATTGTGACACTGCTTCTGAACCAGGGCAGTGAGCAAGATGCAGGGATGACCCATCATCCAGGAGAAGCCAAGATACAAGGGAGGGAGGGGGGGGTGAATGGGAGTGGAGTATGTGGGGATGGAATGGGTGGGAGTGGATTTTATACTTTTGTTTTCTGGAAGGAGGATAGGGAGGAAGGTAGTTGCAGTGGGAAGTGCTAAGAAAATGACCATGATGAGTAAGGAAAATTGAGGAGAAATAGGGAAAGATGAAGTGAAAGCAACTGTTAAGATGATGAAAGCAGGTAAAGCACCTGAGTTGGATGGATGCCATGCAGAATGTCTAAAAAAAAAAGGAGGTACAGTTATGGTGGACTGGCTGGTGAGGTTATTCAATGTTTGTTTAAGAGAGGGTAGAGTGCCAGAGGACTGGAGGAGTGCCTGTATAGTTCCACTTTACAAGGAAAGGGGGACAAGTGTGAGTGTAGTAGTTTCAGAGGGGTCAGCTTGTTGAGTGTAATTGGGAAGGCTTATGGGAATCTTAATTGAAAGGATTAGGAGAGGAACAGAGGGAGTAATTGGTGAGAAACAGTGTGGTTTTAGGACAAGTAGGGGTTGTGTAGATCAGATTTTTGTGGTAAGACAGATATGTGAGAAAGCTATAGTAAAGGGCAAGGATGTTTTTTAGGCTTTTATGGATTTGGAAAAGGCTCACAACAGGGTAGACGGGAAGGCACTGTGGGAGGTATTGCAGATACATGGAATAGGAGGAGGGCTGTTACGAGCAGTCAAGATTTTTTATGAGAGTAGTAGAGCTTGTGATAGGAATAGAAAAGGAGAGAGTGAATGGTTTGAGGTAAAGGTGGGACTTCGTCAGGGATGTGTTGTTGCCCTGGCTGTTCAATCTATACATGGATGGGGTGGTGCGAGAGGTGAATGAGGTGAATGCAAGGGTGGTGGGTCAAGAGTTGGAGATGGTTAAAGAAAATGGAGAAAAGTGGGTGGTGAGCCAACTGTTGTTTACTGATGACACTGTGCTTGTAGCTGGATCAGAGGAGGGATTGAGGAAGTTAGTGACAGAGTTTGAGGTGTGTGAAAGAAGGAAGCTGAGGATAAATGTGGGAAAAAGTAAGGTGATGAGATGTACAAGGGGAGACAGTGGCAGCAGACTGGAAGTGAGTATTAAGGGGGACCGACTGGAGGAAGTGGATAGTTTTAGATACTTGGGTGCAAATGTGGCAGGAAAGGGAGGAGTGGGGGTGGAGGTAGAATGTAGATTGAGAGAAGCGAGTAAATGTCTTGGTGGATTAAAAAGTGTAATGTGAAATAGACATATGGGAATGGATACTAAGAGTAGGTTATATCATGGCGTGATTGTGCCAACAGCACTGTATGGGGCAGAAACAAGGACCATAAGAGAGGAGGAGAGGAGTTTGAATGTGTTTGAGATGAGGTATCTGAGAAGTATGATAGGGGTTACTAGGCTGGATAGAATGAGAAATTAGGAGGTAAGGCTGGAGAACAGGGGTGGAAAGGGAGTTGATAGATAGGGTTGATGAAAGAGTATTGGGATAGTTTGGAATGAAGTGGACGACCTTCACTCATTACTGATGGTTTGGTGCACATTTGTACGGCCATCTTTAAAAGCTCTCACCCATTTCTGCACCATCCCATCACTCATAATGTTTTCTCCATACACTTCACTGATCTGACAATGAATTTCAGCCACTTTCACACCTTTAGCAGTAAGAAAACAAATCACAGCGCATATTTCACAGTCGGCGGCATTCTCATTCAGAGGAGACATTTCAAATACAGTACTCACAAACTTAAACACAGTCAGATGATTCCATAATTATGTTGAAAAGTAGATTACAGTACAGGCTTTCATGTAAAAATAAAATTGTTACGAAAAGTCTACTCCTTTCATTCTTATTTCAAAACGGTACTTAAAAAACATGCCTCGTAATAATGATAAATAAATAAAAAATAAATCAAAATTATAATGATATAAATACATACATATACCAAAGGCTCCCCCTTGCAAGGAAGGTAGCCACAAAGAAAAAGGCATAAAAACCATTCCCACCCATTCCATCCCTAATACACTCCACTCCCCTCCACCCTCCCTCTTATCTTGGCACCTCCTGGATGACGGGTCATCCTTGCATCTTGTCCACTGCCCTGGGTCAGAGGCAGTATCTCAAGACACAGCACATCCACAGCAAGGCCGCTTCATTAAATCGGCAAGCCCCCCTCTCTGTCCCCTCATGCAGAAAAGGAGAAGACAGGGAGAAATCCCTTAGGGCTGCATCAAATTTTGCTCACACATACTACCTCACCCCTCATCCCCCTACCCATTCCACCTCATGCATCTCAACATCATCCATATACAACCATTCTTCATTCACTCCTGTCTTCTGTCCTCTCCTGTCCTTCCTCAACATTCCCCTCTTCCCCAAAGCCCCTTTCACGCCATCCATCCATCTTATCCTAGGTCGCCCCCTCATGTTCACTCCCTCCACATCTACCTTCAATACCTCTTTTACTAGTCTTTCTTCACTCATTCTTTCCATGTGTCCAAACCATCCCAATACTCTCTCATCCACCCTATCTCCCAACTCCCTTACCACCCCTGTTCTCCTCCTCACCTCCTCATTTCTCACTCTATCCAGCCTAGTAACCCCCATCATACTTCTCAGACACCTCATCTCAAACACATTCAAACTCCTTCCCTCTTATGTTTCTACCCCATACAGTGCTGTTGGCACAATCACTCCTTCATACAGTCTCCTCTTAGCCTCCATTCTCAAATGTCTATTCCTCATTACACTTTTTAATCCACCAAGGCATTTACTCACTTCTCTCAATCTGTACTCTACCTCTACCTCCACTCCACCCTTTCCTGCCACATTCGCACCCAAGTATCTAAAACTATCCACTTCCTCCAGTCGCTCTCCCTTAATGCTCACTTCCAGTCTGCTGCCACTTTCACCCCTTGTACATCTCATCACCTTACTTTTACCCACATTTATCTTCAACTTTCCTCTTTCACACACTCTCCCAAACTCTGTCACCAACTTCCTCAATCCCTCCTCTGATCCCACTACAAGCGCAGTGTCATTTGCAAACAACAACTGGCTCACCTCCCACTTTTCTCAATTTTCTTTAACCATCTCCAATCCCTGACCCACCACCCTTGCATTTACCTCTCGCACCACCCCATCCATGTATAAGTTGAACAGCCAGGGCGACATAACACATCCCTGACGAAGTCCCACCTTTACCTCAAACCACTCACTCTCTCCATTTCTAATCCTGACACACGATATAAATAATAATAAATAAAATAAATAAATGCATAGGTATAGTTAAATAACAAACAAACAGGTAAACAGTGACGAATAATAAATTGACTGATAACTAATATTAAATGAGAATCAAGCAAATAATAATAAAGACAAATAATAATAAACAAACAAATAATATAAAATAATTGGCAATTATTACAACATCTTGTTTAGGTTTCTATCTAAACGAATCTTAAAGCTTCAAACTGAACTACATTGCACTGCCTCTGTGGGAAGTTTATTCCATTCATTAACTACATGGTTGACAAAGTTGTTTCTACCCACTTTCAAATTAAATCTATTTCCTGACAGTTTGAGACCATTATTTCTTGTCAGATTCTCATTCAGTGTGAAAATTTTGTCACTTCTAATGTTGTCAATTCTCCTTAGAATCTTAAAGACCTGTATCAAGTCACCTCTGAGTCTATGCTTTTTAAGGGAAAACAGATTCATATATTGTAGTCAATTTTCGTATGATTTATTTTTGATATTTGTAATTAGTTTTGTGGCTTGCCATTGTACTTTTTCCAATCTGTCAATGTCTTGAACCCCTTCCATACGGTGGCACATACATAGGCGGCATGAGGAGCAAGTGGATACGCGACGCTGCCATATCGGCGTCTTGATTATATTTATTGTAGTTGCCCCTGCGTTTTTACATACTCTCTAAACTGTCCTTAATCACATTTTCTATGGTTATCAAAATTCACGGGTGAAAGAGAGAACAATCAATATAAGTGGTGACTATATTTTATGATGCGAGTATTATTGCGACACATCATATGGCTGGCAGCGGCTGCTGCCCGCGAGATTTAAGGCCCGTACTGAAGAGGTTAATGATATTCAGTGACCATACGGAAGTAGTATGTTCCAAATGTGGACAAACTAACAATTTATATAGCTTGTTAATGAGAGATGGACTTTTGAAGTCAAAAGATTGTGCAATCAGTCCTAGAACCTTATTTGCTTTTTCAGAGGCTGAAATACACTGGTTAGATGATTTGAGATCGTTACTGATAATTATGCGGAGATCCTTTTCACTATCCACTTTTGTTAACGAATTTCCAAATAACTTGCAATCGTACTTACTGTTACTTTTACCTTGTGTTAAATTTCATTAGCCACTTTTCAGACCATTGCTGTAATTTATCTAAATCTTCTTGAATATCTAATTGATTTAAGTGATCATTTGCCATTCTGCACAGTTTTGTATCATCTGCAAATTTGGAGACAATAGATTTTAGTCTGTGGTCGCCGATTTAATGAAGCGGCCTTACTGTGGATGTGCTGTGTCTTGCGACACTGCTTCTGACCCACGGCAGTGGACAAGGTGCAGGGATGACCCATCATCCAGGAGTTGCTGAGATAGGAGGGAGGGTGGAGGGGTGTGGAGTGTATTCAGGGATGGAATGGGTGGGAATGATTTTATGCCTTTTCCTTTTTGGCTACCTCCCTAGTAAGGGGAAAAAAGCCATGGTATATGTATGTATGTATGAATAGAAGTGGCCCAAGAACGGAACCCTGAGGAACTCCACTTGTAATATTTTTCCCATTTAAAGCACTTTGTTTTCGATCATTCAACCAATAACTAGTCCAACTTAACAGGCTACCACTTACTCCGTGTGAAGCTAATTTAGCAAGTAGCCTTTCATGGGGGACGGTATCAAAAGCTTTTGCAAAGTCTAGATATATTAAATCTATATTGTTTCTTTTGTCATATTTCAAGATAACCGTGTTGTAGAATTCAAGTAAGTTAGCCACACAAGAATGTTTCCATCTGAATCCATGCTGGCTATCATTTATCAAACAGTTACTTTCTAAATGATGTTCAATAGCATCTCTGATGATAGGTTCCATCATTTTTCTTATGATTGAAGTCCATTAAAACCCTATCTACCACCCTCTCTCATGTGCACTTATGCTTGACTTTCTTCCTAAAAACTGTATTTGTTACCATCAACTCTCTAGACACATCCCCACCATCATCTGTCCACTACAATTTTTTCCTGGAACTCCATACTTCTCGAATACTCTATTAGTTTATCTCCTACACTACCACAGATCTCCCAATACCACTACATTGATATTTTCCCCTAATCCCTCTATGCACCCATTTAAATCTATCCAAAAAGCCTTCCTCTCTTTCCCCTACACCCTTCTCGCTACCAGGCCCATATCCACTTATAAACCCACATCTCCCTTCCCAGTTTCACCTTCATCCACATTAACCTTGAAGAAACCTTCCACTCCACCACACACTTACCTACTTGTATCTCTTCACTTACTAGTATAGCCACCTCTTCTCTCCCTCATCCTCTCTTCACTCCTGACATCCTCCCAACTACACTCCCAAACTCAAACTTGCTCCTCCCTTTCAACTTAGTTTCATTCAATCCCAACACATCCATCTTCCTTCTCACAAACATACTACCTATCTCTTCCCTTTTAAATACCCAAACCTCAGGGTTCTGTTTGGAAAACTCTTCCCAGACCCTCTTATGTCTTTGCTTTGCTCTTTTTTTTTTTTCTTTTTTTTTAAGGAATGTCCCCTTTGGGGCTACAGAGAGTAGGATGCCTAGTTCTATCCCCATTTTTGTCGTCTTTTATGACTCAAGTAAGAACACCTGGTGGAAGTATTCTTTTCCCCTACCACAAGGTATGGGAAATAATAATAATAATAATAATAATAATAAAATTTATGAAAAAAATAAGTGTTGCTTCAAGTTTCATTGACTGGAATTCCAGAGCCCCACAATGTCTGGCACTGGTCCTCAGGTCCTCCCATACAATTTGGGAAGAAACTTTGAACCGACATCTGTTCTGTATAAGTGTAGGACAGTTTCTATGTCAATGGCTTATCAGAGAAGGAGGAGGGGAGCAATCCCTAGCTGCCAGTTCTCCCATGTGAAAGAGTGGAGGAAACACAAATGACATTGACAGGCATGTCAGGCCTGATTTAGAGACTGTGTCAGCACCCAAGCTTGATTATAAAGATAAGCAGTAGGTGTACTTTCTGACATCCATATTGCAGGAATACCATTTGCAGATATGCAACATTGTCTCCAGGTATGCAAAAGAACATAAAGCTAAGATGACTACTTAAATATATAATGTGAAGAACACTTACGAATACAGGTTATTTAGATACTGAGTTCCTTTACTGAATTGTAGCCAACACCTATGGTATTCTGCTAACAGGCTCTCTTCTCCGTGACTGCTAACCTGAAATATTAATTATCATAAGTGTCCAACAAGATACAGTAATTTGTGGTACACTTGGCATATGTATTAATATTGCTTGTGAATTTTATTTACTAAAGAGGGTATGCAGAAAATTGCTGAAAATTAACAATATAATCTGTTCATTTCAATGTCTTGTACTGTTGTCACATAATCACCTTATATGAACAGGTAGACAACACAAAAGTCTTGACAACTCTATATGCAGTAAATGTAAGATTACTTATATACTCCACTAACTATACATAAAATAACTTTGCATAAAAACAATAAGTTGATCAGGTAGTATCTGACCCATGTTTCACAAAGGTGCAATTCAAAGCCCAGCTTCAATTTCTTCTTCATTTCCTATAACTTAAAACCTTAAAACACTAACCTCATCACTACCCACAGGATCCCATGAACAAAATTGTTTGGTACATATCAAAATAAACAAGTATGCTTTGATATGGAAATGATTAGTAAAGATGGGCTTACCCACCTTTTCATTAATGAAGGGGTATAATGCAGATGAATGAAAGTGTTTAGTGTAGAGAGTTAAATTACAAAAGCCTTATCTTGTAAGTATTTTCCTGATAGCATAGAGCAATTCAAGATGAAAATGAACAGGTAAAAAAGTTAGTGTTTAGGTTAATGTATTCAGTCTAACCTTCAATCTGTACATTCTTATCAAATAATAACTGCTGCCTAAAGTTCACTAACTGGAAACCTACAGCACCAAGATGGCCAGCAAAGGCCTTTAAGGTTTCCCATAGATCTCTCTGAGAAGTAATGTTGCATTGCTGTCTGTTCTCTATGAGTGTGGGTCTGTTTTTCTGTCATAAGCTAGTAGATGGACAAGGAGGGGAACATTCACTGGTTGTCAGCTCACCTTATGAGAAAAAAAAGTGGAAAAAATAAAATCTGACACAGATGGATCTTGGGCTCAATTCTCTGGACTGAGCCCAAGATCTTTGTTTCTTAATACATTTTCCAATTGTTGTACAAAAAGTATCCTAAAACCACCACAAAATTTATTACCCCAAAATTCTCACCTATTCTGAACTTCATTTCTTTTTTCTTTTCTTTTTTAGAAAAAATGCAAACTCTTCACTATCTATCCCTCTTTAAGCAAGTCTGCTTTTTTACTATTTTCAAAACTAATGGATTTATAATTCTTAAGACAATAGTAGCAGTTCTGAAATATTGCCAATTTTCAGTCAAGATGCAGTTATTGTAAAACAACTTCAAAATTAATTATATCTATTGATTTTATAGAATACAAAACAACTAAGATATATTATTAGGGTTAGAGGTGGTTATACTCAAACCAACGGCACTTGGTCCCTTCCTGTGGTGATAGAATATTACCCACTAATTGGACAGGATAGTGTCCCTGTCCATGGTCAAATCATCACAATTTGTATGCAGCTTCAACAAACAGATCCTGCATATGTGAGAATGCCACAATAAAGTAGCGTATTGATGGCAGGTACTAGAAGGTCAGCTGCATATAGCTGACCTCCTATCCCATATTGACAGTAGTAGTATCTTCATCTGATACTTCTAAGACAGCAGCTGATGTGGATGGTGTGCACCAGGTGTAGATGTTATTCAGCAAATATAGACAGTGTTGAAGGCTGGGTGAAGGCAGAAATGAAGGCATGAGAACTGTGGAGGAGGATGGAATGTGTGAGGTCATGGGAGGGAAGGTGGGTGATGGAATGGGTCACATGAGGGTACTAAGATGACAGAAATGACATTACACTTGATGCAAATTCTTTGCAGCAGTTCTTCTTCTTTATAACAATTTCTTGGAGGATTAAATGTTGGGTAATTAATGAAGATATAAAAAAACACACACACAATGAAGGTAGACAAGTACAAGGAAGTTCAGTGGACAGCTTTTTCTAACAAGTGATTCAATTGCATTAAACCCATTAGGCAAGATTCTTAGTAGTAGTGTGCTGCCAGCTGTATGACTCTTTTTAGCATAAATCTATCTATATACCAAGGGCTTCTTTACCCTCATAGTCAAAGACATACACCCACTCCCACCCATTCTACTCCCATCCACCATCCTTGTTTGCCTCTTGTCTAATTCCTCATGGATGAGGGATCATCCCTGTCTCCTGCCCACTGCCCAGGTCAGGAGCAATGCAGCAAGACAGCAAATCCATAGCAGGGCCACTTTACCTATATGACAATCCTCCCCTCTCTGTCCTCTCATGCAGAAAATAAAGAAAATGGGTAGAACTCCCTTCAGGCTGCAACAAAATATCATCCATATACAACCATTGTCCATTTACCTCTATTCCCTGTCTTCTCCCTTCCTTGTTCAACAGACATAGAAAACGGGGAGAAAATCCCTTTGGTCTGTGTCAAAATATTCTCCATACACAGCCATTCTCCACTTACCCCTATCTCCTGCTTTCTCCCATTCTTGCTCAACAAACATTCCTCCTCTTGTTCAAGGCTCCTTTCACCCCCATCCTTCCATCTCATCCTTGGTTGTTCCCTCCAGGTCACTCCATCCTCCTCTGCCTTCTACACCTCTTTTGCTAATCTTTCTTCACTCATTCTTTCCATGTGTCCAAACCATCCCACTAATCTTTCATCATCCCTATTTGCCAGTTCCCTTTACACCCCCACACTCCTCCTCACCTCCTCATTTTTCACTCTATCCAACCTTTGTTGCATAAAAATGAAAGCAAAAACTGGAGAAAAGGAGAGGAGTTAAAGAGTATAAACTCTGAATAGAAATGGGTGTTTCTACAGGGCAGAAACCTCAAAATTAGTTAAAGTTGAAATTCAGTTTTCTTAAAGGCAGGGGGAATAATACATATACCAAACTTTTGTCAAGATGGGCAAGTCTCAGCTAAATCTAAAATATTAATTCTAAAAATGCCCCCCCACCCCCCAATACACCTTAGGCTACTATCAATTAATGTACCTTGCTATGGAGATTTCGCACATGATTTTCCAATAATTTCTTAGTTTCTATGTACAACCTCTCAGCTAGAGGTTCGGGAAAAGCTACACATAGAGAGTAAACATCAGAAAATCGTTCATTCCACTCATTTCGTCGAATGGAACCCATGGTGATGACCTGCTCCACTGTCCTCTGCAGTCCCCCCCAGACCTCATCAAAGTTTACAGCTCGTGGCTTGAGGGACATGCCGACAACCTGTAAAAGACATTAAGTATTGAAACATAACTGTATCAAAGATCAATTAAATAATTAATTACCAGAGCATGACATTCCTTTGATTTTTGTGGAGTTTGTTTTTTATTTTGTGCTGTTTTGGATTAATTCACAAAAAATTTAGATATCAAATACTGTACCAGATTTAGTGAGATATAATAATGTACTTCCACCTAACAACTCTTTATCTTGTAAGATGCTTATTTGTATTCTTTTCTTTCTCTACCGATTCTCATATTATTTTTCCAGTTCTTCTGCACTCTTTCAGTCTTTTTTTTCTTCTCTTCCATCTTTGGTTCTTTACCGTTTCACAATTTTCGTTTGTCTATACCAATTTTTCTACTACTTCTTATACAATTTCAACACCTGAGATGTAGATAATTCTAAGCATATTTCATTTATTTCAGTTCCATTGGTTTTAAAAATTCTTCCCACTCCTTTATTTTATTTTCTTGTTCTCAAACCAAAGAAGTTTGTCTTCCTAAAATTATATCTGCCTTGTCTATATGACTTATCTGTAGGTTTTACATCTACGTTTTCCAACTGGAATTTAGGCTCCGCATGGTCACCTTTTCCTATGGGACACCTGTGCTTCAAAGATTCAATATCAGGTTCTTTAGTAGTAGGTTCAGTCTTACTGAAATGTCTTCTCTCACTCATGTCAAATATTTTACCCACTAGGTAAATGTGCTTTCCACTGTTGTACTTAGCAAAGTATTACCCCATGAATTTTCAATATATCTCATTGCATACAGTCGCATACCTATCAACCTTTTATAATCTTCAAGACAACAACATTCTGACAGCAACATTTGGTAATCATCGTCACCTTAGGTAGTACATAAGCTCCTATCAAGTCTTTTTTTTTTTCAATACTCAGATTCATTGCATCAACCTTTCATTCACTCAATTACATATACCTACTTATATGACATTTTTCACAATTACTATTAGCCTAACTTCCATTTCATCTACCACATCTCAACATTTCTCAATTGCAGGTCAAAAATTTTTGGTAGTTTACCCTCAAGTAGGCACAGAATATTGGGTTCATTTACTAATATATAACACATTATTTCTAATCTGGTTGATAAGCTACCTACACTGACTGAGGGGGCTCATTACAATTTAGTTTTAGTGCATGTGACACCTGCCTGTGAAAGTCTAACATGTGTGTTTGAATGTTGGTCATGGCAATGAGGTTATAAAGAGAATCTAATCTGTACAAAGGTCCCCACCTCCCAAAACCAAAGTCTCTGTATCCAGTACATTTTTTTTTCAATACCACTTAAGTTCTGACCTAAAACAAACACATATATGGACTGCTGCAGAACATTAAAGTGGCTTTTCACTATATGGATGAGATGATGAAACTCAGAAACCCTGATCTATCCAAGACTAGAATATGTATCAGTAGTATCGTACTCCACAGGGTGAAGGCACAAACAAGATCAAGAGAATACGAAGGGCAGCAATCAAACTGGTACCCAGCCTGGCAGATAAAACATACGAGGAGAGAATAAAAACAATGGATCTGCCAACATAGAAAGATCAAAGAGGAAGAGGTGATATGACAACAGTATTCAGGTTGCTAAAGGAGATAGGTATATATATATCTATGGAAGTGGGAGTGGAATGGGTGTATGTCTTTGATCTAGCTTCAAGAAGTCATGAAAACAAACTGAGAAAGACTAAATGTCAAAAGGATCTGAAGAAATAGTTTTTCATGAAGATGCATACATACAAGGAGTCCTCGTTTTATGATGCTCTCTACTTTGGCAGTTTTGTGGTAACAATGCAGGCAGTGCTTGTCCCTGTGCATTTGCTTTTTTTCTTTTCTTTTTTTGTGTAGCAGTTTCAGAGGGATGTTTGTTGAGTGTAGGTGGGAAGGCTTAGCTAACAAGCTACAGAACCGAAACAGAGGTGTTGCCCCTTTTTGTCTATTAAAATGAGGTATGAGTGTACTTAGTTATAAGTAGTACTAGTATCATTATCTTTCTGATTCAGAAGTCACTGATCCACATCTCTAAGTGATCACTGACTGCCTCATCTTCAAAGCCTTCAAAGTCCACAGATTTGTATTTACCTAATTGTAGTATACAAGAGAGGAGCAATGCTCATTGGGTCCAGTCTCCTATTCTCTAATTCTTTAATCATACCTAGCCTCTAATTCATATACAGTTCCAACTTAATCTATATCCTTGATTTCCAATAATCATATTTAGATTTGAACTTGGTCTAGAATGCTGCAGAGGGGCCAGACTGAGGTGCTGATGAGGAGCCAGGCTGAGGTGATGCAGAGGGGATGCTGGCTTGGAAACAGAGCATCTAATGAACTTGTCCAATGTAGTTTGCTTTATTTTTAGGTATTGCTCCTTAATCAGCTAGGTGGAGATAGTATGGCTGGATCCTGGTGTTATCATAGCTTGATATATACTGATATATATCTATGGCATTATGTGCCACAGACCTTTTTGGGACTAACAGCATGTTGTCATCATCCTCTTTATCACTTTCTTCACTGTCTTATCCTTGTGCTGCAGCCACTCCTCTCACTTCTTTACTATCTCCTCTTGAAAGGGTAACTGGTATCCAGGATCATCATCATACTCTTCCAACCAGTTGTCTATGTCTTCCACAGTGACTTCTCTCTCCCAATGATGATGTAGCATCTGCCTGAAATCTTCAATGTCTTGATTTGGCTGCTCATCATTTTACAGTTTCTTCCTTCAATTAACTAAAATTGGCTTCTTAATCTCCTTCCATGAGTCAGCAAGGTTATAGATGGTGCTCTAAAGGTTGTTGTTTTTTATGTTCTATAGGATCTGCCAACCCTGCATATCCTCCTCCACCACCACCATTATCTTGTTCAGGTACAGCTGCTTGGTGGTGACAATGATCCCCTGGTCCATGGGCTGGATGACTGATGTTGTTAGGTGGTAGGAAGATCACCTTAATCCTGCTATCACTGCTCTGCAAAACATCACCTGGTAGGTGAGCATGGGCACTGTCCAATAGTAACACAGCCTTCACCTCATCCTAGTCCAATTTCAGAATTGTCTGGTAGCAATGCACCTCAGGGACAAAATGCTTTTCAAACCAGCACTGAACCATGCTTTCTTTTAAAAATGATAAATTAATATGCTATGTAATCTTTCAGAACCTGTGGTTGCTTTGACTTGGTGACAACTGCCAACTATGAGCAGTGCATCCCATTGGCATTGGCACAGCATAGAGCTGATAATGTTTATTTATATTTTTACTGGTGTAGCTTCCTCATACATGAAAGCCTGGGTGTTGCTAAGCAGAGACCATCAGAACAATCAATCTCATCTGTATTATATACTTGCAATAGAAGGTTCTCATCCTGCATCAACTGCTTCAATCTGATACTGAATGGCTCACAATCCTTTAATGCTGCTGAGCTGGCTTCACCATGCATCTTCTTGTTTACTATCCCATGTCTGCTATTGAAATGCCAGACACCCATCACTAGTCTTGAAGTCACCATAACTCACATGTCTGGATCTGGTGTCAGCAGCACTATGCAACATAATACCTGTTACCTGCATACCAAAAGACCACTGCTGCCTGCACCACTTGTACATTACATTTTCAAACTCCTTGTCTTTACCTAGTTTAATTTTTTTCTAGCTTGCAACCCCCAATACCAATGAACATTATACTTCAGTCCAAACCCTTCCAGCTTTTATTTTTTCTCTTGATGCCTGACACTGTCAGCTTCTTAAAGCCATACTCTTGAAAAACCTGTGCTACATTAACACCACTCATCAGTTTCTTAATTAACTCCACTTCTGTCCCACTGACAGGCTGATCCTCTTGGCCTTCTCAGCACCAGGCATTTTGTCATTGAAAACAAGACACTGAGCTGTAATGCTTAAGTGACATATTTCACTGATTATAGTCTGACAGTGTTAACATCTTACATTCTTAAGAAACTCACACACTGGTCAATATGTATATGGCACACTGCCTGAATGGCTAGTAAATAGTGAAGTGGAGTTTACCAGCTGCCTTATTAGCCCCTGTATGCAACTGCTGTGCATGCAAGATTTGAATGCAATACCAATACCTGTTAGACTTTTTGAAGCCTAACAGAGTATGATACTGTATATTTGAAATATGATATATTGAGATACAACACATCCAAAATATGATATATCAAGGTAAAATATATATAAAATATGATATACTGAGGTACAACACATCCAAAATATGATATATTGAAGTACAATATTTCTAAAAAATATGATATATTAAGGTACAATATATCAAGGGTCATCAGTAATACAAAGAACTAGTTGGAGAGTGTGGTGGAGGAATACGTCATCTTAGAACAATAGATCAAGGAAGGAAGTGCCATTTTGGATTACTGCTTAGCATTTGCTCTCTTGTTTACATTGCTTTTTAAGGGGCTTTTTGCCTTTCATTATGGATCTCAAGCATAAAGCAGACTCTTCAGATGGCAGTGCATCAAAGAAAAGGAAAGCAATCACCATGGAAGGTGCTTACTTGGGCTGGTTCCAATCTATGCCGAAAATCAATTTACAACATTGCATAGGAATGGAACTTCATCATAACTCAAGCCCCCTCCCATATTTGATTCACTTTCTTATAGTACAACAATGTACCATAATGTATGATAGTTTGTAAACTAACCACACACAACTCTCATGTTTTTATATCTTCAGTCATAAAATGTGACTACATAGAAGCAACTCATTATTAATTGTTACTGTAAAATTGATTACCAACAAATCAATTGCTACCTCAATTTCATTGAATGGAATATCCAAAGTCCAACAATAGCTGGCAATAGTCCTCATACCCTCTCACAGATCTCTCCGAGAAGAAACTTCATACAGTTGTCTGAGTTATGTTAATGTGATTTATGTGGTCTTTGATCACATATTGGACTCATGATCGACAGCTATTACCCTCCCAGAAGAGAGCTCAGAGTTCATATAGGACCAATCTATGGGTACTGCTGTGACCTTACATATACACCCCAACTACCCACCCACGAGAGTTGGAGTAACGATTTGCAGCACAGCGCAGCAATTCTGAAACTACTTCGCTGTCAAGCCAGTGGTGTGGAACTATTTCTATGTCACTGGCTGAAACTGGTAGGGGTAAGGAACCAGTCACTAAGTGTCAGCTCTCCATATGTGAAAAAGTGTAAGAAATACAGTTGAAGTTGATAGAGAGATCTTGGGCCCAATTTGATGAGCAAGTGTCGATCTCTGGACTCCACCTCCTGATGGAGGTGGGGGGCTGATGGATGCAAGTAACTGTCACTGGTCCCTCAAGTTATTGTGTACACTGTATATGAATTTGGATACGGAGGAGACGCATATTACAAAGTGGCACACTTGTTAACTTGTGTATTCCCTCACCTGAACAGTTCTTGTCTCTATACTTACTAGTCACTATCTTTCATTGCCAAACTCCAGATTCAATTGTACTTCTGCCAACTCTGGTCCCCAAACAAAATCTCACAAATAACAGAGCTAGAATGTCCACAACAATCTTTCACACACAAGACCCAAGGGTTACTACACATTAGCTACTGGGAAAGACTTGCATAACAACATCTGTACTACCTCCAGTGGCGTAAAGAGAGGTACATCATTATCCACAGCTAGAAGATTTTAGAAAATAGGGTTCCTAATGTCAATATCACAGACGAAGACCCACTCATGAAGAAGAAGGCTAGGTTATGTCAGGACCACCCCAGGAACATCTAAAAAAAATCAGGACCTTGGCACACCACAGTTTCATCTACAAGGGAACATGTCATTGACTCTTCAACTGCATCCCAGCAGAACTCAGAAACCCGAGTGGTATATCACCCGAAACCTTCAAACACTACCCAGATACATGGAAACCTTAGTGGTGTATCACCCGAAACCTTCAAACACCACCCAGATACATGGTTGGCCAAGAACCCAGACTAACCGCCCACACCAGGATACCCAAGCTGCGATTCCGAGAGTCTACAACACTGGATTAGAGGGAAGAGAGCTGGCTAGCCTCAGTGGAAATCCATCTCAACTGCATCAATAACTGATGAAATAAACTTCAAGGTATTCAAGACATAAGCTAATGCTTTGGAACTTAATTTCTCTTTACATCTACCATCTTACTTCATGACCCCTATGCATCTCCTTTAAGTCTACAATAGATTTCTCATTCTGAATGTCTTTTTTCTAGTCTTTGGTCTGTTGCTTCTCTGTGCAAGTGTGCGTTTAATGTAACTTCTCCCTCTCGGTTAGGTCAAGCACTACTCAGATGACATTTTTTTTCTTTACCATACAGCACATGCGCCTTTTCAAACTAACACTTCTGATCTATCTAACATTGTTCAGGATTAAATTTTTCTCTTCTACTATTCATGTAACTTAAAAATATTTAAAAACAACATCCTTTACTTTCTGTACCAAATATGTTGATAACATTTCCAAGTATGGCACATCTAACACACATCTTTGACATTACTTCTTCAATTGTAGCATAGTAAAACTACAATACTTAAACCAGGTTTCTTTTACAAAATGGAATGCTAATGATTTAAACTCCCTAAAAGAGGTAATAAAAGCACCAATCATAAATTCAGGTCAATCCTGTTGTCAATCATTTACTTCACAAAGTTTAAAGTAAAGTTCTTAACAACAGATAAAGTCTTTGTGAACAATAATGACATCACGCATCAAATGAAGATTAATTAATGAAATGCTGGACCTTGAGTGTTAACAATGTATAACACTTTTGTGACAGACAAACCCATTTCGTCTACCTTCAGAACTAAACACACGGGTCACCTCTTTATTTTAAGCCTAAATATAGCTCTTGGAAAAAATGTGTCTGTGCTATATTATAAACCAAACACCCCCATGTCAAATTCTTCTGTTCAATGTAAATCATATTCCCTAAGCCAATCATATTGTTTAATATAAATTTTGGTCAACAAGGTATCACAACTTCAACAGACCAGCCCAAGGGCATGGTCTGAACAACCATAAATAAAAGCACCATTCATTTCTTTCATTAAACTGTGACATTTAATATTGATAATATTAGAAAGTCAAAGAGTTTTGTAAGGACTTACTGCCAAATGAAACTTGAAAAACTTACACGACAGCAGGGAAACTCAACAAATATTTGTAAACAATCCCCGCTAACTTTACTCCATTGGCACGGTAGGTCATGTAAATATTGCAGTCTGCCCCCCCCTAAAATTTCACCTATTTAATCATACATTTTTTTCTGCTTCACAAAAGCAATTTCAAAACAAGAGAATTATATAGAATTTATTAATCCAAGTATAGATATATCTTTTAATCGGATGTAATTTATTATGATAGTGAACATATATGTCAACCACTACTTGAATAGATTATTAAAATACATATATGTATATTTCTTAAATAGGATAATTACATTAATTTAACAAATGTTAATGTCGACATGAGACATGATAACTTACTTATATGAAAAAAATATGTGTATCTCTTTACAAGTTGTACGAGATAAGTAGAATATAATTGTTGTGATCATGACATTTCAATTTTACTAATATTTCATAGAACTTAGGAACTATTTTCCTATAATGAAAAGTCAGCTCCAATTTAATAAAATTTGCAATCATTTCTAGCGCTTTTTAATCTTTAAATTTTTGACGTTGAAAGTTGATTGGAGTTTACATGCAGACGAAAATTTAGAAGTACGATGTTGGGGTGGAGATGTGTAAGTAAAACTGTCCGGCCAATAATTGGTAAGTCCAATAAATTGTATATTAAAATGACATATTGTGATCAAACTATCCTTAATGGTTATTCTATTAGGGAGAAACCGTCTAGTATCATTTATATTTCATAAATTCAATACTGAACAGATTTTGTTGATTTCATAAACGTAAGAGCGATTTTGAAGTAGTTACCTGGTTAGATCACTTGTAGATAGTACAAAGTTCAGAATATTTAGAACTTACTCATGAAAAATATATGGACATAACCGTGGTGCTTTAGAGGCATGCAATAGATACTGGGTAATGTTGACAATGGGAACACAAACCTAGGAAAGGAAACACGGAACGCTGGAAGTGCCTATCCGTACAGGCTCTGCCAATATTGGCAGTATACTTCTGTTACCAAAGCTGAAATGAATATGTCAGCTATGGAACATGACAAAAATCAATGTATAATTACATGGATTTATGTATTGTAGATTCCCTCAAAGGGTTAGGTTTTCTTTACCTGTTATGAATCTCATTTCCATATCTTGTAGCTCTTTCCATCTTGTCTCATACATTAGGTGAGGAAGGCAAGATCTCTAATGAGGATGTGAAAGGAAACCAATTGCAGCTTCACCACTTCTAAGTCATGCCCCTGGGGTAGGCTCCCATCTGGGAACTGATGCCAAGAGTGAAGCATTGACTGAGACTGAAAGTATATTCGATCACTTCAATCACAATCAGTTCACTCAAACATTGGAAACCTTCTCTTCCACTAACAAACACTGAATTGATTTTTCCAACTAAGAACCATAACTCTTCTAGTAATGGTGGGAAAGGAGGTGATGTTGATCTCTGAGAGCATGCCACAGCCCACATGGCAGGCAGTGTAGGCTCAGCAGTCACCCCATGATAAGATCAGGGATTAAGACAGCTTGGCAACAATCTACTTGGTTAAGCAGCCCTACTTAGGATCTACTCTACTCACTTCACATGGGGATGGGGCTAGAAAAGTTCCCCTAAACCTAACCTGTCTGAGGAACTGCCTCCAGTAAGGTCACCCATAATGTGGCATACATGATGATACTTAGTAAAAATAAGGAGTGAAGAACAGCCCCCTTAAAACTCCCTCTGTTGCACTTCGCCCCTACCCTGAAGCACTTCAATGTGAGCAAAGCAGAGTCTCCTTCCAGACTCAAGAACAATCTACATGGGTAATGCTAGAGTAATTACTCTTCCTCCCCATAGAGGAAAATGATTAGCACTGTCAGCATTATCAACAAACTAAAGCCTATCCAGCCCTGCTAGCCTCCAACTAGATCCATACCAAAACAAAGTAGACCTTAACTTTGACTTTCCAAGATTCTTGATCCTGAAGTCTACTAAGAAGTCTACCCCCCCCCTTCAACTCCAACCTTTCAACTCTCTAACAAATTACCTGCAGGTGATCTAAATGCACATCACTCAATTTAGCTACACACATAAACAGCAGACCAAAGAGGAAACAAAATACCAGAACAACTCCCTAACTTTAACATATCAAATTCCAGCATCCACCAAGTTAGTCAACCACTTCAACTTAACCAACAGCATCCCCTGATTTAACAAAGTGCTTACCCTTCCCCCAAACACAAACATGGGAAACCTTGCATGACCTACCCACAGACCACTTCTCAATAAAGGATACCAAAGAACTAAAAGGCGCAATACATTCTGTATCAACACAGAATAGGCCTGGTCACAGAAACTAGCTGCCTCAGATTCAACCATCACACACAGCACACCAAACACCTCATCTCACAATGCCCCACCCATGCCATATTCGGACAACAACACATTATATCTTCTTTGAGTGACTTATGGGTCAGTTCAGTGCTTGGTGCTGGGTACCTGGGAGCTGTAGGTCTCATGCAAAAGGTTTTATTTGACAGTGGATTGATTTATTGATTGTGACAAGTGTGCTGGTGGAGTGGCCCTTCTTGAATCCATGCTTATTTGGGGTGATGGGAAGATTAGTTAGGTTTCTGGAACATAAGAAAGAAGAAGACTGCAAGAGACTATAAGGCCTACACTAGGCATTTCTATGTCCTTTATCACCTATCATCCACATCCATAAAGTTATCTAACCTTCTCTTAAAACAACTGACAGTTTCAGCATTCAATACATGGTTACTAAATTTATTCTATTCATTGACCACTCTATTGGTAAACTAGTCCTATTTCCTTCTTAACCACTTCAGTATGATGATGGCTATGTAGGCATCATGATGTGCGAGTGGGTACATGAGGATGCAGGCATCAGCATCTTGATTACATTATATATATATATATTGTTGTTGTTGTACATGAGTTTCCCTAGGATTCTGTGAACTGGTTTGATCACATTTTCTGTGTTTATCATTACGGAGAGTGAAAGAGAACAAGTAATAAAGCAGCAACTTTATATTTTATAATGCGAGTAGTGTGATACAGCATACATATGGCAGCTGATACTGTGCACAAGAATTTGACTCGTACTAAAGTGGTTAAATCTAAATGTGTCCAATTTAGATCCATTACTGCAAGTTCTGCCCTTTTGTTTTAATATAATGACCTTGTCTGCATCACCCTTGTTAAAGCCCTTGATCCACTTGAACATTTCGATTATATAACCCTGCATTCTGCATCTTTCTAGAGAGTTTAAATTAAGGTGCCTAAGCCCGATCTCATAAGGTAAATTTCTGACCCCATGTATCATTTTGGTTATTTTCCTCTACTGATTCTAGTGAATTTATATCCATTCTATAGGATGGAGACCAAAACTATACCACACAGTCAAGGATAGGTCTAACACCAGATAGAGTTTGATAACTACCTCAGCACTTTTACTTGTAACCATCCTAGCAATGAAACCAATGCTCTGTTAGCTCTGTTATTGGTGGTAATGCACTGTTCCTGGATTTAAGGTCAGGAAACACTAGCACTTCCAAGTTTCACACTTAATTTTCTTTAAGAAGGTGTTATCTAAGCTACATCTACTTTCTAGGTGGTGTAAACCTACATTTAACACACTGCACTTTGAGATATTGAAGTCTATTTACCATTTCACCAACCATGTGAACAATTTGTTAAGATCTTCATGCAATTTCCTAGTATCCTCTCCTGACTTGATTTGGAACCTAATTTTAGTATTGTCCTAAAACTTACTAACATATCTAGTAATCCCATTGTCAAAGTTGTTTATATACATAATGAATAACAGGGGACTCAAAACAAAGCTATGGGGAATTCCAACATGTAACACTCCCCCATTTGGATTTTACACCATTAATGGTGACCTGCTGTTTTCTATCATTGGTCCACTCAAACACTTTTCCTATTATGCCATGGGCTTTGACTATTAGTCTCTGGTGGGGCACCTTGTCGAACACTTTGCTAAAGTCAAGGTAAATAACTTCGTAACTGTCATTGTTATCTGACACCTTGTAGACATTAGTGTAAAAGATAGATCAGTTATGCATGACTTACTCTAGGTGAACCTGTACTGTAAATCATGAATCAAATTATGTCTCTCAATGTGATTTCTGATTCTGTTAGCTATTATTGATTCTAGCATTTTACCTATAACCAACATCAAACTGAATAAACTATATCTAGCCAATTATAGTTCACAGGAAAAGGAGCAACACTCATTGAGTCCCGTCTCCTGTTCTCTTATTTTTTTATCATAGGTAGCCTTAAATTCATGTACAGTTCCAACTTAATCTGTGTCCTTGATTTCCAATTATCATATTTAGATTTGAACTTGTGTATTGTTTGAGCTTGGACGATATCACTTCCTAAGCTATCGCAAGTATTTATTCATCTAAATGGAAAATTGTATTTCTTCACATCCTTTAGATATGTGGTCTTTCTTAATTGCTCCCATGACCTCTCAAAGGCCTCTCATCTTTCATCAGGAGTTGTGTGTTTACCTAATTCTAGTATACAGGAAAAGGAGCAATGTTCATTGGGTCCTGTTTCCTATTCTCTAATTATTTATTCTACCTAGCCTTAAATTCAAGTACGGTTCCAACTTAATCTATATCCTTAATTTCCAATTATATTTAGATTGTGTAGTTGTATATAGATGAATTCTCACCTGTTTTGAAAACGAGCAATGTTTGCCTGCCCCTAAAAGATAGGCTCGAATGCAGTGCATACTGACTATTTCCATTAATGGGTCACAAATTTATAATATACACTCATTGAGCACTTGGAAAATTATTATTTGGACCTGGGAATTTCTATAAATATTTTTGTGATATTGGTCTGGAAGATGCTGGGTTTTCTGATAGTTTGCTTTTAATATGGGGATTATAAGTGCTATTTTTCAGATTGTTATAAATTTGTTGTACAACCAGGAATGCTGAAAATACCAGTCAAGATCTTTAGGAAAATAACTAAAGAGAAATGTAAAAAAAAAAAAAAAATAGACACAAGTGCCACCCTTCCTTTCTCCAATAAAGGTAGAAAATGTAATAAATAATTCCCCATTCAGAAGGCCCAGATAAGATCTCAAACATCCATCCCTTGGCCCAAACACAGTAAAGAAAGTATATAAATTTTCAAAGTGGTTAAATATATATCTAATCAGTTTTATTTCTTTTTCTTTTTCCATTCATAGGTCAGGTCGTATCAAGAAATGCAAGCAAAACTTCACTTGTTGATGGGGTCACAGTGGTGGAGCATAATTCCATGTTAGTGTGCTGGCATCCAGAACCAAAATTTCCATATGAATACTCCAAGGTAAAACCTGTTCAAAAGTATAATCAATTGCCCAAAATAAACTTATGCTGCTTTTTTTCTGTTTATATATATATATATATATACATACATACATACAAATGGCAAACTGAAGAACAAACAAGAAATAGAAAAGCTGCACCAAGGTAAATATGAATATACAGAAGAACTGGAAATGGCTGAAATTATGAACAACCACTTCAAATCAGTATTCACAATAGAAAACTTACCTAACTGTGAGGAAATAGAGAGAGAGATATCCCCCTCAATGAAAGAAATAATTGTAACACAGAAGGAAATCAGCGACCAAATCAAAATCCTTGATGTCAGAAAATCACATGGACCAGACGGAATTGCAAATTGAATACTGAAAGAATGCATGGAGGAATTAACTGATAAAATATACAATATAATTAAATTCTCACTTAAAGAAGGAAAAGTGCTACAGGACTGGAAGAATGCAAACATTGTACCGATTTATAAGGGAGGAAACAAGGAAGACCCATCAAATTACAGACTGATCTCCCTGACAAGCACAGTAAAAAAAAAAATTGTGAAAAGGTTGTCAAAAATAGATGGGTTAAACATTTGAAAGAAAAAACTATACTGAATCCAAATCAATTTGGATTCACACAAGGAAGATCATGTACAACAAACTTGATCTGCTACTCAAGATTAATAGACATAATACAAGAGAGAGATGGTTGGGCAGACTGTGCCTTTCTGGACCTACAAAAGGCATTTGAAAGGTACCACACAATAAATTAATAAGAAAGATAGAATCAATAGGTGGCATCAGAGGAAAATTATTTGAATGGATGAAAGACTTCCTGACTGGGAGGAAAATGAGAATAATAATTAGAGATAAATTCTCAAATTGGGAAGAAATGAAAAGTGGTGTCCCTCAGGGATAAGTACTGGCCCCAATCATATTTGCCATATACATAAATGACATAGATGAAGGAGTAGAGTGTTGCATGAATTTCTTTGCAGATGACGCAAAGATACTAAAGAAAGTAAAAAGTGAGGAGTGTTGAAACTCATTACAACAAGACTTGGACAAGATCTGGAAATGGACTCAAGTGGGAAGTGAAATTCAATATCAAGAAATGTAGTATAATGGAATTTAGAAAAAGTAAAAACAGAATATCCAGAGATTATAAAATTGGTGAAGAAGAGGTAAAAAAAAGTAAACTCTGAAAAAGACCTTGGAGTGGTGATCAGCAAAGACTTGACACCAGACAGGCATATTGATAAAATAGTTGGAGAAACCTACAATTTATTGAGGTCAATAAAAGTGACATTTGCCTATTTGGACGAGGAAATGTTACATACATATACCAAGGCTTTTTCCCCCTTACAAGGGAGGTAGCCAAAAAGGAAAAGGCATAAAATCATTCCCACCCATTCCATCCCTGAATACACTCCACACCCCTCCACCCTCCCTCTTATCTTAGCACCTCCTGAAAAAAAAAGTAATTTAGGAAATATTAAAAAAAAAAATAACTACACTAATAAGACCAAAACTCGAGTATGCAGCAACCCTATGGACACCCAGTACCAAAAAGAATATAAAAAAAGATTAGAATACAAAGAGCAACAACAAAACTGGTGCCAACTTTCCAAAATGACATATGAACAAAGACTGTCCAAATTAGAATGACCAACTCTGGAACAAAGAAGGGAAGGAGGAGACCTACTAACTATCTATAGAATTATGAAAGGAATGGAAATCTTAGATAAGAATGATTTTTGAAATGGGACAATGGAAAAACAAGAGGACACGAAAAGGAACAAAAAAAAAAAAAAGATAATTACAGAAGAGATCTGAAAAAAAAAGCTTCCCACACAGAGTGATAGATACTTGGAACAAATAAGACAAAGAAACAGTATGTGCAAACACTATTCAAGATTTAAAAAAAAAACCTTGATGCTGAGAGATACAAAGACGGGTCACCACAAGCATAGCTCACTTCCCGTATAATTCAACTAGGTAAATACATACATGCATATATACATACAAACATATACCAATGGCTTTTTCCCCCTTACAAGGGAGGTAGCCAAGTCAAAGGCATAAATCCATTTCCACTCATTTCATTCCCACATACTTCACTCCCATTCACGACCCCTCATCCCTCTTTCCTTGGCTCCTCCTGGATAATGGGTCATCCCTGCATCTCACCCACTGCCCTGGGTCAGAACCAATGTAGCAAGACACAGCAAGGCCACTTCATTTAATCTGCATCCTCCATCCCCTCATGCAGAAAAAGAGAAGAAGGGGAGAAATCCCTTCAGGCTGCATCAAAATATCATTCACACACAATTACTCGTCCCTCACCCACTCCCTTCCATGGATCACAGCATCATCCATACACAACCATTCTCCACTCACCCCTATCTTCTGTCTTCTCCCTTCCTCAACAGACAGTCCCATTTCTCAATGCCCCATTTACCCCATCCATCCATCTCATCCTTTGTTGTCCCCTCATGTTCACTCCCTCCACCTCTGCCTTCTACACCTCTTGTACTAATCTTTCTTCACTCATTCTTTCCATATGTCCAAACCATCCCAATACTCTTTCATCCACCCTGTCTCCCAACTCCTTTTCCACCCCTGTTCTCCTCCTCATCTCCTTGCATCTCACTCTGTCTAGCCTAGTAACCCCTACCATACTTCTCAGGCATTTCATCTCAAATGCATTTAAACTTTTCCACTCTTATGTTCCATGTTTCTGCCCCATACAGTGCTATCAGCACAATCACCCCATCATACAATCTCCTTGTAGCATCCATTCCCAAATGTCTTATTTCTCATTACACTTTTTAATCCCCCAAAGTATTTACTTGCTTCTCTCAATCTACAGATATAGATATATATTTACCTAGTTATTATATAGGAAGGGAGCTATGCTCGTGGTGACCCGTCTTTGTATCTTTCAGCATCAAGTTTTTTCATAAAACCTTGAATAGTGTTTGCACACACTGTTTCTTTGCCTAATTTGTTCCAAGTATCTATCACTCTGTGTGGGAAGCTTTTTTTTTTTTTTTTTCAGATCTCTTCTGTAATTATCTTTTTTGAGTTTCTTTTCGTGTCCTCTTGTTTTTCCATTCTCCCATTTCAATAAATCATTCTTATCTAAGATTTCCATTCCTTTCATAATTCTATAGATAGTAGGTCACCTCTTTTCCTTCTTTGTTCCAGAGTTGGTAATTCTAATTTGCAGTCTTTGTTCATATGTCATTTTGGGAAGAGTTGGTGCCAATTTTGTTATTGCTCTTTGTATTCTTTCTAATTTTTTTATATTCTTTTTGGTACTGGGTGTCCATAGTGTTGCTGTATACTCGAGTTTTGGTCTTATTAGTGTAGTTAGATTTTTTTTTATCATTTCCTCGTCCAAGCAGACAAATGCCACTTTTATTGACCTCAATAAATTGTAGGTTTCTCCAACTATTTTATTAATATGCTTGTCTGGTGTCATGTCTTTGCTGATCATCACTCCAAGGTCTTTTTCTGAGTTTACTTTTTTGACTTCTTCACCAATTTTATAATATTCAGTTTTTACTTTTTCCAAATTCCATTATACTACATTTCTTGATATTG
Source organism: Oratosquilla oratoria (assembly GCF_046742065.1). Lineage (NCBI taxonomy): Eukaryota > Metazoa > Arthropoda > Malacostraca > Stomatopoda > Squillidae > Oratosquilla > Oratosquilla oratoria. Next base: position 18,207,868 of record NC_134814.1, read on the forward strand.
AATTTCACTTCCCACTTTTGAGTCCATTTCCAGATCTTGTCCAAGTCTTGTAACAAGTTGCAATCCTCCTCCGTTCTTACTTTCTTTAGTATTTAGTGTGTGATTCACCTTGGTCTTTAGATCACATGTTGGACTCATGATCGACAGCTATTTCCCTCCCGGAAGAGAGCTCAGAGCTCGCATGTCCGATCTATGGGTAATGCACCTTACACGCACACACACCCCTAACTCCCCGCCCACGAGAGTTGGAGTAACGACTCAAAGCACAGCGGTACTGAAATAATTTCAGCCCTGGGCAGGATTCGAACCAGGTACCATCGATACTTCTGTACTGACAGTCTGAGACTCTACCAACCGTGCCGCCGGTTTGTGTGTGCATGCGTGTGTGTGTGTGTGTGTATATATATATATATATATATATTAATTAGTGTAGTTTTGTCAAGTCTTGTACAGTTATATGTCAATGTAGTGATGGTCATGGATACATGATTTGTATCATAGTTGATAAAACCATAATTACAGTACAATATTTATAATACAGAGCAATACATTGTGAGAAAACTAAAATGATACCCAGGGGGCACCATTATGTTGACATGATTCATTTTGTCACATGCCTGTCCAGAATTGTATGTCACAAGGAGAGAAATACAAACTAATCAGACAGTAATTCTGGATCAAGATTTGGAGACTAAATTTAACATGCTGTACTAAATATGAAATGCAAAAGTCCCTTACATAAATCAACAGATATTGCCAAGAAAGATGAGGCACTAACTATAATTGTAAAAGTGGAAAACTGTACTTTTCATAGAATTCATATGGGTTTATGTACTATTCTGATTATTGTTGGGACTGATGGTTGCTACCTACTTGTGCACTTGCACTTGTAAACTGGATGTCAGATAGAAATATATTCAAACTGCCTATCTTCAAAACCCATCAGTTCCCCCACCTCCATGTAGAGCCATATAAAGGTGCATTGCCATGGGATTAGCACTGGTCTCAGATTAGGCCTGAGATATTTCTTTCATTTTCGAATATTATCCCCTTTTTCACATAAGGAGATTTGACAAATAGTGACTACCCTCCTTCTCTGCATTGTGGTGGTGCTGCTAGATGACACACACAAATAGATTGACACTAGCAGTACACAGACAGCAGTTAAAAGTTGCTGTTGTTGTACTGCAGGTTTCTAGTCAGTGAAACTGAAGGTACAGTAACAGCTATTTGATTAATATCACATATGTATGCCTCTGCTCTTTTCCATATTGAAAACTAGATGACAGTGAATTAAGAGGGGAGTGTATAGGCTGAGGCAGTGACCTACTCCATGTGAGTGGTGCACCAGTGATGAATTGTCAGTATATATCAATCAGTCTGTTACCCTGGTTCTCTTGGAGGAAACCTACACACCCCAGGGAATCCAGCAATGACCACAGGTTCCCCCTTAAAGTCATTTAGTGAAGAGATTTTCTGTTGCTGTCAGGAAGAAGTGAGTGTAGGACAGTATTGTATTTACCTAGCTGTATTTACCTAGTTGTATTACACAGGAAGGGAGCTATGAGGTGCTTTGTGTTGTGTCTGTAATGGTTGCAACTGGGTCTGTTGTCTGGCCGATTCTGTGCTGGTATGGTTTTGGTATAAGGTAAGGACCTGAACACAGCCATGTAAGTATGAATGCAGTGCAAGGGATACATGATTGAGATGAAAGGAGTAAGTCCCTCTCTCACTCCCTGCTGCATCAATCTGTGGGTAATTGAATATGAGTTCAGAGTTTTCATAGTACATGGTTGCAGTTGGCAGTGATTGTGGCCCTCCCATAAATCTTTCTAGAAAGAAACTTTGGACTTTTGTCTGTTGTATGTGGGGGCTCTTTCTCTGTCACAGGTTGATGCAAAAGTAGGAAGAAAGGGGCAGTCACCAGTTATTAGCTTTCCATATGTTAAAAAAAAAGTAGGGGAGGTACAAAGTTCATGAGAGTAATTGGGTCCAGTCACAAGACCAAGTGCGACTCCCATAGGACAGCACCTCCAGATAGAGACGAGTATCGAGAGGTTTTGAAGTTTGGCAGTATCATCCTTTGTAAATACCTGTCATTGATCCCTGGTGTTATCTTATGGGTGACTAGTGTTTCTAGGATTTATCTAGAAAGACTTTGTAAACTGTAGAAATGTCATGTGTATGTACTGTTTGAGTGATCTTGGCTCTCTTTATGGAAGGAAAAGAGTAAATTATAAGTAAAGTATATATCAGCTCGGGTATTGGCTGCATGTTATTGTGGCAAAGTAGCATGCAGTTGATACTTTAGAGTCTATATGGGGTGCCCATACGGACCAGAGCCACACATCATTTTGTATGTGATAGAGGAAGACTGTTCATAGAGGAATGATGACACTTTTATTATACTACGACTGTCCCTCCATTATGCTGTCCCCCAACCCCTTGTTACTGTCCTGTACCATTTCTTTGAATATTCATTTACTTTTTTTGCCTACTCTGTGGTGGGGGAAAAGAATGCTGCCACCAAGTCTTCCCACTTGAGTCGTAAAAGGAGACAAAAAACAGGACGGGGATTAGGACTAGGAATGCTGCTACCTGTAACCCCACAGGGGACATTCCTTAAAAAAAAAAAAATAATAATAATAAATAAATAAATAAATAAAGGCATAAGAGGGTCTAGGAGTTTTCCAACCAATACCCTAAGGTTTGGGTCTTTTAATGTGCGTGGATGTGGTACAGATGAGAGTAAAAAGGAAGAGATAGGCAGTATGTTTGTGAGAAGAAAGATGGATGTGTTGACTTAGAGTGAAACTAAATTGAAAGGGAGGGGTGAGTGTGAGTTTGGGAGTGTAGTTGGGAGGTTCTCAGGAGTGAAGAGGGGACAAGGGAAAGAAGGGGTGGCTATACTAGTAAGTGAAGAGATAGGTAAGCGTGTAGTGGAGTGGAAGGAGGTTTCTTCAAGGTTGATGTGGATGAAGGTGAAGCTGGGAAGGGAGATGTGGGTCTTTGTAAGTGTGTATGGGCCTTGTAGTGAGAAGAGCATAGAGGTAATGTAAGTCTTTTTGGGTAGATTTGAATGAGTGCATAGAGGGATTAGGGAAAAATGTCAATGTAGTTGTATTGGGAGACCTTAATGCTAGGGCAGGAAATGAACCAATAGACGGAGTGATTGGGAAGTATGGAGTTCCAGGTAAAAATTGTAGTGGAGAATTGATGGTGGAGATGTGTCACAAAAGAGTGTTGATAGCAAATATAGTGTTTAGGAAGAAATTCAAGCATAAGTACACATGGGAGAAGGTGGTGGATAGAAGGGTGGCAGAAAGAGCGTTAATGGGCTATATAGTAGTGACCGGGAGTATAGTAGGAAGAATTAAGGATGTATATGTTTTAAGGGGAGAGAGTGAGGGAATATCAGATCATTTTCTGGTGGAAGGTAAATTGAGAGTGGAGAATAGGTGGAGAAAGAGGAAAAGGGCAGAAGGTAGGGAGGTACTTAGAGTGAACTGCTTAAATGAGAAAAAAAAGGGGAAGGAGTATAAGAAGCTGAGTGAGGAGTGGGAGGGAGTGAAGGATAGAGTAGAATTAGGAGTGGAGGAGGAATGGGGATGGTTCAAGGAGGAAGTCAAAAGGTGTGCAAAGATGGTATGTGGAACAAGGAGAGTAGGAGGAAATAGAAGAAAGGGTAGTGAATGGTGGAATGAGGAAGCAAAGAAGGCTGTAGAAGAGAAGAAGCAGGCCTTCATAGATTGGCTACAAATTAGGACAAGGGAATTGTATGAGAGATACAAAGTAAAGAGAAGGGAAGTAAAGCATAAGATAAAGGAGGCAAAGAAGAGAGCAGATATGAAATGGGGTAAGTGTATGACAGAAAATTTTGAAAGTAATAAAAAGATGTTTTGGAAAGAAATTAAAAGAGGAAGAGGAGGTGAATCAAGTAGAGAGGAAAAGGTAAACAGTGCAAATGGAGAAATGATAATGGAAGAGAAGGCAGTGAGAGGAAGGTGGGCAGAGTATTTTAGGGAGTTGCTAAATGTGAAGGAGGATAGGAAGGGAAAGGTAGTTGCAGTGGGAAGTGCTAAGAAAATGAGAGTGATGAGTGAGGAAAATGGAGGAGAAATAGGGAAAGATAAAGTGAAAGCAGCTGTTAAGATGATGAGAGCTGGTAAGGCACCTGGGTTGGATGGATGCCATGCAGAATGTCTGAAAAAAGGAGGTACAGTTATGGTGGACTGACTTTTATGGATTTAGAAAAGGCTTACAACAGGGTAGACAGGAAGGCACTGTGGGAGGTATTGCAGATATATGGGATAGGAGGAAAGCTGTTAAGAGCAGTCAAGAGTTTTTATGAGAGTAGTAGAGTTTGTGTCAGGATTAGAAATGGAGAGAGTGAATGGTTTGAGGTAAAGGTGGGACTTCATCAGGGATGTGTTATGTTGCCTTGGCTGTTCAATCTATACATGGATAGGGTGGTACAAGAGGTGAATGCAAGGGTGGTGGGTCAGGGGTTGGAGATGGTTAAAGAAAATGGAGAAAAGTGGGAAATAAGCCAGTTGTTGTTTGCTGATGACACTGTGCTTGTAGTAGGATCAGAGGAGGGATTGAGGAAGTTAGTGACAGAGTTTGAGAAGGTGTGTGAAAGAAGGAAGCTGAAGATAAATGTGGGCAAAAGTAAGGTGATGAGATGTACAAGGGGAGAGAGTGGCAGCAGACTGGAAGTGAGTATTAAGGGAGAACGATTGGAGGAAGTGGATAGTTTTAGATACTTGGGTGCAAATGTGGCAGGAAAGGGAGGAGTCGGGGTGGAGGTAGAATGTAGATTGAGAGAAGTGAGTAAATGCCTTGGTAGATTAAAAAGTGTAATGAGAAATAGACATTTGGGAATGGATGCTAAGAGGAGGTTATATGAAGGACTGATTGTACCGATAGCAATGTAAGGGGCAGAAAGATGGAACATAAAAGAGAGGAGTTTGAATGTGTTTCATATGAAATGTCTGAGAAGTATGATAGGGATTACAAGGCTGGATAAAGTGAGAAATTAGGAGTTGAGGAGGAGAACAGGAGTGGATAGGGAGTTGGGAGATAGGGTTGATGAAAGAGTATTGGGATGGTTTGGACACATGGAAAGAATGAGTGAAGAAAGATTAGTAAAAGAGGTGTGGAAGGCAGAGGTGGAGGGAGTGAATATGAGGGGGCATCCTAGGATGAGATGGATGGATGGGGTAAAAGGGGCATTACGAAAGAGAGGAATGTCTGTTGAGGAAGGATGGGAGAGGACAGAAGATAGGGGTGAATGGAGAAGGGTTGTATATGGATGATGCTGTGATGCATGAGGGGGAGTGAGGGAGTATGTATGAGAAATAAATTGACACAGCCCAAAGGGATTTCTCCCCGTCTTCTTTTCTGCATGATGGGACGGAGAGGGGGGTTGCTGAATTAATGAAGCAGCCTTGCTGTGGATATACTGTGTCCTGCAACACTGCTTCTGACCCAGGGCAGTGGACAAGATGCAGGGATGACCAATCATCCAGGAGGTGCCAAGATGTGAGGGAGGGAAGAGGGTGGAGGATAGTGGAATATGTAGGGGATGGAATGGGTTTCTATGTCTTTTTCTTTTTGGCTACCTCCCATGTAAGAGGGGAAAAGCCTTTGGTATATGTATGTATGTATATACTTCTTGTGTTTTGTTTCAGCCTATACCTAAAGCTGAGAGTGACACCGACTCTGTATTGAAAGTACAGAACAATGAGGAAGTAAAGGAACTGTTTCGAGTAAATCATCCTTATTTCACCAATAAAAAGCTTCAGAAAATAACAGGAACTACAAAACACCTTTGGTTTCCCAGGTAGGTGATAAGAGTACAGGTTTTATATTGATTTAATGGTACTGGAGGAATTAACAGTGGATACCTCCTAGTGGCAGTTCTGTAAGTCGGTCCCTGAGATAATCATCTTCCAGGTGCCCATCTTGGAAACCAGTGAACACCCTCACCTCCATATGGAGATGCAGCCCTGAGAGCATGACACTTGATCTCTGAAAAGTGGATGACTAATATCTTCCACATTTCCGCATCAGGAGAGATGACACACTAGTACTACATAGACAGCACTCCAGTGTTTCTTCTCAGAAAGAGGGAATGATGATGGGTATCTGCATGTGGTGGTCCTGCAAAATTGACATCAAAGCTGCTCATTTTCAAAACCTTTTCAGTCTCCTCACCTTCATCAGGACATGCTCACTGACATTTGGTCTCTGGGCTGGGCCCAAGATCTCTCTCCATCAACTTGTGCTGTATTTCCGGCACAGATAACCAACAACTGCTCCCCTTCCTCTACCACTTTCAGCCAGTGATAGAGAAATAGTCTCACACTGGTACAGCACAGACAACAGTTCATAGTTTCTTCCTAAAGAGGCCTATGGGAGGCCCCAATGACAGCTTCCAGCAACTGTGGAGTTGTGAGCTTTCCATATAGTGAAACTTGAGGCAACTGTTGATTGACTGATTCCCAGAGAGATCTGTTTGAGGGACTGAGGACTGTTGCCAGCCATTATGGGGTTGTGGGTTTCCAGTCTGTGATCAACTAGTTAATCTGTTGTCACAAGTTTCTGGAAATCCATGGATCCCAAGTAACTGACAATGGCCACCAGATTTGCCCATACATTGCTTAGAGAAAAGATAATGTTGTCTAGGGGTAGTCAGTGTAAGGCAGTGTTGGATGGGGTGAATAATGTCCTCTGTGTCATGGTTGCATCCAGGGCAGTTAGATTCTGTGGCCATACTTATTCTGTATTGGCATTGTTTTGTATCCTCTGTGTAATGGTTGCACCTAGGGAAGTTTGAATCTGTGGCTAATTCTATTATGTTTATACTATTTGAATGCTGGATGGTGTCCTAAGTGCAATTGTGCTTGTGTGGTACTTTACTAGAAGTGAATTTTTTTTTTTTTTTTTTTTTTTGGGGGGGGGGAGCTTATGTCTTGGGGTTAATGGTAGAGTGCCAAGTTTGGTCAGTCTTAAATAGCTTATTTGGTGATCCAAATGTGTATGTGAATACACATATATAATTCCCTAAGCTTGAACTCAGCCAAATAAGCAAACTGCAGCCAAAATCCTCCTGCATCCTCCTCAGATTATAAAATTTACTGGATTGAAAAAAAAAGTCCTGTTTCAAGAGACTCGGAACATGTCAACCTCTTGGAATTCCAAAAACAAGGAAAATTATGGATGATCACAGCCAGATGCAGGTGCACTATGAACTATCAGACAACCCTGCCTAAACTCCACTCACCTATCTCATATCACAAAGGCAGTTGAATGTAAAAAATAAATCATGTAAAACCTGTGTCAAACATAAAACTTGAATCAAACAATACATCCACACTAAAACACATTCGCACCTAGATCGCAAAAGCTCTTGGACACACCATCAAACTCAATAATCCACCAACACCCCCTACAGATATCAGGTTCACAGAAGAATCCCTCTCAAGAGAAGTGAAAATCACATTAGCATGCTTGTGTTCAGGGCACCATCCAGTTCTGAGATATGTACTAGTGTCCGCACACTAAAGGCCAGTGTACACAGCACTGTTTTTGATGCTAGACACTAGCTCCTTTTGTTGCCAACCTATCACTCTCCCAGATGGCATTTCAAGTGGTAAGCCATTTACACGATGCTGGTAAAAATTATGATGGTGCTAGCATTTTTGAGCAGCCCCAAGCAACATGGCATCACAGGAAGATGTGATGTGAAACCACTGTCCTTTGTACATGGATGCTTCAAGCTAGAATGTGAGACTGTTATGGGAAAACAACCAAGGAAAAATAGTGTATGGGTATGATTCCCATAGAAATGAATCCTCTTTATCATACCAGCACAGCCTTGGGTCATACAGTGTGTCTGGATCATCTACTTTTCTTGCTATCTTGTACCCTCTTAAGTTCCTTCCTGCAGGTATCCTTGGTGCTCTTGAAGCTTATTGGGAAAATTTGTTTCATTCAATTTATTTTTTGGGAATCAAAATAATACAATTTTCACTGTAACCGAATTCAGCCTTGGTTACTCAGCTTTCATTTAGTAATTTAGAAAACTCGTAAAATGTGCTGTCTTGTATAGGGACAGGAGGTAGCCAAAGTCAAAAAGCATAAATCCACTCCCACCCATTTCATCCCCACATAATCTGCTCCCACTCACTACCCCTCCCTCCTTTTCTTGGCTCCTCCAGGATGACTGGTCATCCCCACATCTCCTACTGCCCTGGGTCAGAAGCAATGCAGCAAGATGCAGCACATTCACAGCATGGCTGCTTCATTTAATCGGCAACACCCTTCATGCAGAAAAAGAAATGGATGAAATCCCTTCAGGCTGCATCAAAATATCATTCACACGCACTCCTTAACCTCCTCATCCCCCCCACCTACTCCCTTCCATGCATCACAGCATCATCCATACACAACCATTCTCCAATCACTCTGTCTTCTGTCTTTTCCTTTGCTTCCTCACCAGACATCACCATCTTTCCCTACACCTCTTTCACCCCTTCCATCCATGTTCACCCCCTCGTGTTCACTCCATCTGCCTCTGCCTTCCTCACTTTTTTTTTACTAATCTTTCTTCACTCATTCTTTCCATGTATCCAAAATGTCCCAATATTCTTTCATCGGTCCTATCTTCCAATTCCTTTTCCACCCCATCTCCTGGTTTCTCACTCTATCCAGCCTAGTAACCCCTACCATACAGACATTTCATCTTGAACACATTTAAACACTCTCATGTTCCATGTTTCTCCCACATACATTGCTGTCTGCATAATCACCCCTTCATACAATCTACTCTTAACATCCATTCCCAAATCTCTTATTTCTCATTACACATTTTAACCCCTCAAGGCATTTACTTTCTTCTCTCAATCAACATTCTGCCTCCATCTCCATTCCTCCCTTTCCCTCTTAAGCTATCCACTTTCTACAGCCTTTCTCCCTTAACCACTTCCATACGGTGACGCCTACGTAGGCGTCATGAGGAGCAAGTGGGTACACGATGATGCCGACGTCGGCGTCTTGATTATATTCATTGTAGTCGTACCTGCGTGACCCTCATTCTCTCTAAACTGGCTTCATATTTTCTATGGTTATCAAAATTCACGGGTGAAAGAGAACGAGCGATTGAGCAGTGACTTTATTTTTTTATAATGCGATTATTATGACGCAACATTGCAAGTCTGGCAGCTAATGCTGCCAGACGTGCAATGTGCCCCAGAGTGAAGAGGTTAATACTCGCTTACAATTTGCTGCCATCATCTCATCTTTGTATGTCACATCACCTTACTTATACCCACATTCATCTTCAACTTCCTTCTTTCGCACACCTTCCCAAACTTTGTCACTAACTTCCTTAATCACTCCTGTGATCCTGCTACAAGCAGTGTTGTCAACAAACAACAACTGACTTATCTCCCATTTTTCTCCATTTTCTTTAACCATCTCCAGTCCCCAGCCCATTACCCATGCATTTACCTCTTGCACCACCCCATCCATGTATACATTGAACAGCCATGGCAACATGACACATCCCTGGCAAATCCCCACCTTTACCTCAAACCACTCGCTCTCTCCATTTCTGATTCTAACACAGGCTCTACTACTTGCGTAAAAACTCTACTGCTCTTAGCAGCTTTCTTCCTATACAATATATCTGCAAAACCTCCCACAGTGCCTTCCTGTCTACCCTGTTGTAAGCCTTTTCCATATCCAGAGGACCAAAAAACATCCTTGCCTTTTCCTAGTTTTCTCACATATGTCTTACCACAAAAATCTGATCTATTCAACCCTTACTTTTCCTAAATGTGTTCGAGATCAAATGTCTGAAGTATGGTAGGGGTTACTAGGTCGGGTAGAGTGAGAAACAAGGTGAGGACGTGAGGAGGAGAGTGGGAGTGAAAAAGGAGAAGGCAGATAGGACCAATGAAAGATTATTGGGATGGTTTGGATACATGGAAAGAATGAGTGATGAAAGATTAGTTAAAGAGGTGGAAGGAGTGAACTTCAGGGGTCAACTAAGGATGGATGGGGTGAAGGGGGCATTGAGCAATAGGGAATGTAGGTTGAGCAAGCAAGGAAGGGAGAAGGCAAGAGATAGGGACGAGTGGAGAATGACTATATATGGATGATGCAGCTATGCAAGGAAGGGAAGGATGGTGGGTGCTTATGTGTGAATATCAGAAGACAGGGAGAAATCCCTTCGGGCTGCATCAGCTCTTTCCTGCACAAGGGGATAAAAAAGGGGTCACCGATTAGGTGAAACAGCCTTGCTGTTGATGTACTATGTCAGCCTGCAATGTGTTTGACCCAGGTCAGTTGGCCAGATGACCTGTCATCCATGAGAAGCCGAGATGGGAGGGATGAAAAGGGTGGGAATAGGTATGTGCCACTGACTTGGCTACTTCCAGTGTAAGGGGGAAAAGCTCTTGGTATATAGTATTAATAATGTAAGTGATTTATCTTGCATAGTTTTTAAAGTATTCACAATCCAGTGTTTCTTCTCTGGGAAGGGGCTGACAGTAGTTGGCAGTAACTGGGTTTCCAGTCTGTGAAACATATTACAACATATAACAAATTGTTTATTTACTGGAACCAGTTTATTGTAATTTATGCTAGATTTTATCATTACAGGTTTACACAATCACATGACATCCTCATGTCTTTAATTTTCTCGTTTCAGACTTGACCGCAGATTTGCAAAACGCAATCCTCCTAGAGACCGAGAATATTTGTAAAGGTTGTATAAAAGCAGTAATTTAACATTTTGTAAATTTATTAAAAGCAAGCTAGAAGTTATGCCCTATCTTTTTGTATCCTTGTAAATAATGTAAACAAGATGATCTAAATGGGAATATATTTTATTTTACACACCCATATCATGATACAATTTTTACACAACTGAAGTAACCCTCTGTAAGCTGTCTGTATTACTATAAATCACACATTTTATACAAACTTCTGTACATGGACAGCAAACTTATAGGTTATAATACAGAAAACTAGACCCCTGACAAAAAAGCAGCAAAGACCATTAGCCCTTTCGGAATTCCTAGGAAGTGTGTTGTTTCATGACAGCTTGCTGAAAAGAAAATTGTATATTAGCCTTAGGAAATAAAAGTACATATCTACTTCATTTAATTTATCTTGTTCTACATAATTAAATTAATTGTGCTAAGTGAGTAGGGGGAGGTTGGAGATGAACCAGTTGTTGTTTGCAGATAACAATTTGTGTGTTTAGGTAGTGGAGGGTCTAAGGCAAATGGCAGAGTTTGTGAGAGAAGAGAGTACATGTGGGCAAACATAGGGCAAGAGGGTAGTAGTCAGCTGGAGGCAAGTCTTAAAGTAGAGAGGCTATTGGAAGTTAAGTTTTAAGTACTTAGTCAAATATAATAAGCAATGGAGGGTGATGAATGGAAGTAATTTATTAAATCAGGGAAGCATGTGTACATCTTGAGAAAAGGAAGTTATGAGAAATAGGTATTGGGATAATTGTACAAGATTTAATAATCATCAGGATACTCCTCAGGGGGGGAACTTACAAGTCGAGTTAAATCAACACATTGTGTAAATTGGGCAACTTCCCGGCTGCAGCGGAGGGACTGTTTGGGGTTGTCCTGGTAGCACTTCATAACTTCATCTTGATGGTCCTGACACACAGGGGTGCAAGTAGCTTTCAGGAATAACGATTCAACTTCCTTCAGCGATGAACTAAATTGCTCCTGTGTCAGCTTCCCAATATTTGTGAACTAGAAAGAAAAAACAATTACATCAAGAGGAAGAACAACTTGTTAATTGATTAATTCAGCAATTATATTGTTGGCAATTTGGGAGGGGGAAATGGCATGATGCTAGTCTACTCATGATGTGCAGTTGTATTACAATTTGGCACAGAGGTAACAGGGAGAGATGACGGGTACCTGCATCTTGAATGATGGATGTCAGATTTACCTCCCCGACACCCATCACCAAACCTATCTGCTTTGTCACTTCAGTTTTAAAGTGCAGCCCTCGGGGGCTGACACTGTCTTTGCACTGGTCCCAGGATCTCAAACAACATTAACTGTACTTCTGCCTATAAACACAAGATCTTCCAAATGGTTACTACTACATACATACATATACCAGGGGCTTTTTTCCCTTACAAGGGAGGTAGTCAAAGGCATAAAACCACTCCCACCCATTTCATCCCCACATACACTCCCATTCACCATCCCTCTTTTCTTGGCTCCTCCTGGATGATGGGTCATCCCTGCATCTCACCCACTAACTTGGTTCAAAAGCAATGCAGCAAGACCACTTTATTTAAATGGTGATCCCCCCTCTCCTTACCCTCATGCTGAAAAAGAGAAGACTGGGAGAAATCCTTTTGGGCCTCATCAAAATATCATTCACACATAATCCCTAACCTGCCTTCCACCCACTCCCTTCCATGCATCAAAGCATCATCCATATACAACCATTGTCCAATCATCCCTATCTCCTGTCTTCTCCCTTCCTTCTTCAACAGACATCACCCTCTTTCCCAAAGACCCTTTTACACCATCCATCCATATCCTCCTTGGTCACCCCTTCATGTTCACTCCCTCCACCTCTGCCTTCCACACCTCTACTAATCTTTCTTCACTCATTCTTTCCATGCATCCAAACCATCCCAATACTCTTTCATAAACCCTATTTCCCAACCCCCTTCCCACCACTGCTCTCCCTCTCACCTTGTTTCTCACTTCATCCAGCCTAATAACCCCTAACATACTTCTTAGGAGTTTCATCTCAAACACATTTAAACTTTTCCTCTTATGTTCTATGTTTCTGTCCCATACAGTGCTGTTGGCACAATCACCCCTTCATACAATCTCCTCTTAGCATCCATTCACAAATATCTATTTCTCATTACACTTATTAATCCCCCCAAGGCATTTACTTGCATCTCTTAGTCAACTTTCTACCTCCACCATTCCTCTTGCCTGCCACATTTGGCCCCAAGTATTTAAAGCTATCCACTCTCCAATCTTTCTCCCTTAATACTCCCTTCAAATTTGCTGTCATCCTATCCCCTTGTACATCGCATTATCTTACTTTTACCTACATTTATCTTCATTCGCACACCTTTCCAAACTAGTCACCAACTTCTTTAACCACTTCAGTACAATGACACCCATGTAGGTGTCATGAGGTGCAAGTAGGTACACAAGGATGCCAGCATCAGCATGTTGATTTTATAAAAGTAACCCTCAACAGTTCCAAGGGTTAGCCAGACTTCTTTACTATGGTTTCAGACTATGGAAATTACTCTGACAGCTATGGAAGGAAACAAGTATAAAAACATAGATTTACCTCCTTTCAATTGTCAAGCATCTCTTTCCATGCAATTTCTAAACAAATAAATTTACCTCCTCCTCTCGTTTGTCAAGTTTCTCTCTCCATGTCTTCTCTGCTGCCTGAAGCTCTTGTTCCTTCTCTTCACGAAGCCTCATAACAAGAAGATGAGCTTCTTCTGCATAAATAGACCAGGGTGGTATAGAACCACTTGGATGAGTAAGGGTAGGTTTGGGCCCAGCTCTGAAAAAGACAGAGTTAACTCGAGTTATGCAAGAATTATGTTCCTGAAGACATCATGCATCTCAAAATTGTGTAGTTTCTATATTATTCTCACAAGAAATAATGGTAATTGGGAGGAAGGAGGGTTACATTCCTGGGCTGTGGAAAAATCCATATATTTTTGGGGTATACAGGGTCTAACAGATAAATCCATACAACTTCTTATCACATGTTTTAAGATTAATATCTCGGGTTATAATAAACAGAGTTATGAAATTTTCAGTATATTTAGAAAAGGCAATAAGAACAATGATTTCATTCAATGTAACCACCTTCAGCTGTTATGATGCTTTCAACGCGTTTACGAAACTTGGATACAGCATTGATGATCTCAGACTTTGATATATAATGAACCCACAGCCTTCTTGATGTCTGTCTTCAGGGTTGTTATACTTCTGTGTGGCTTGTCACATGCCTTGGCCTCAATTCGCGCCCAAAAATAATAATCTAAATGGTTTAGGTCTGGCGAATTTGAGGGCCACAACTCTTTGTTCCAGAACTGCACATTTGACCCTTCGAGAAGGATGGTGCTCTTCGCTGTGTGGGCTGGAGCCGATTCTTGTTGGAAGACAAACTGGTTGCCACTAGCCTTATCTTTCATCCAGGGTATTATTTTCTCTTCTAGAACTTTGCAATAGACAACGGCATTGACTTTCTCCTTGTTGTTGAAGAAGTGAGTGAAGACGTCCCCCTCAGTTGACACCACACAGAGCACCATGACACTTGCTGGTTTCTTCGTCGTTGTCTTGTGTTGAACCTCTGAGGATGAGGAGGCTATCCAGCGATCATTCCGCTTATTGAAAGTCGCATCAACCGTGAAAATCTTCTCGTCGGAAAAAAACTTGATGACTGAGCCATTCGACTTCATCCAGTTCAACAGCTTTTGGCACCTGGTCAAGCGGATTTCTTTCATTTTTCGTGTCAAAAGATGTCTTTTTTTCCTTGTGAGAATGAGGTTAATCCCAATTTCTTTAATGCTCTGTGAATTGTCATTGTGCTGACACCTCTCTTCTTTGCCAATGTCGATAATGGTAAGGCTGGATTTGCATTGACACTTCTCTTGAGACCAGCTAAAAAGCGAGGTGTTAGAATTCTGCCCCTTCTGGGCTTGTGAGCAGCTCGTTGGTCTTCGCCGGTCTCATCAAAACGTTTACAAACATCGTAAACAGTTTGTCTGAAGTATTTTAGCATCCTTATTATGGCGCTAGGAGTGTGACCCGCGCGACGAAGTTCGCATATGGCTGAACGTTTGGCTTGTTCCATTGCTTAATGTTTATTGCACCGGTGCTAGTATACAACTGGCTAAATTATTAGACAAATGGAAGTATCTGGAAACAATCAGAATTGCCATATGTTACTTTTAAGTGCTTAAAACCTCTTCAAAGTTTGTACGGATTTATCTGTTAGACCCTGTACTGTGCTATGATAATTATTCATGCACAGGAAGTGTTGAGTAAACAATATCCTTTCACATACCAATAGGCTTCTTCCCCTTTATATAGCCAGCCAAGGCATGCACCCACCCTAATCCATTGGCATGCACCTACTCTCCCCCACCCCACTGCCATTTGTCACCCATTTCCCTTTCATCTTAGCTCCTTGTGAATAAAGGGTTATCCCTGCCTTAGTCAGAAGTAATCTAATAAAGCACAGCATATCCATAGTAGGGCCAGCCACTTCATTTCCATTGGCCCATAATCTCACTAAGACACACCACAACACAGTACAGACTGGTGTCAGTGGTTGTGGAGGAAAATATTCGGGTGTTGTTTTGACGTTTCTTGGTTTGTGTGGGTCTTCTACCATGTAGTGTATGAGTAGCAGAACGCCCACACAAGCCAAGAAATATCAAAACAACACCCAAATACCTATGATGATATGGTTTAATGTCACACACTCCCCCCTGTCGAGAGGCTAGGACGGTGCCCCTCACAGAGGGCTTTTGTAGCATGGAATTTAATGAACCATGCCCTTGGTTCAACTTCGTCAGTGGCAGGATTCGAACCGCCCTCATCTCGACCTTCGCCGCAAGTAATGACGCCCTAACCCACACACAAATGCACTCTTCTCTTCCTCCACAACCACCAGCCGCCAGAAGCATACCCATAATATCATGCACTGTTCCATCCACTGAAAGACGACACATTGCTGCACACCTGACCCCCTGGCATCCATCCCTTTGAATCTTTTCTACCCCAAGAAGACTGAGTCCACCTCACCATGCTGCAATGCAGACACCATCCAGCCCTCTTAAGTTACCAGAAAAGGCTGGATGACAGCATTGCAGATCACAGTCCAGGAAGTAATGATTCATATCATGCACACCAACAACACAATATACACTCTATATGACATACAGTTAATGCAAGATCCCTCAACCCTGTTCACCCACCACATTACATTATACAAGCAAAACTAGCCGAATAAAACAAGAATACTACAACAATCATCTACAACAACCTACCACCAGTACAACACATATATATATATATATATATATATATATATATATATATATATATATATATACACACATATATATATTTTGCAGTATTTCAAAAATGACACGTGAATATAATTTGCAGAAAAAAAAACTGGTAAATAAGAAACGTAGTCCGAACGTTTTCGTCTATTTAAGACATCATCAAGGGAATGATGATGTCTTAAATAGACAGAAACGTTCGGACTACGTTTCTTATTTACCAGTGTCTTTTATCTGCATATATATATATATGTACACACACACACTTTCGTCGGATGGGCAGTGAAGATTGGAGTTCTGAAGAAAAAGTGAAATTTTTGTGGATCTCAATGCAAAGGAAGTACCTTATTGTATCTACAGGGAAGGGGAAAGCTTGTGGTGTAGTGGGAAAGTGAGGAAAAAGGAGAAGGGGAGGGATTACTGAAGGAAATGAGGAAGGGGAGGACTTGGTCCAGGAGGCCAAGCGTCTTGTAAACAAGAGAAGGACCGATGATTTTGGTGAAGGGATTAACAAAAATGTAAAGATTAGAAATATAGATAAGAGCAGCACAATGGAAGGTGAGGATAATAATTTCCAGGGATTTAATGAGGGGGGGGGGGATACCAACCTCCCCCGATTAGCAAGACTAGAGGAAAAACTTGAACAAATGACCAAACATTGGAAGAATAGGTTCGTTAAACATAGCAAAGATTGTGCAGTTGAAAAATTGGAAGAACTAGAGAAGGCGAACAAAAACTTAACTAAAGAAATAGAAGAATTAAAAAGACAGTTAAAAGAAGTAAAAGAGGAGAATGAAGAATTAAAGAGGAATAATAAAGACAATAAAGAGGCCATAGCAAAAGAAGCACAGGGTTGGAAAAAAAATCCAAGAAAACAGTAAAGTTGCATTTACTGACATAATTAAACAGCAAATGAAAGAACAAACTGAAGACTCAGTTATTAAAGTGATGAGACAGAAGGAGAATAGTAAGAGACTTAGCAGATAAAAAGAAATGTATAATTATATTAGGAATGGAAGAGAAACATAACCTAAATAGATCAACAAGAATCAATGAGGAAAAAGAAAAAGTAAGCAGTTTACTAGAATTAGTTCAGGAAGATGAACCTGAAATCATGAAACAAATTGAAGAGATGTATAGACTCGGAAAGTATAGTACAGATAAAACCAGACCAATTAAGATTAAATTCAGGTCACAAACGACGGCAGAGAATATCTTAGCAAAAACAGGGAAACTAGCAGCAAGTGAACAATATAAAAAGGTATGGATAAAAAGAGAAATGAATAAAGAGGAAAGAGAGGAGGAAAAAATGAAAAGACATGAAGCTAAGGAAAAAAATGAGAAAAGAACAGAGTCAGAAAAAGAGAAATTCTATTGGAGAGTAGTGAATATGAAAGTAAGGAAATACGACATACTAGAGAAAAACAAAAGGGAAACAGAGAATACAATGGAAGTGGCAGAAAACTAAGAGTGTCTTACACAAATATAGATGGATTAATAACAGGATTGAATGAGCTGAATGATTATCTGAAGGAAAAAGAACCAGACATAATGGGAATTGTAGAAACGAAATTAAAAGGTCCACTACCACCCAACAGTGTAGGACATGATGCATATAATTATTGGATTAGAAACAGAGACAAAACAAGGGGGTGGAGTTATGTTCCTGACTAAGAAGGATATAAACATTATGATCAAAGTGGAAGACAGAGATCAGAAGAGCAGAGAGTTTGTGATAAATTATGTGCCTCCAAAAACAGCCTCGTGGGAAGAGAGTGAACATAAAAGTATGTTAGAAGACACAAAGATAACATTAAATAAGATAATGGAAGATGGAGGAAGAATAGTTATGATGGGCGACTTTAATTGCAAAGAAGTCTGCTGGGAAGAGATGACAGTAAAGGGTGGAGACGGCTCATGGGGAAATGTTCTACTCGAGATGATTATTGACCATACAATGACACAGTGGATACAGGAGAACACTAGGTATAGAAATGAAGAACCATCGAGACTAGACCTAATAATCACATCTGAACCTAGAATAGTGGAAAAGATTGAATATAAAACACTAATAAGAATGATGTATGAAAAAAAAACTTTGATAAAATAAGAGAATTCTTTCAAAAAGAAAACTGGGAAGGAATATACAAAGAAGAAACAACAGTGGAAGAGAAATGGAATATTTTGACAAAAATGCATAAAAAAGGAGTGGAAAAGTATGTCCCAAGACAAAAACAAGAAAAAGAATATGTAAAGTGCTGGTACAACAAAAGTTGTAGGAAGTTAAAAGACAAAAGAGATAAAGCTTGGAACAAATGGAAAAAATACAAAAGACCTGAAAAATGGAAAATATATACTTGTTATAGAAATGAATATGTACAAGTGTGCAGAGAAGAAAAGAGAAAATATGAAAAAGATGTCATAGAAAAATGTAAAGATCAACCAAAATTATTTTACAGATTTGTAAACAACAAACTGAAAAACAAACAAGATTTGGAGAAATTAAGACAAGGAGTTGAATACACAGAGGAAATAGATATGAGCTGTCAAGAGTTTTTATGTGAGTAGTAGAGCATGTGTTAGGATTGGAAATGGAGAGAGTGAGTGGTTTGAAGTAAAGGTGGGACTTCGTCAAGGATGCGTTATGTCGCCCTGGCTGTTCAACTTACACATGGATGGGGTGGTGCGAGAGGTGAATGCTAGGGTAGTGAGTCAGGGATTGGAGATGGTTAAAGAAAATGGAGAAAAGTGGGAGGTGAGCCAGCTGTTGTTTGCGGACGACACTGCGCTTGTGGCAGGGTCAGAGGAGGGATTGAGGAAGCTGGTGGCAGAGTTTGGGAGAGTGTGTGATAGAAGAGAGCTAAAGATAAATGTGGGTAAGAGTAGGGTGATGGGATGTACAAGGGGTGAAAGTGGCAGTAGACTGGAAGTGAACATTAAGGGAGAGCGACTGGAGGAAGTGGATAGTTTTAGATACTTGGGTGCAAGTGTAGCAGGAAAAGGTGGAGGTAGAATGTAGATTGAGAGAAGCGAGTAAATGCCTTGGTGGTTTAAAGAGTATAATGAGAAATAGACATTTGGGAATGGATGCGAAGAGGAGACTGTATGAAGGAGTGATTGTGCCAACAGCACTGTATGGGGCAGAAACGTGGAACATAAGAGAAGAAGAGAGAAGGAGTTTGAATGTGTTTGAGATGAGGTGTCTGAGAAGTATGGTGGGGGTTACTAGGCTAGATAGAGTGAGAAATGAGGAGGTGAGGAGGAGAACAGGGGTGAAAAAGGATTTGGGAGAGAGGGTTGATGAAAGAATATTAGGATGGTTTGGACACATGGAAAGAATGAGTGAAGAAAGACTAGTAAAAGAGGTATGGAAGGCAGATGTGGAGGGAGTGAGTGAACATGAGGGGACGTCCTAGGATGAGGTGGATGGATGGGGTGAAGGGGGCTTTGGGGAAGAGGGGAATGTCTGTTGAGGAAGGGAGAGGACGGAAGACAGAGGTGAGTGGAGAATGGTTGTATATGGATGATGTTGTGACTGCATGGGGAGAAATGGGCGGGGGGGGGGTAGTGTGTGTGAGTGAGTTTTGACGCAGCCCGAAGGGATTTCTCCCCGTCCTCTCCTTATATGCAAGGGGGGACGGAGAGGGGGGGTCGCCGATTAAATGAAGCGGCCTTGCTGTGGATGTACTGTGTCCTCCGACACTGCTTCTGACCCAGGGCGGTGGGCAGGGTGCAGGGATGACCCGTCATCCAGGAGGTGCTCAGATGAGAGGAAGGGTGGGAGGGGTGTGGAGTGTATTTAGGGATGAAATGGGTGGGAGTGTTTTTATGCCTTTCCCTTTTTGGCTACCTCCCTTGGAAGGGGGAAAAAGCCTTGGTATATGTATGTATGTATGTATTTTAAATCAGTGTTTACAAGGGAGAACATACAACCTGAAGAGATCGAATGGAAAGAGAAAGTCCCCCCTATGAAAGAAATAGAAGTAACAAAGAATGAAATAATGAAACACTTGAGTAATCTTGATGTCAGAAAATCGCATGGACCAGATGAAATAGCAAACTGGATTCTGAAAGAATGCAGGAATGAACTGGCAGACAAAATACATAGCATAATAAACAGTTCCTTGAAAGAAGGAAAAGTTCCAGAAGATTGGAAAAAAGCAAATATAGTACCTATATATAAAGGGGGAAATAAAGAAGACCCTACCAACTATAGACCAGTCTCTCTAACAAGTACAATAGCAAAAATTTGTGAAAGAATTGTCAAAAGTAGATGGGTAAAATATTTAGAAAAAAACAATGTGCTAAATCCAAGGCAATTTGGATTCAGACAAGGACGATCATGCGTCACCAATTTAATATGTTTCTATTCAAGGCTAATAGATATAATACAAGAAAGAGATGGATGGGCTGATTGTGCATTTCTAGACCTAAAAAAAGCTTCTGACAAAGTACCACAAAAGAAGTTGCTTAAGAAATTAGAAACCAAAGGAGGAATACAGGGCAAACTGCTTAAATGGATGGAAGACTTTTTGCAAGAAAGAAAAATGAGAGTAGTGATAAGAGACAAACACTCAAATTGGGATGAAGTAATAAGTGGTGTTCCACAAGGAACAGTTTTGGCCCCAATAATGTTTGCTATATATATTAATGATATGGATGAAGAAATTGAAAGTTATATGAGCTTCTTTGCAGATGATGCAAAACTATTAAAAAAAGTGAACACGGAAGAAGATTGTGAATCACTACAAAGTGATCTAAATAAAGTCTGGGAATGGAGTAGGAAGTGGGAGATGGAGTTCAACACTAAAAAGTGTAGTATAATGGAATTTGGAAAAAGCAAAAACAGAATAACAGGAGCATATAAATTGGGAGAAGAAAGAATAAAAAAAGTTGAAAATGAGAAGGACCTGGGAGTCATTGTTATGAATAATATGTCACCTGAGAAACAAATAAATAAGATTTTTGGTGAAACTTATAATTTAATAAGAACAATCAAAGTGGCATTTACATACCTGGATGAAGAAATGGTGAAGAAAATAATAATCACTCTGATAAGACCAAGATTGGAATATGCAGCAACGATGTGGTCACCAAGTACAAAAAAATGTATAAAAAACTTGAAAGAATACAAAGAGCAATTACAAAATTGGCACCAACACTCTCAAAACTATCATATGAAGAGAGACTAGCAAAACTTGAGCTATAGACACTACAGCAAAGAAGAGAGGAGATTTGATAGCTATTTACAGAATCATGAAAGGCATAAAAATTATTGATAGAGAGGATCTAATAAAATGGGATGATAGAAATACAAGAGGACACGGAAAGAAAATCAAGAAAGACAGCTACAGAAGAGATCTGAAAAAGAACAGTTTTCCTCACAGAGTAATAGACAGTTGGAACAAATTAGATGAGAAAGTAGTGTGTGCAAAAACAAAACATGAATTTAAAAATAGTTTAGATAAAATGAGATAAGAAGACAGGACACCACAATCATAGCTCCCCTTCCCGTAAAATACAAATAGAGAGAAAAAACACACACACACAAATTTGTGAAAGTGATAAAAAACAGATGGGTTAAGTACCTGGAAGAAAAATCTATACTGAACCCAAATCAATTTGGATTTAGACAAGGGAGATCCTGTACAACAAATCTGATTTGCTTTTACTCAAGATTAGTAGACATAATAGAAGAAAGAGATGGATGGGCAGACTGTGCTTTTCTGGACCTGCAAAAGGCATTCGATAAGGTACCTCATAGGAAACTAATAAATAAGATAGAGTCAAAAGGTGGCATCAGAGGAAAATTATTGGAATGGATGAAAGACTTTCTGATTGGGAGGAAAATGAGAGTTGTAATTAGAGAAAAATTCTCCAACTGGGAAGAAGTAAAAAGTGGGGTCCCGCAAGGATCAGTACTGGCCCCGATCATGTTCGCTGTATACATTAATGACATGAATGAAGGCGTGGAGTGCTATATAAATTTTTTGCAGATGATGCAAAATTACTTAAGAAGGTAAAAACGGAAGAGGACTGCAACTCATTGCAACAAGATCTGGACACAATATGGAATTGGACTCAAAAGTGGGAAGTAAAATTCAATATTAAGAAATGCAGCATAATGGAATTTGGAAAGAGTAAAAATAGAATATCAAAAGATCTTGGAGTGATGATTGGAAAGGACATGAAACCAGATAAGCATATAAACAAGATGTTCGGAGAAACCTACAACTTATTGAGAGCAATTAAAGTGGCATTTACCTATATGGA
The DNA here is from genome assembly GCF_046742065.1 of Oratosquilla oratoria. Lineage (NCBI taxonomy): Eukaryota > Metazoa > Arthropoda > Malacostraca > Stomatopoda > Squillidae > Oratosquilla > Oratosquilla oratoria. Next base: position 18,230,261 of record NC_134814.1, read on the forward strand.
CGAGGAAATGATAAGGAAAATACTTACTACACTAATAAGACCAAATTTCGAGTACGCAGCATCACTTTGGACACCCAGTACCAAAAAGAATATTAAGAAACTAGAAAGATTACAAAGAGCGACAACAAAACTAGCACCGTCACTCGCCGAACTAACATATGAGCAAAGACTATCCAAATTGAACCTACCAACTCTGGAACAAAGAAGAGAAAGAGGAGATTTGCTAACTATCTACAGAATAATGAAAGGACTGGAAGTTTTAGACAGGAACGACCTATTAATGTGGGACAACGGTAAAACAAGAGGACACGGAAAAAAATTGAAAAAGGATAGTTATAGAAAAAAATTGAAAAGGAACAGTTTCCCACACAGAGCGATAAATACATGGAACAAATTAGACAACAAAACAGTATGTGCTAACACTATACAAGATTTTAAGATAAAACTTGATGCGGAGAGATACAAAGACGGGTCACCACGAGCATAGCTCCCCTCCCGTATATTACAACTAGGTAAATACAACTAGGTAAATACACTTCTCTCTCAAAACTATCATATGAAGAGAGACTAGCAAAACTTGAGCTACAGACACTAGAGCAAAGAAGAGAGAGAGGAGATTTGATAACTATTTACAGAATCATGAAAGGCATAGAAATTACTGATAGAGAGAATCTGATAAAATGGGATGAAAGAAATACAAGAGGACACGGAAAGAAAATCAAGAAAGACAGCTACAGAAGAGATCTGAAAAAGAATAGCTTTCCTCACAGAGTAATAGACAGTTGGAACAAAGTAGATGAGAAAGTAGTGTGTGCAAAAACAATACATGCATTTAAAAATAGTTTAGATAAAATGAGATAGGAAGACGGGACACCACGAGCATAGCTCCCCTTCCTGTAAAATACAACTAGGTAAATACAACTCGGTAAAAAAACAAAAAACAAAAAAAAACACACACACACACACTTTCAACGAACGGACGGCTTGACGAACTTTCTGAAGACAAGTGCAGGTTGTGGATCCCAACGCAAAGAGAAGTGCCTTTTTGTATTTACAGGGTGGGGGAGATTGCTCGTGGGGTAGTGGGAAAGTAAGGAAAGAGGAGAAGGGGAGGGATTGCTGGGGAAATGGAAGGTAATGAGGAAGTAGAGGACTTGGTCCTAACAGACCGCCGAAAAGTAAACAAGCGCCCGCAAGACGAGCTGGAGGACGACGGAATGTCTAATAAGAATGTAAAGATTAGAAGTATAGATAGGAACAATACAGTAGAAAGTGATGAGAATATTTTCAAGGGATTTAAAGAGAGTGGGGGGGACACAAACCCCGCCCGACTGACAAGACTATTTGGATTCAGACAAGGACGATCATGCGTCACCAATTTAATATGTTTCTATTCAAGGCTAATAGATATAATACAAGAAAGAGATGGATGGGCTGATTGTGCATTTCTAGACCTAAAAAAAGCTTTTGACAAAGTACCACATAAGAAGTTGCTTAAGAAACTAGAATCTGAAGGAGGAATACAAGGTAAATTACTAAATTGGATGGAAGACTTTTTGCAAGAAAGAAAAATGAGAGTAGTGATAAGAAACCAGCACTCAAAATGGAATGAAGTAATAAGCGGTGTCCCGCAGGGAACAGTCCTGGCCCCAATAATGTTTGCTATATATATTAATGATATGGATGAAGGAATTGAAAGCTATATGAGCTTCTTTGCAGACGATGCAAAACTACTGAAAAGAGTGAAAACTGAAGAAGATTGTGAATCACTACAGAGAGATCTAAATAAAGTACAGGAATGGAGTAGGAAGTGGGAGATGGAGTTCAACACAAAAAAGTGTAGTATAATGGAATTTGGAAAAAGCAAAAACAGAATAACAGGATCATATAATTTGGGAGAAGAAGGAATAAAAAAAGTAGAAAATGAAAAGGACCTGGGAGTCATTGTTATGAATAATATGTCACCTGAAAAACATATAAATAAGATTTTTGGAGAAACTTATAATTTAATAAGAACAATCAAAGTGGCATTTACATACCTGGATGAAGAAATGGTGAGGAAAATCCTAATCACCCTGATAAGACCAAGATTAGAATATGCAGCAACAATATGGTTACCAAGTACAAAAAAATGTATAAAAAAACTTGAAAGAATACAAAGAGCAATTACAAAACTGGCACCAACACTCTCAAAACTATCATATGAAGAGAGACTACAAAAACTTGAACTACAGACACTAGAGCAAAGAAGAGAGAGAGGAGATTTGATAGCTATTTACAGAATCATGAAAGGCATAGAAATTACTGATAGAGAGAATCTGATAAAATGGGATGACAGAAATACAAGAGGACATGGAAAGAAAATAAAAAAAGACAGCTATAGAAGAGATCTGAAAAAGAACAGCTTTCCACACAGAGTAATAGACAGTTGGAACAAGTTAGATGAGAAAGTGGTGTGTGCAAAAACAATACATGAATTTAAAAATTGTTTAGATAAAATGAGAAATGAAGACGGGACCCCACGAGCATAGCTCCCCTTCCCGTAAAATACAACTACAACTAGGTAAATACACAAACACACACCACACACACACACACACACACACACACACACACACACACACACACAAAAGGGCTACTTCCAAGGGCTACTTCCCCCTTGGGACCATACAGAACCACACTCACACTCAACTCCCAAATCAACCACTTCAGGACTGATCACTACACTTATCTACTTCATCAAACCCCTTCAGACATTAGTCCCACAGAAAAATCCATCCCAAGAGAAGCAAGAACCATACTTGTACAATTAAGTTCATGTCACCATCCTGCACTAAAACAGTACCATAACATTGTAGGCCTGACCACAGAAATAAACTGCCCTAGATCCTTAGACAAAGGACAATGAAATCTCATTTTGCATTACCCTCATCCTCACCACACCCAAATAAAAACACACTACTTCTTATATATATATATATATATATATATATATATATATATATATATATATATATATATATATATATATATATATATATATATATATCTTACTAGTGAGAAATGTAGTAACACATTTGTAAATCACAACTAACACCACAGTCGGATGAAAGAGAGTTGAGTAAGCGAAACTATATATTTCAATTGCTAGTTGCAATCCTCTTCAGTAGTACTACTGAAGAGGATTGCAGTTAGCAATCGAATTATATAGTTTTGCTTACTCGACTCTTTCTTTCGTCCGACTGTGGTGTTAGTTGTGATATACATATATATATACATATATATATATATATATATATATATATATATATATATATTATATAAATATATATATACATATATGGTATATATATATATACATATATATATACATATATATATATTTCTTCTTTCAATCTGCTTATTTCTGTAAATCAATTCTTTGTAAGTACTGCAACACCCAACCTTAAAGAATACATCAGAAAACACTGCAGTACTCACTGGATGGCAGCACCCACATCAGGAACAGGGGCTACAGCTGCAGCCCCCACATCAGGAACAGGGGCTACAGCTGCAGCACCCACATCAGGAGCAGGAGCTACAGCTGCAGCAACAGAAGCTAGAGCTGCAGCAACAGGAGCTGGAGGAGGTGGTACAGGTGTTGGAGGTGTCTGTGGGGGTACATCAGCACTGCCTTGTACCATAGCCTCAGCAATGCTTTCTGCAATGGCTGGCACCGATACTGCTGCAGGGGCAACATCTTCACTAGGCACAGAGGGAGTTTCAACAACTGGGGGTGTAATGACTTCTGTGGTAGCAACTTCAATCTCTACAGGGAGACCAAGGTTTGGCTGTTCAAGGATTATTTCAGGTGGAGGGGTGGTTACTGGTTCTTGTGGTGGAGGTGGGGGTACTTCAAAAGTGGCAGTAGCAGGTTCTTCTACTACAGGCTTTGCAGCTGTAGAAGGTTCCTCTGGTACAGAAGTCTTGGCAGCTGCAGAAAACACATTTAAGATTAAACATTTGTTATCTGTAAGGAAAATGTAATTTTTTCACACGAATGCCAAATATAATAGCAGAACAGTATATATATCAATATAATCTAATAAGCATTCTACACATTGTTGTAAACTTAATGACCACTGCTGTATCAATATTCAATCAATCTGTTAAGCCCACTAATATAAAGCTTTCAGATGGAAAACTGAAAGTGTCACTAATCAATAGTGAAAGAAAGAAAATTACTACTATACAGCTGTTACTTCTCTTAACACAGTGCATAAAACTTGTGACATGACTGGTGAAAGATTAAACTGAAATAGATATATTCATAATTAATATACAGTTTTACATGTTGTTGGATTAAAACCAAAAGCTATGTATGCACAAACAACACTAGTCTGAGACTGCACATGATGTAAACAAATATGTACTTTTACATATGAAGACAAGAGTAAATCAATTCAAATTAAAGTTGGTAATATAACTGATTTACATATATCCATATAACTATCTTTACATGATGGCCTGATGGCAAGGAAATATATCGAGTACAAATACATGGTTATGTTGAAAAATTAAATCCATTAATCATAAACATCTTTTAGTACAAAAAATATCAAAATTCACTTTGAAGAAATCTTACTGCCATTTAGTCATAGATTTGCTGAAAACATATTAAAAATTGTATCAATATCACTGTGTGTTCAGACATACAGTACTCTAGCAAATCTGCTGGCATCTTTCTATTGATTACATATCCATGAAGTATATTTATCAATACTTTAACAGTTACTTTTCCACACAATCTTTGAGCACAAAATTATGGAGTATAATTATCAATACTTTAGCAGTTATACTTTTATACAATCTTTGAATATGAAATTGGAGTACAACAGCACTGTCATTATCTTTAAAACTTCTCTTGGTAAACACTTCATAAAATTTTAGCATAATCTATTCTTTGGATTAAATGCTCGCATACTCAATCATTGAGACGAGAGTATATCAAAATCATGCCTGCATACAAAGCAATATCTGTACTTAAAGAAATGCTTTAATCATCAAAAATGCACCTTTTATACAAAATTCAATGAAGCATGCAACCTCTACTGTATACATTACCCCATGTGTTATGGTGACGATCCCAGGAAATACAAAGGCCATTGCTTACTCAAATTATGTTGCATAAAACTTCACACCTCTGCACCATAATGCAACAATTCCGTCCGAATTAAAGTACATGAGCTACTGTAGTTTATACACACACACACACACACATGCATGAATGTATGCATGGGTGTTTCACCATGGTCTTGGATCGTGTACTGGATTTGTGATCAACAGCTATTACCCTCCCAGATGAGAGATCACAGCTCATATATGGCTCAATCTATGAGTAATGCTGTAACCTTGTACATACACACAACTAACTCCTTGCCCACCAGAGTTGGAGTTTTGGCTAGCAGTGCTGTGATGCTGGAACTCAACCTCAGATGGTTAAATTACTGGTTGAGAATTGTACCACTGCTTCATCAAGCAGTGTGTGCATGTGTCTATGTGTGTGATTCACGACAGCCTTGGATTATGTGTTAGGCTTGTAATCAACATCTGTGTCTGTGTGCGTGTGTGTAATTGACCATGGTCTATCACATATTGGACTCGTGATCAACAGCTACTACCCTCTGGGAGGAGAGCTCTGAGCTCGTATATGACTGATCTATGGGTAATGTTGTGACCTTAGAGGGGGCTGACATGGTCTAACGGTTTGACAGACACGTGTAAGTGATGTGTGAACAGGGTATTTGGTTGTCGAACACGTTGTTCGACAACCAAATACCCCGTTCACACATCACTTTAAACACGTGTCTGTCGAACCGTGTTTGACAAACCGTAAGACCATGTAAACCCCCCTTTACATGCACACGCCCCCCAACGCCCCACCCACAAGAGTTGGAGTAACGACTCGCAGCGATACAGAAATTATTTCAGCCCTGGGCAGGATTCAAACTCGAACCGCCATAGTGGCCACTGCAATCACGTGTGTGTGTGTGTGTGTGTGTGTAATAACATATGTATATATCTAAAAGCTGTATAAGCCATGGTTCCAAAAAAGCTTCTGAAGATGGTTAACTACAGCATATTAAAGCATTATTGACTGCACAATGTGAACACACAAACAAGACAGCACGCTACTCCCCAAGACCTCCATTTAAACCAACAATTACCCAAAGCATTAGTTACATGACAATAGCAATTTCACTCTATTCCTTCACCATCTTGCTAACTCCTGCAATTGGATACTCTGATAGTTTATTTCTCAAACATTTATTTCAAGCCATGTTTGGATGTCCTAAATGATACTAAGTTCCCATTATCATTTCGATCCATAACAAATTCTTTAACTCATTTCACTTTTCAAACAGCTTTTACTTTCAGTCTTTCATCTTTAATTTCAGTCCCCAACACATTGACTATTCCTATCATCCTCAACTCTAAAAATATATTTCATGTACTTGCACTATCCATGCAGACAAACTTGTAATTATGAAATTTACAGGCAAAATTAAACCTATTCTTGCATTCCTCATATTAGTGTTCTCTTCTAATGCTGCCGAGATGGTTTGGGCATATGAAAATAATGAATGAAATAAGACCGACAAAAAGTGTGGAAAGAGATTTAAATGGAGTGAACTTGAGACAAAGACCAGATGAGGTGGATGGAGAGGGTAAATGGTGCTTTGGATCCATGGAGATTATCCATCAAACAGGGAAGTGTGCATGTGTGAAGACAGTGCATGGATCAAATAATGATGTTGCCCAAAAGGGTATTCTCATGTGCTTCACAAATTATTTTGAGTGAATGAGAAAGGGAGGCATCATATGATGCGGCAGTGAGGGTAAACCAGCTCTGGCAATGCCCTTGCTCCAAGAAGTGAGGAGGGACAGAAGCTACCTTTAATCCACCAAATGCTGATACAGCAGGGGTGTTACATATATTTTAATTGTGAATCAGGTGTATATATACATATATATGTGCGTATATATATATATACATATATATATATACATATACATTTTTATCAACCACAGTGCACTTTAATTCTAAGCCATCAACACCGGAAATACCATGGAGGTGCATGCAGAAATTGAATTGTGGTACACCCGAGGACTCAAACCAAGGCCAGCACGTGACAAGTGCTAGTAGTGACTTGACCACTACACCATCTAGTCACTGGGACCCATTCAGTATTGTTCATATATATATTATATATATATTATATGCATATATATATTATATATATATATATATATATATATATATATATATTATATATATATATACATATATACACACTTTTTTTTTCCTTTCTTACAGTATTGCTTGACTCAGGCACATGGTAGGAGACAGGAATGACCTTTCATCCACAAAGAGCTAAGATGAGAGGGAAACAAGGGTGGTGAATGGAAACAATTGATGTGTTTGTAGTTTATGGTTCCGCAACATCTAGGTCATATGGTACCACTTACAAAATTTCAGAAAGTGGCAAAGATGGCAAGCCGAAATATTTATATTTTGAATAAAAAGTTGGTATGGCAAAATTAATAATAATGATAATAATAATAATAATAACAATAATAATAAAATAATAATAAAAAGGTATCTAAAACATGATCATAAAAAATAGGAAATGGGGTGGGTCATTAAGACAGAATAAAAACAATTAAAAGTGAAGCTATAACCTTTTCAAAAGGCCTGCATTCTCTATGAACACGAGTGCCTCATGTCCCAGGGAAAGGGTCGCCTTTCTTAGTATCTGCGAGATACAAAATACTCTGTCCTCATCGCAACAACAGAAGATGTATTGTTCTCGCAGGTCCACCAGACTTGGACACACTACTACAAAGTGTCATACTATTAGGGCAGTGATTCTTCACCTGGGGTACCTGTACCACCAATGGGTACAAAACCTTAAACCTGGTGGGTACGAGACATGATAGCCAGTACATGGTACTGTAAATTTACAACGAGAAAGCAAAGCAAGGTTTGTATCACTAATCCTTTTTATATGTTTGCATTGCATTTGTATAGGATGGGGGTACAAGAAAATTTTCTGGGATATCAAGGGGTATGGGCATTGAGAAAGGTTAAGAACCACTCTGTTAGGGGGATTAAGCAGTCATCACAGAAGGGTTGTATTTCCCAGGACATGTGGTAACTATGTGTGGGATGTGTGTGGCCCATCCAAAGACAGATCAGTGCGGTGTCTGAGCGACGTCCTTGTACGTGTTCATATGTCCATGGATGGAAAACTTGAGGGTTTATTTCGGCCATCTTTGTGGGGATTATCAAAGTCTCCCACATGTTCTGCCAACTGGCAAGAACTGTTAGCCATATAGTTGAGTACATGCCATGAAATGGAATAGGGTTGGAAGGGGAAATAAGTTGCTACCTCTTCAACTAGCTTATGGGCCTCCTCATTCCATAAATTTCACACATGTGCTGGGATCCAGCAGAATCTAATGTGGTAGCCTTTACACTGGAGTAGTTAGATCCATTCAAAAACTGATAAAACAAGAGGATCAAGGAAAGAAGGACCAAAATGTTCCACAGCAGAGAAAACTAAGAGAATCACTAAAAATTGTAAAAGATGAATTGGGAAGTGTAAAAATAATTCTTAAAGCTATAACAACAGCTCTACTGTAAAAACTGAAGCTACACTTGGGAGGCTAGTACCTTGATTGAATAAAGGGAATACAACACCATATTAGACTTCAGCATCAGACTTTGAACTGTCAGTAAATATTGCGTTAGAGTCAAAATGAGTGGAAACATGTTTTTATTAGGAATATCAGGGCTGCAGACAGAAACATTGGGGAATTGCCAGTAATCAACTGTGGAAATCAATAGGGACATACAGAAATGGAAAGTACATTTGATCCATGGCACATGCTACACTGAAACCAAAAGGTTTAGAAAAACTTGGGCAAGATACATATAGGTGTGAGCATGAGTTTTGGAATACTGACATACAAGAAACAGACTCAGGAAGACTCTAAACATGATACCAGTATCTCAACAATAAGGACTGGTGACATAAGCCCAATGGAAGAAGGATCCCTGCATCCACCAATTAGCTTGTGGTAAACGGGAGCGGAATGGGTGGGAATAGCTGTGTGCCTTGACTGGATACCTCCCTTATAAGGAAGAAGCCCTTGGGATATAGAAATAGGGGAGGAGAGGGCATTTCGCATTTCAATTAACTTTTTTTTTTTAAAGGTCAAACAACTATCCAATAGCATGTTACTTTCCAATTTCATGATTATGAACTGAACCATAAACATCAACATCCTATCTATCTATATACCAAGGTTTTTTCCCCCCTTACAAGGGAGGTAGCCAAGTCAAAAGACAAGTACCCACTTCCACCCATTCCACTACCATCCACCATAATTTCTTCCTTCTAATCATAGCTCCTAATGAGTGACAGGTCATCCTTGTATCGAGCCCACTGCCCTGGGTCAGAAGCAATGTGGCAAGACACAGCACATCCATAGCAAGACAGCTTCACTTAATCATCTCCATCTCTTCATGCAGAAAAAAAAAATTTCTTCTGGCTGCGACAAAAAAATCATTCATACATAAACACTCCCAAACCCCCACCCCTTCCCTTCCATGCATCACAGCATCTATACAATAGATACGCGTGAATCCAAGAGTGGCTCCACAATCACAGACACACTGTTTACACGGCCATCTTTTGTGGCCGGTTGGAATACGCATGCATCAGTTTTAATGCTTGTAGCATTCAGCGCATGTGCAGGGTATTCAAATTATCTTGTTGTTCATCAAGTGTATGCCCAGTTCTTTAAAACTTTACTAATTTCTACCAATTTAAACGCAAATTTTGATATTAGCTTTGGCAAATTAGTTTTTCAAGCAAAAATCTAAAGGCAAGAAACTATAATATTTAATTCATTAATGGTGTTTATTAGCCTCTATTCTCCTGGATATGAGAAACTTTGAAATCGTTGGTAATAGTGCAGCTGTGCAATCACGATGCTCAGATGCCTACTTGACATATTGAGATTCTCGATACTCTTGTTTGTAGTAGTTGTAGTACGTAGTCGTTGAGTGTTGTTGACAAATAATACATCATTCTGGTATGAAATTTAAGATGTTGGACAGGCTATGCTATGCCTATTACATAGCCGACTATGGCTATAATAGCAAATATATAAAATAACTATTAATAATATGGTCAGTATTCCATGTGGACCATGTCCATGACCATGAGAAGTAGAGGTCTAGAGACAAGCCTTAATTTTCTTCTGGGTTTCATGATAATAAACATGAGCTGTTGAAATAAGGCTGCTTATTCAGATTATCATGATTACAGATATGATTAAACAAAATAACTCATTTGAAAATATAAATACTTTATTCTTTTTTCCATTTCAGTAAATTGTTGTAAAAAAATAATGCACCGATAATGTAAATTTAAGATAGGTCTTAGGATGGTTGTAGTACTGACTGGTTAGTGTGCTGAGAGGCAATCTAAGGGTAGGGGCTAAGGCACTTTTTATAATGTGATAGTAGAGTTCTTTTAGCTGCGTATACATTACATTGCGCATACATTACATTGATGGAATATGTAACATGATAGGTGTTTGTAAAAGTAGTATAAAAGGAAGGTCCTACATTTTTTTGACATAATCAGATGATTTGTTGACCCATAAAATCTTCATATGCCAAGTTGCATGTCAATTAGGCCAGAGGTTTGGATTCTATGGATGATTATCTCTAAATTGACAATAATTGCCATGGCAACATAATAGGTATTAGTAAGAATAGTATAAAATGAAGGTCCTACATTGTTTTTGACAAGCTCAGATAATTTGTTGACCCATAAAACCTTTGTATGCCAAGTTGCATGTCATTTGGTCCAGGGGTTTGTATTTTATGAATGATTATCTCTAAACTGACAATAGTTGTCATGGCAACACGATAGGTGTTAGTACGAATAATGCAAAAGGAAGGTCCTGCATTGTTTTTCACATGCTCAGATGATTTGTTGACCCATAAAACCTTCACATGCCAAGTTGCATGTCAATTGGGCCAGGGGTTTGGATTTTATGGATGATTATCTCTAAATTGACAATAGTTACCATGGCAACATGGTAGGTGTTAGTAAAAATAGTATAAAAGGAAGGTCCTGCATTGTTTTTGACATGCTCAGACAATTTGTTGAACCATAAAACCTTCACATGCCAAGTTGCATGTCAATTGGGCCAGGGGTTTGGATTGTACTGATGATCATCTCTAAATTGACAACTTAATAGTTGCCATGAAAAGGCAAATTTGGTATGATGGAGATGTTCCACATTGTTTTTGACATGCTCAGGTAATTTGTTGACCCATAAAGCCCAAGTATTCCAAATTTCAATAAAATTGGACCAGTGGTTTAGAGTTTGTGTATTTCTTTACCAAAATCTTTACAAATTACCACCCTTAATTCTAACCTTTTGTTATGGTAGTCTAGCCAAAAATTCGGGATAAAAAAAAAAAAAAAAAAAAAAATTGCATCTCCCTTATTTTTCAAGCAATTTCAAAAATTTAAAAAGTGTTTTGTTTCTAATGAATTTGTCTTTCATATGCAACAAGAATTTAAGGGATTTTTTTTTTGTTTTTTTTTGTGCCTGTACCTATATACAAGCCATTCTCCACTCACCCCTAATTCTTGCCTTCCCCCTTCCTTGTTCAATGTCCCATCCTTGGTCTTTAAACTCCACCACATGCTAACCTACTTCCTCACTAGTAGAGTCACCCCTTCCCCCCTCATCTTCTCCTCAACCCCAGCACCTCACTACACTGCCAACTCCAAATCACCCCTCCCTTTCAACTTAGTTTCACTTAATGTTAACACACCCATCTTCCTTCTCACAAACATACTGCCTATCTTTTCCCTTTTACCCCTTCCCTTTTATCTGTACCATACCCATGCACACTAAAAGACCCAAACCTTTGGGTTCTGTTTGGATAACTCTCAAACCCTCTTTTGCCTTAACTTCCTGTACGAATATACACCTCAGAGTTACAGAAAGCAGGATGCCTAGTCCCATCACACTGTCCCATTTTAGCTGCCTTTACAACTAGAATGGGAAGACTCTATGGCAGTATTCTTTCCTCCCTCTACTATAGGGGACAGGTAAAAACAGAAATACATACTCAAAGAAGTGACAGGACAGTATCGACCTCTTCAAGAGTCGAATACTTGCATGTACTGGCTGTCTGATGTACAATGCATCACAATGCATGTTATAAAATATAAAGTTACAGCCATTATACTCTTTATCTTTCACCCCGAATGTTTATAACCACAGAAAACACAATCAATCCTGTTCACAGAATAATGGGGTCACTCAGCTATAACTATAAACATTTATAATCAGGATGCCAATACCAACATCCTTAAATAACTCGCCCCTCATGACGCCTATGTAGGTATCATCATTTTCTAGGGGTTAAAAGGTGGGGGGACAGCATTACGGAGGGACAGTCTCAGTATAATAAAGTAGAATTATTTCTCTATGTATTGAGGTCCTCTAACATAGACAAAATGATGTGTGGCTCTGTTCCATAGGGGTGCCCCATATAGTCCCAAAAGTATCAGTGACATCAACATCCATTCTAATATATCTGAATATATTTACCACCATCTTGTTCAAGCAATGCAATAAGAGCATTTCCAAAGCATATCTGAATTGTGATATAGCCATGAATATACACCATTCAAATCAAGAAGGAAAAGAAAAGAAAAGGACCTAATTTCTTTTCCCATCAAATGACAGTATTGGAGCAATCAACAATATCTAGAACTAAAAAAACTAGCCTTAAAACATTGATGGTATGATGCTCGACAATATTGTTAATTAAAATTAGATAAAATGTTGCTATGTTTATATGCAGCTGCCCGCCCCCTCTTTTTTTCCAGTGTTATACAGGGTCACACATAGTAAGAAATGAAGGAGTTTGGGATGAAAGTACATTATAGAGTAACAGAAGCATGTAAATGTCTGGGAGAATGAAAAACACCATGAGAAATAGGTTATCTGAGGATGAACGTAGAGAAAATACACTATGAAAGGATGAAAGAGCCCAAGACACAACATGGGGAATGTTTGTCAAGTAAGGACGAGAGTGCAAAAAACTGCCATCAAAAAGCTAAAACAAATGCAACAATAGTAATGTGAAATGAAAGTGCATTTATAAACAAACTCCAGTACTATGGTGAGGCTATCCTATGAATTAATATCGTGTTCTTTTATCTCATCACTTGTATTATTATGTGACAGCCCAAATTATTCAAACCAATGACGTTCAAATTTAGCTTTCTTGAATGATCATCCCAAATTTAGGTCATGTGTGCCACTGAGGTTCATTTAAAGGCACATCTGAACACTAATCCCTAATAATTCATCTAACAGAGCAAGTCTTGTAAAACAGTTCTCTAATACAACTCTCAACTCTATTATTGGTATAAACAGTACTACTTCCTTTTCTTCAATTAATGTCAATGGTAAAAATCAATACTGAAATTTTCATTACCATTTAGTAGCAATAATGCTGAAAGGATTTCCCTCCCAAGCTATGAGATACATGGCAATCTTGTTTAGCTGAGGGATCCCTTCAGCTTGGTAGAGGGACTTTTCTGGTCACAGCTAAACTCTGCTCACTTCGAGGGAAGGATTTTCCTCTGCCTATCATTGAGCTAAAATATCACTAAATTCATTCATGATCTATACAGTAAGTCAAGTAACCAATAAACACAGAGACTGACCACAAATTTAGAGATATAGCTATATATCCAGGGCCTGACTATTCCATCTCTAAGTCCCAATCAGGTAAGTAAAAATTCCATGCAAGCAGTTAACAGCAACAAATATCATGTTAGTGCAATCACCAAGGTGAAAAACCTACGCTGTGTTACTTCTTCTCCAAAGGCTGCTTTGAGGAGCTCTTCTTGAGGCAGTTTTCCCACCAACACAGCTATAGATCCTGCAGCTACAGATCCTACAGCTGCATCCACAGCTGCTTCTACAACACTCTTACTAGTGCTCTCTTCTTCAATTTTAACAGAATTTGGAAGGTCTGTTGGGCCAGATTGGTCATGAGTAATTTTGGATTCATCTAATTCTAATGATACAGAGCTCTCTTCTTTCAGAGGCTTTTGTGAAATGAAAGAAGCCTCAGCCTTTGCAGGGATGGAAGCAGATTCCTCTGGAACAGCACCAATGGAAGGTAAAACTTCTTCCTTGGGCAGACCGCTTTCAAGAGGAACAGGTTCAGGAACTACTTCAATATGTGATTCAGCTTCCTGAGGTGGAGCCAAAGCCACAGGCTCTACCTCAGGAACTTTTGGTTCCTGAGGTGGAGCCACTGCCACAGGCTCTACTTCAGGAACTTTTAATTCCTGAACTGGTGCCACAACCACATGCTCTACTTCAGGAACTTTCGATTCCTGAACTGGAGCATCAGCACCAAGCTTTACTTCAGGTGAACCAGAAGCATCATGAAAAGCACCTTGATCAGTGATTACATTCCCTTCAGGAGCAATTTCCCCAGGGGTAGATCCACTTTCTTGAAGTGGAGCTGCCACTGAACCTGTTAAACCCGGCGAAGCAGAAGCCACACGAGGAGTTTGAATTCCTTCAGACTTTGGGGGAGACTCACCATCTGCTGGGACATCAGGTGCAACTGCTGGAATGAAAGGTTCTGAGAAGGTGGGAGTTTCCAATGGAACCTGTGAGGGAAAGACTGGTTCAGGAGAAGCTACAGGAGGTGCAGGTGCTGATGGCAGGGATGGAACAGAGGGTGCAGCAGCAACATCCTGCTGTGGCTCTTGGGTTTCCTGAGATCCTGTCTCTACAGCTGCGGTTGCAGCAGTTTGCTGACCTTCTAGTTGTCCTCGAAGTCGATGAGCCAGGGACTCTGACAGCTGCAAAATTAAGGGTACATTTATTCTGAAGACATTAGAATAGCACATGGTAATTAACAACTACTGATATCAGTAGTGATCTACAGTAAACCCTCGATACAACAGGTCTTAACATACCAGATATCAGATATGACGGACAAAAAACCTGACCAGACAAACCCCCGATATGACTGATTTTCATCCGTTATAGCGAGGGATCCTCAGTAATAAAGGATCTTCAGATATAATGACAGACCCACCCCCATATTGTCCATTATATTGAGAGTTTACTGTAATTTTTAATCCTACTAATTTCTAATACCAGACAAACTTTGGGACATAACGGATCTCTCCAGTATTTCCATCGGATATAACAGACCCTCGGTTATAACGGATCTTTGGACATAATGACAGACTCATCCCCATATTGTCCATTACATCAAGGGTTTACTATAATTTGACACAGCCACCAATACTACTAAGTCGTATTAATGATCTACAAATAATTACACAATAACAAACAAAAACCCCCATGACCTTAAATGTTAGTGAAAAAAATTATTCTGGTGAATTGCCAAGTCATACAATCTCTTTATATCTTAGAACTAAGAATCAATAAGGAAGGTGGAAGGTGAGGATCATATGTCAGAGATCATGTAGCTGCAACTGAAGCTACCACCTTTGATGTACTTTAACTACTGAGGCCATTAATAATCACTTCCAGGAATTGGAGAGAAATGCCTGACTAGGAGGATTAACACCAACATATTTCCAATAATACCACTAGTAATAAGCCATATACTCTATTTTCTTGTCAAAACTTATAAACACTATGTCATGTCACATGTCAAGACATCTTGACTAGAGCTCCCAAGAAGTAATGGAACTTCTCAAATATATAACAAGAAACCTAGTTTGTATTAAATGGGAAAGGGAATATTTATGGATACCCAAGATGTTTAACACAGTGGAAATAGTATTGAATAAAATGTAAAGGAATGGAAACAGCAGAAAATGACAATGGAGTTGAACCCAACGTAAACATTGGAAGAGCAGAGACCCCTACTGGAACAATACCAAAGTGTAATGAAAACATCAAAACACCATTGGGTGTTTCAAAGTATGGTGAAGATGAAATTTTTTTCTGGATTTAATATGACAGAAGACCAAGTAAAATCATAGACATAGAAAAGGAGATGAGGTCTAGTAAGATTTCATGGAATCAAGAGATTATGGATCTAAAGAAAGAAATTATGTGCCTAAAGAATGAATACAATGAAATCAACAAAGAGGTGAGAGACTTAAAGAAAACACAAAAATAAGTGAGGTAAGTGAACTGAAAAATTAACTAATCAAATCAACAATTGAAAACAAAAGGATGAAAAACAAAAATATCACCAATAGCGAGCCCTTAAAAAGGTTGGAAGAAATATAGGAGAGGAAGACTTGCAGAAAATCAGAAAAGAATGGAAAAAGGATCAAGAAAGCCAAAAGATAGCTCTCAAAGAAATTATCCAACAAATGCAGAAGAATACCAAAGACACAGTTATTCAAGTAATCAAAGAGAAAGAAAATTGGGTTAGAGATACAGTGGACAAAAAAAAAAGTGCATAGTAGTATATGGTATAAAGGAAAAGCACAACCTAGATAGGTACTTGAAAGAAAAAGAAGGAAATAGCAAGAAAAATTCTGAAAGCAGTACATGATGAAGAGTAAGAAGTAGAAAAGGAAATAGAAGTACATAGAATGGGGCAATACTCAAAAGAAAAAAATTGACCTTTAAAGATCAAATTAAGGTCACAAATGGTAGCAGAAGTATTAGCAAAAGCAGGAAAGTTGGTAAATAGTCAAAACTATAAAAATATATGTATAAAAAAGAAATGAATGATGAGGAAAAAGACAAAAGACACTAAGAAGCTTAAAAAAGAGAAGAAGAGAGAGGGAGAGAGAAAAAAGAATGGAGACCAAAAAGAATAAGTTCTACTGGAGAGTACTAGACATGAGGCTAAGAAAATAGTATATTCAACAAAAAGAAATAAAAGTAACAGAATGAGATAGAGACTGAAAAAATTAAAAGTATATACTAACATAGATGGTTTGATCTCAGGATTACATGAACTAAATTATTATCTATCAGAAGAGAAACCAGATATAATGGGAATTGTGGAGATGAAATTAAGGGGTCCACTACCGCCAAATAGTGTTGGACAAGGATTATATAATTGCTGGATGAAAAATAGAGGGGGAAAATAGTGTGGTGGAGTCATGTTTTTAACTAAGAAAAACTTAAAAGTGATGAAGGTTACAGATGAAGAAAACAGTGTGGAAATGCTCATGGTAAGAGTTGAAAATAGTGACATGAACAATAGAAAGTTTATGTTGATTTATGTGCCCCAAAAACAGGTTCTTGGAAAGAGTGATTACATTTGTGGTGATTTATGTGCCCCAATAACAGGTTCTTGGAAATAGTGATTACAAGGCATTAATTAAATGAGATGCTGAAGGATTGAGGAAATGTAGTCCTTATGGGAGATTTTCACTGCAAAGAAATATGTTGGGAAGAGATGATAGTGAAAGGGAAAATATTGTCACCCTCATAAAGTACCTAAGTCATTTGTTCAACTTTTCAGGAAATCAATTTTTTTTTTTTCTATTTTATAAATGTACGTAATGTTCCTCCTAATGTAGTTTTAACCTACTCAGACACTAAATAAAACATTGGGAATTGTACCACAAGGAGCAATGAAAAATTGAATTAGAAAAAAAAAATCCAGAAATTGACAAAAAATGACTTAGGCAATTTCTTTATGAGGGTGATGATATATTACTTGAAATGACTATAGAATATACAATGACAAAATGGGTAAAAGAAAATACCAGATATAGAAATATTGAAGAACCATCGTGATTATATCTAATATTTACATTAGAGCCTGAAATTGTGGATAAAATTGAATACACGACACCAATTGGGATGAGTGACCCCATACTATTTGTGTCTGAACTAAAAGAGGAAATATATATGGAGAGAAATGTAGAAAAAGACTGATGTATAATAAAATGGATTTCGGGAAACATGGAAATTTCTTTCAAAAAGAGCTGGGAAAAATCCTACAATAGACACAAGTGGAAGAGAAATGGATGATTTTGAAGGAAATCTATAATGAAGGAGTGGGTAAATATGTACCAAGACAAAAACAGGAAAAGGTGTATATTAAGTGCTGGTTTAACAGAAGGTGCAGTGAGGTGAAAGACAGGAGATAAAGCTTGGAAAAGATGAAAAAAAAATAATAATAATACAAAACCTTTAAAGTGGCAAATATATATCAATTTAAGGAATGTGTAAAAGTACGCAGAAACTATGAAAAAGACATAATAGTAAAATGTAAGGACCAACCAAAATTATTCTATATGTGAACAGTAAACTAAAAAACAAACAGCAAATAGTAAAATTATGCCAAGGGAATATAGAATACACAGGAGATAGAAATGGCTGAGGTCATGAACAAACACTTCAAGTCTGTGTTCACTTGAGAAAATATACAGTATTAGGATGAAAGAAGTGAAGTGAGATCCTCCCCATGAGAGAAATGATTGTAACAAGAAAAGAAATTATGGATCAAATAATGAATCTTGATGTCAGGAAATTGCACAGCCCATATGAAATTGCAAACTGGATACTAAAAGAATGTAAAGATGAACTAATAGACAAAGTATACAAGGTAATAAACTGTTCACTCAAAGAAGGAAAAATACTGGAAGACTGGAAAAATGCCAATAATGTACCAATACATAAAGGGGGAAACAAGGAAGACCCAACAAATACAGACCGATCTCCTTTACAAGTACAGTAGCCAAAATTTGTGAAAAAGTTATCAAAAATAGATGGACAAAACATCTGGAGAACAATATACTAAATGCGAGACAATACAGATTTAGACAGGGAAGGCCATGTGCCACAAATTCTATTTGTTTCTATTCAAGACTAATATATATGATGCAAGAAAGGGATGGATGGGCTGAGTGTGCTTTCCTAGATTTCCAAAAAACTTTTGATAAAGTACCACACAAAATTATCAAGAAAACTGGATACAAAGAAAACTATTGAAATGGATGGAGGATTTCTTGCATGGAAGAAAAATGAGAGTAGTGCTCAAAGATAAGAGTTTTACTTGGGAAGAAGTGATCAATGGTGCCCCACAGGGAGCAGTATTGGTTCCGGTAATAATTGCTATTTATATACAGGACACAGATGAGGGTGTAGAATGTTACATAAACTTATTTGCAGATGACACAAAACTGCTGAAGAAAGTAAGTACAGACATGGACTGTGAGTCATTACAGAGAGATCTGAACAGGGTTTGGGAATGGAGTCAGAAGTGGGAAGTGGACTTAAACATAAGGAAATGTAGCATAATGGAATTTGGAATATATTAAATGAAGCAGCCTTGCTGTGGATGTGCTGTGGCTTGCTGCATTGCTTCTGACCCAGGACAGTGGGTGAGATTCAGGGATGACCCATCACCCAAGAGCCAAGAAAAGAGGGATGGAGGGGTGGTGAATGGGAGTGGAGTATGCAGGGATAAAATGGGTGGGAGTGGATTTATGACTTTGGCTACCTCCCTTGTAAGAAGGAAAAGCCTTTGGTATATGTATGTACATCATTATGTCCTACAACAACAAAGAGGAGAACAGCACTCAGGGAAGTGAATTCTGCACCCCAGTTACAATATGCAACCTCGTTTAGATGAAAAGTCTTGCAAAGGTGTAAACATGATATATCAGATGATATCATATATATATATATATATATATATATATATATATATATATATAATATATACACATATATATATATATATATATATATATATATATATATACACATATATACACACACACATAGTTGGTAGAGCGCTGAAATGGGAAGCAGAAATGCTCCCAGCACCCAGTTCGAATCCTGCCCAGGGCCAAAATTATTTCGGTATCGCTGTGCCTCGGGTCGTTACTCTGACTCTCGTGGGCGGGGAATTGGGGGTGTGTGTGTGTGCAAGGTCATAGCATTACCCATAGATCGGACCTACGAGCTCTGAGCTCTCTTCCAGGAGGGAAATAGCTGTCGATCACGAGTCCAACACGTGATCCAAAGACCAAGTGAATACACAAAGAAGAGAGAGAGGTGACCTATTGACCATCTACAGAATCATGAAAGGCACAGAGAGGACTTACTTAACTAGGACAAGAGAAACACAAGAGGACATGGAAAGTTATTGAAGACTTGATATCTGACCTTTAAAGGTCAGATATCAAGACTTCAATAACTTTTTGTATTTACAGTTTAATGTACATAAAAAAACATACTGACAGTATTCTATATAATTCCACCATCTACATCTTATCAAATTTGGCAAAAAACAGTTTTGTTTTAATTGCACTGCGTCATCTGCTATTCGAAACATTCCGCCTGTGCGCTTCGGGAAGGGTTCGGGGAATTCCGCGTTCGTGACGTCACAGTTGCCAAACAAACAATATTATTATTCTGAATAACTAGACTTCGTAAAAGTGGTATGCGAGGCGCAATTAAAACTGAATTTTCTGAATAAATTCTTCTGTAATAGGTAAAAACTTTATTTGTATGCTTTTAAAAAGTACTTTTTCGAGCAATACGATGATTTTTAGCGAATGGTATATCTGTTGATATCTGACCTTTAAGCAACTTTTTCTGCTATTGATTTCCACCAAGAAAAAAAGTATATTATGTTGATGTGTTATAATTTACAAAATTAACATTTAATTTTCTATTGCTATAGTGTGTAGGTGTGCACTTTTAAAAAATTATCACCAATTCATTGGTAAGCTTTATCATTGAGCATTTTGAACCCCATAATAAGTATCACAATTTAACCCCTTCCATACGGTGCCGCACACGTAGGCGTCATGGGGAGCGAGTGTATTCGCGAGGCTGCCATATCGGCGTCTTGATTATATTTATTGTAGTCGCCCCTCCATAATGACATTCTTTCTAATTCTTTTGTAATCGCATTTTCTATGGTTATCAAAATTCACGGGTGAAGAGAGAACGATCGATATAAGCGGTGACTATATTTTATGATGCGAGTATTATTACGACACGTCGTACGGCTGGCATTGGCTGCTGCCACCGAGATCTAAGTCCATGACGCCTACGTGTGCGGCACCGTATGGAAGGGGTTAATGTTGGCACTGCTTCTGACCCAGGGTAGTGGACAGGATGCAGGGATGACCCATCATCCAGGAGGTGCCAAGATGAGAGGGAGGGAGGAGGGTGGAGAGGAGTGGAGTATGTAGGGGATAGAATGAGTGGTTTCTACGCCTTTTTCTTTTTGGCTACCTCCCCGTGTAAGGGGGGGAAAAGCCTTTGATGTATGTATAGCAATTATTAAAAAATAAAAAAATTGTCTTTTGGGCGGGGGCTGGAGTAGAGAATACCACAACTACACCTAACATAATGAAATGTACTGTAATCTAACCTAACCTAGTAATGATAAAGATGATTTCCAGGGAAAGATAAAAAATACACGTATCTGTCCCATTACTCTATTCGTCGCCAGCTTCCTCATCACTTTAAGTGTTGAGTGAAGGTGCTACATTTGAATGACAAGGGTAGGAGAGAATTACGTAAGATAGAACAACCAACTAGGTTTGCCAGTATAACTAATAAACATGGGTTGCATGGGTGAAGTGTGGACAAGTGTTTCCTCTTAGTGGGTGTTGATGAATAAATATCTGTTGAACTACTAAAAAAGAAATTTCCCATGTATCCCAGGCTACTTCACCCACTCCTTAACATCTTTTTTGATGTGTGGGTGTGCTACTAGATTTAATAAAATCGCTACAGACACTATTATTTGCAGTACTTACTCATGGGTTAAAAACACTCAGTGATATGAACTATTTGATGATACTGACAAAAAGTGCATCTGTGAGACTGGCATACAACTTTATTAATTCCTAATGTGACTTATATGGTTTGAAAAGGTAAATTCACCCAAGCTGCATGAAGTTTCCAAATTTTAACCATGAAATGGTTTGACAGTCGATTTGGAGAGGCTATTTGAAAATTTACTTGAAAAAAAAAATCATAAACAGTTTCCATTCCACTTGCATTCAAAAGTCTGCCGATCATATTTCACATATACATTTATAACTACAAATACGCTCAATTATCATTAACGTGAGACTACTTTCTATTCCTTAACACAATCATAAGAAACTGCAGTGCACATCCAAATAAATATTTGGCATACCAATGACCCTACCCAACCCATCTCTCAACCATACCTTGATGACACCAGCTTTATCATCGTTAATGAGTGTTATCTTGCGTGTACTTTGAGATGCTCCCATTATTGTAGATCAATATATTTTGCCACTTTTGCAGTTTAAACATTCGCTAACAGCCGTCTAACAACATCCCGGCTCTTGACTTCGTCTGCTGTTGTGAATGGCTACCAGACCAGAGCCACCTAGAGGTGCAAAGTTGTATACATGACGCAGACTTTTACTATCCTCTGCTCATGTGCAGGTTAACATTTCAGTTAGTGTTATATATAACTGTAGAAATAATGTATTCATTGTCATGAAATTGCTATTGCATGCATCTCTGACTAGTTTGTTAGATATGCTATAAATGTTTGCGTTCCGATAGATCAGTCTAAATGCATTCATGGAAAATTGCATTAGTTATACATGGTAATTTCATCAATACTAATGATATGTATTTTGCATTTATGTAAATATCTATACGTTAATGATCGGGCACTACTAAAGGCAACCATCTAGCATTCATGTATCTGCTTCTATTATGTAATAACAATACTCAAGGGTAGGAGAGAATTACGTAAGATAGAACAACCAACTAGGTTTGCCAGTATAACTAATAAACATGGGTTGCATTTGTAAATATTAGAGGGGATATATGATAATTTGAAAAGGTATTATTCCATAACAAAAGCTCCTAAAAAACAGGAAGAAGGAACTGACTTGGCCAAATATGACAGTAATCCCCCTTATCGATAAGTGAGACAGCAAAGACCCTGTAATCATGGACTGGCGTGAACTCCCATCTTACGAAGATCAGTGAAAATCATTAGAAAGGGGAGTGATTGTTTTATTCTATTATATTTATGTTTTATATATAAACTAACGGAACCTTCGAGAAGAACATGGCGCCAGGCAGGGGGGGGACCAGATTGCTAACGACTGTTACGTCAGCTACGAGTAGGCTACTATTATACTCTTAATATGCTCGAACGTTTGCATGGAACATATCATCTACTTAGACTTTGCTAAAGCATATGATAAGGTAAATTACGGGATACTCCAGAACAAAGTGTGTAGGCAATATATCGAACAGTAGAGAGGCGGGAATTCGGGGGCCAGTTGGGTGCATGACATTCAAGGCTTGCGTACATACATACATACATACATATACCAGGGCTTTTCCCCCCTTACAAGAGAGGTAACCACAAATGGAAAGGCACAAAATCCTTTCCACCCATTCCATCCCTGAATACACTCCACACCCCTCCACCCTCCCTCTTATCTTAGCACCTCCTGAATGACGGGGCATCCCTGCACCTTGTCCACTGCCCTGGTTCAGAAGCAGTGTCACAAGACACAGCACATCCACAGCAAGGCCGCTTCATTAAATCGGCAACCCCCCCCCTCTCCGTCCCCCCATTGCATAAAAGGAGAGGACGGGGAGAAATCCCTTCAGGCTGCGTCAAATTTTGCTCACACATACTACCTCACCCCCCATCCCCCCACCCATTCCACCTCATGCAATCACAACATCATCCATATACAACCATTCTCCATTCACCCTTGTCTTCTGTCCTCTCCCGTCCTTCCTCAACAGACATTCCCCTCTTCCCCAAAGCCCCTTTCACCCCATCCATCCACCTCATCCTAGGACGTCCCTTCATGTTCACTCTCTCCACATCTGCCTTCCATACCTCTTTTACTAGTCTTTCTTCACTCATTCTTTCCATGTGTCCAAACCATCCTAATATTCTTTCATCAACCCTATCTCCCAGGTCCTTATCCACCCCTGTTCTCCTCCTCACCTCCTCATTTCTCACTTTATCTAGCCTAGTAACCCCCATCATACTTCTGAGACACCTCATCTCAAACACTTCAAACTCCTTCTCTCTTCTTCTCTTATGTTCCATGTTTCTGCCCTATACAGTGCTGTTGGCACAATCACTCCTTCATACAGTCTCCTCTTAGCATCCATTCCCAAATGTCTATTCCTCATTGCACTCTTTATTCCACCAAGGCATTTACTCGCTTCTCTCAATCTACATTCTACCCCCACCTTTTCCTGCCACATTTGCACCCAAGTATCTAAAACTATCCACTTCCTCCATTCGTTCTCCCTTAATGCTCACTTCCAGTCTACTGCCACTTTCACCCCTTGTACATCTCATCACCTTACTTTTACCCACATTTATCTTTAGCTTTCTTCTATCACATACTCTCCCAAACTCTGTCACCAACTTCCTCAATCCCTCCTCCGATCCTGCCATAAGCGCAGTGTCGTCCGCAAACAACAGCTGGCTCACCTCCCACTTTTCTCCATTTTCTTTAACCATCTCCAATCCCTTGCCCACTACCCTTGCATTTACCTCTCGCACCACCCCATCCATGTATAAGTTGAACAGCCAGGGCGACATAACGCATCTTTGACGAAGTCCCACCTTTACCTCGAACCACTCACTCTCTCCATTTCTAATCCTGACACATGCTCTACTACTCTCATAAAAACTCTTGACAGCTCCTAGAAGCTTTCCTCCTATCCCGTATATCTGCATAACCTCCCACAGTGCCTTTCTGTCTACCCTATCATAAGCCTTTTCCAGATCCATAAAAGCCCAAAAAACATCCTCCCCCTTTCCTATAGCTTTCTCACATATCTGTCTTACCACAAAGATCCGATCTACACAACCTCTACCTGTCCTAAATCCACACTGTTCCTCACCAATTACTCTCTCTGTTCCTCTCCTAATCCTCTCAATCAAGATCCTCCCATAAGCCTTCCCAACTACACTTAACAAGCTAATCCCTCTGAAACTACTACATTCACACTTGTCTCCTTTTCCCTTGTAAAGAGGAACTATACAGGCACTCCTCCAGTCCTCCGGCACTCTACCCTCTCTCCAGCAAACATTAAATAACCTCACCAGCCAGTCCACCATCACTGTACCTCCCTTTTTCAGATATTCTGCATGGCATCCATCCAGACCAGGTGCCTTACCTGCTTTCATCATCTTAACAACTGCCTTCACCTCATCCTTCCTTATTTCTCCTCCATTCTCCTCACTCATCATGGTCATTTTCTTAGCATTTCCCACTGCAGCTATCTTTCCCTCCCTATCCTCCTTCACATTAAGCAACTCCCTAAATTATTCTGCCCATCTTCCCCTTACTGCCTTCTCTTCCATTATCATCTCTCCATCTGCACCTTTTACCTTTTCTTCTCTACTTGATTCGCCTTCTCTTCCTCTCTTAATTTCTTTCCAAAACATCTTTTTATTACTTTCAAAAAATTCTGTCATACTCGTACCCCATTTCACATCTGCTCTCCTCTTTGCCTCCTTTATCTTTTGCTTTACTTCTCTTTTCTTTTCTTTGTACCTCTCATATGACTCCCTCATCCTATTTTGTAACCAATCTATGAAAGCTCGCTTCTTCTCTTCTACAACATTTTTTGTTTCCTCATCCCACCATTCACTACCCTTTCTTCTATTTTCCCCTGTCCTTCTTGTTCCACACACCATCCTTGCACACTTTATGACTCCCTCCTTGAACCATCCCCATTCCTCCTCCACACCCAGCTCCACTCTATCCTTCACTCCCCACTCCTCCTTCAGCTTCTTTTTGTACTCCTTCTCCTTTTCATTCAAAGAGTTCACTCTAAGAACCTCCCTACCTTTTGTCCCTTTCCTCTTTCTCCATCTATCCTCCACTCTCAACTTACCTTCCACCAAAAAATGATCTGATATTCCCCCACCCTCTCCCCTTAGCACATGTACATCCTTAACTCTTCCTATCATAATCCTATTTACCACTACATAATCCATTAGCGCTCTATCTACCACCCTTCCATCCACCACCCTCACCCATGTGTACTTATGCTTGACTTTCTTCCGAAACACTGTATTTGCTATCATCAACTCTCTTTCTAGACACATTTCCAACATCAACTCTCCACTACGATTCTTTCATGGAACTCCACATTTCCCAACCACTCCATTGATTAGGCCATTTCCTACCCTAGCATTAAGGTCTCCCAGTACTATTACATTTACATTTCTTCCTAAATCCTCTATGCACTCATTTAAATCTATCCAAAAGGCCTCCCTTTCTTCTACACTCTTCTCACTGCCAGGCCCATATGCACTTACAAAGACCCACATCTCCTTTCCCAGTTTCACCTTCATCCACAACTAACACCACAGTCGGACGAAAGAAAGAGTTGCGTAAGCGAAACTATATATTTCGATTGCTAACTGCAATCCTCTTCAGTAGTACAAAGTGGAAGGAGGATGCTGTCTTAGATATGTAGCAACCTCTTACAAAAGAAACGGAACTTGGAAAATAATAAACGTCACTACCCCAACCCTATGTGACCTGAGGATGACATGAGGTCGGGTCAGGGGTAGGGGGAGGAAACTTGTTGGCAATATATTTGGTGATGAATAGTCCTGATATAATGTCTGGGGTCCATTGACCCTTGGAAATATTCATCGTGGGCAGATATTCAATTAATGTGGATTCCACCATTTTCCTTCTGAACCCACAGCCTGATTTATAAATAAAGTCAAATTTCTCCCAGTCCATCCGGTGATTAAATTTGTTTACGTGTTGAAACACGGCTGAATTTTCTTGGCCATACTTAATCGACCTCTTGTGTTTATTCAATCTTGTCCTCTCTATCCGTCTGGCCTATATATGGAAGGTTGCAATCTTTACAGGGAAAGGAGTAAACAACTGGGATATGATCTTCTCTCAACCTCTGGTGAACATTAACAACTCTTTTTTATTAATATATTAGGGTAATTATGAATTAAATTTACCTTCTCTTTGGGAAGAAATTTGGACAAATAACTGATGGACTCTGAGAAGGGGATGACTAGGGGATTTTGTCTCTCTTTTGGCTTAGTGGAAGGGGGATCGAAAAAACTGGTTCTGGCTTGGCTGAGGGCTTTATCCAGGAACCAATGAGGGTAAGCTAATTTTGTTAATTGGGACATGATAGAAGTTAATTTATGTTCTAAAAAATTGGGGGCTACAAATCCTAAAGGCTCTGAGAAAAGGTCCCGAAGCTACACTCCTTTTAATGTGATCTAGGTGATGACTGAAGAAATGAAGGTAACTGCCTAAATGGGTGTTCTTTCTAAAAACAGTAAAAGCAAGCTTACTCCAATTTCTCATAATTAAAGTGTCTAAAAAGGGGATTTTGTCATATTTTTCCCATTCTACTTTGAACTTGATGTTAGTTGTTAAACTGTTGAGTTTATCTAAGAAAAATATCAAAGGGACCCCAACTCTCATCCCAAAGAGTGAAAATATCATCAACGTATCTGAACCAAATCATACCTGGGGTTTTTATTATTGGCAGAAGAACACTCTCGAAGTGTAAAGATTAGCCAGAACAGGCTACAACCAAACTTTTGTCTGAAAAACAAAATTTGAAAGGAAAAAACATTAGATGACACGCAGGTGCAAACAATTGCAATGATTTTGGACACCGGAAGTGAATTCCAGTTACAATTTTTTCCTACCCACCCACCCTGTGCCTTACACGGACACCAACGTGCTTCGACGCTATTTCACGCCATCACTGCTCCATTTTTACTTAACGGGACAATGCTCTGCTTCTACGTCCTGTGTGGCCAACAATCTCCAGCAGAAATTCGTCTTCAATTCCCTTGAGACGCCTACGAGACCGTCTATGGGATCACCTCCGCCTCCACACCCCATTCACCTACCTCTACAATGTGCTGACGCGAGCCCCCTCAGGAAGCTTCCAGACACTTCCTGTTTACCAACTCTGCGTACACCTCCTCCACCCGCTCTCCGTCATCCTGTCGCCTTCGTTCTTCACACAGTGACAGGAAGCCGCCATTCTACTTCACCATCACGCAGAACTAGTGCGTAGGTCTCCACAAGCTCATTGCAGACATGCTTGCCCAAGATATTATTGAGCTCTCCATTTCTGAATGGAATTTCCCCTTGTTTGTTGTACCCAAACTGGATGGTACTTTCCGTCATGTTGTAGATTTTCGTGAACTTAACAAGATCACCATACCGGAAAAATCCCTATCCCTGTTTTACAGGAAATTCTTCACTCTGTTGGTCAGAACAATACTGCCTTTTCAACCTTAGACCTCATGTCCGGCTGCTTCCAGATTCCTCTTACTCCAGAAAGCCGACCCCTGACAGCCTTCTCAACCCCTTCTGGTCACTTTCAATTCAAACGCTTAGCTATGGGTCTAACCTCTGCTCCCTCTGTCTTCACAAGACTTATGCACACTGTTCTTGTTGGCTTACTTGGTGATAATGTCTTTATGTATTTGAATGGCATCATAGTAGTTTCAAAGTCCATACCAGAACACCCTCAGACCCTTCAACAGGTATTTTCTCGTCTTGCTGATGCCAATCTTAAACTCAAGTTGAGCAAATGCTCCTTCCTTAAGAAAGAGATTCGTTTTCTTGGTAAAGTCCTCACTTTTCATGGCATTCTTACTGTTCCTGATAAAGTCAAAGCTGTTGCTGACTTTCCTCGTCCCACAGACGTTGAGCACCTTCGCTCCTTTCTTGGACTTTCAGGATATTACCGAAGGTACATCCAGAATTATTCTAGTATTGCAGCTCCTCTTACTTCACCGCTCAAGAAGGATGTTCCTTTTCACTGGTCGTCCGCCCAGGAACAAGCTTTTGCGGACTTAAAGAATGCCCTTACTACTGCTCCTGTCTTAGCTTTTCCTGACTATAACTTACCTTTCATTCTTTACACTGATGCTTCTTTCAAAGGTCTTGGTGCTGTCCTTATGCAGGAACAAGATACACATCTTCGCCCCATTGCCTTTGCCAGCAGACTCCTCAACAAAGCTGAACGTAACTATTCTGTTACTGAGATTGAAGCCTTAGCGATTATTTATGCTCTTCGACATTTTAAAGAAATTATTCTTGGTTACCCTATCACAGTCCATACAGACCACCAGGCGCTTCTTCAGCTTTTTAAAGGCAAGAACCTGTCCGGGAAACTTGCTCGCTGGTTCTTGACCATTCAAAAATTCAACCCCACCTTCTCTTATGTGCAAGGTAAAGCAAACAATGTTGCTGACGCACTTTCTCGTAATATTGCTGCTATCAATTCCCTCCCTCAGACAGTCACTCTTACTCATGCGCGTATTCAAGCAGCTCAAAGATCTGACCCCGTGTGGAACGTGTGATATTTTCTCTCAACTCGGGAGATACATCAGAACTTACAGACTTGCCTATATCCTTGGAACACTTCAGACTCGTCGATGACGTTCTTTACCACGAAACCACACTTTCCAACAAGCATGAACCATACAGACTTGTACAACAACTCGTAGTTCCTTCTGACTTAGTACCTGAAGTTCTGTTCCTTTTAAATGATTCTCCACTTGCTGCATATCCAGGTTAAGACAAATTTTTAATACAGGCCAGACTTAAGTACAATTGGCTTATTACGAAAAAAGATATCCATGCACACATAGACGCCTGTCATTCTTGTACTACCCATAAAGGCCATATTCACAGCAAAGTTCCCATTTTGACTTATCCAACCCCTAGCAAGCCCTTTGATATGGTTGCGATTGACTTTCTCAAGTTACCACTCACTTCTAGCGGAAATCAATACCTATTTGTGTGTATGGACCATTTTTTCCAAATTCTGCATCCTTGAACCTGTTCCGGACAAGACTGCTATAACAATTGCAAAGACCTTCATTGACAAGATTATTTGCCCCTTCACCACCCCCAAAATCCTTCTCTCTGACAATGGAACGGAATTCAACAATGAGATTCTTTCAAATATTTACAAATCATTTCAGATAAAAAGAAAAAAAAAATGTAATATCATAGCTTATAACCCAAGTTCAAATGGCCTTGTCGAACGCCACAATAGAAAGATTCTCAATGTTCTCCGACACCTCGCTTCCGACCTTCACCTCTCCTGGGATCACCATGTCCCTATGATTCAGTCTTGTCTTAACAGTGCCATCAATAACTCCATATCGGAGTCGCCTTACTTTGTCAACTTTGCTTCAGACAAGTGACTTCCGTATGACCTCCTTACCTCAGATATAGGCCCTATTTACAATCTTGATGATTTTGTAAAAGTTTCACTTTCTAACTTCAGCACTCGCTTCAAGAGAATCACGCAGTCTCTTTCTTTCGCTAAAGACGAGATGGTCCGTTTTCATAATGAAAATGCGAGAGTCTAACATTACAATAGGTGATATCGTGTATGCCTTGAACCATTCTCCCTCTTCCAAACTTTCACCTAAATTCCTTGGTCCTTTCCGTGTCCTTGCCTTTGAGCCTACAAAGTCAAATTGAAACACCTAAATTCAGATTCAGAGACCATTATGCACCTCGACAACCATAAACTCTTCTCCCGAGGTGTAGACAGCGACACTGACCCTCCGATTCCTTTGACCCCCCTGACACAAATCCTCCTTCCATTCCCCTTTCACCTTCACCTGTGTCCTATTCGTATAATCTTCGTAGCCGCAATAGTTATTCTTGACCCTCCTGACCGTCTAGGTGCCAAAGTGTTCTCCACTTCCATCCTTTCGAAACCTTTATTACATGTAAATTTCATACATACGAGTGTTCTTGTATATAAATATTATGTCTTCATGTTAACCAATGATGTCTACCTCATTGTTCTGCATTGTTTGTTGTGTTATCCATGTACTTACCTTGCCATTCTTGTATGATGTTTTATATACTCTGTTCAAATTTATACATCGCTGGGGTCAGCGATAGATAGCTGGCCGAGCATCTATTGTATGTCTATTTCATAATTTATGGCAAAGTATATTCAGCCTTAGGAATTAGGAAAATAATGCGTAATTGGAAGTATGTATGTTTGTATGTATGTGTAATTATTCTCGAAGTTTCCGTGAGAGTCGTATGGTCACCATTCCTGTATACTTATTCAATTATCATTTCAATTCTTGTAATGTGAAAGTGGGATGAATGTATAACAGGATATCTTTGTAAATATATCTATATAATTATATTATTTTGGGTGTCTGTTGTTTTCTATGTGAAAGAGAATAAATGGAACTAACTGAGCAAATGGTAACTTAGGGAAATTTCCGGCGTGCCTAGAAAGGACGCGCAGTCAATCAGTTAGTTAGAGAGCGTGGGTGTACCAAAAACAATAAAGCAGTGATACGTATCCGTGTCTGTCTTTAGTGCCCCATCTCTTAATGTTGAATAATATATTAACATAGTAACATTCAACACACACCTCATCACCTGTTTCACCTATATTCCTACTGACCGTTTCCAATCAATGCACATTCATATTATTGGACCACTGCCACCTGCTACTCTTCCTAACTATTTTTATCCTTTTCCATAGGAATACTTGTTGACTTGCATCGACCGAGATACTCGTTGGACTGAAGCGATCCCCCTCATCGGCATCATTGCCACTTCAGTAGCAATTTCTTTCATGAATGGATGGATATGTTGTTTCGGTGTCTCACTTCACGTCATCACGGATAGAAGTTCCCAGTTCGAGAGCGATTTTTTCTCTGAACTTTCGTCTGTCATTGGTTTCCACTATATGCGTGCTACTAGTTATCACCCCCCAAGCTAACGGAATAATTGAACGTTATCACCGCTCTCCGAACTCTGCTCTTCCCACTAGGCGGAATAACTATTTCTATTCCTTACCCACAGTCCTTGGCTACCGTTTGACGCCCCACGTCACTAAATTTTCCCTCAGTTACCGCGGTTACCGGCGCTCGTATGTTGTGTCCTGCAGTTGCCATCACTAAGAAACACACCTTCATGTATGATGACGCGACCATCCTCCACCTTGACAAAAAGAAAGAAAAAAAAAATTCAGTCCATCTATTTCCATGACCTCGCGTCGAGTGGATGTCATACACTACCTCAACTCTACGTGCCTCCTGACCTTCACTCCTGTTCTACAATTTGGGTAAGAGTAGATGGAATCCGTAAGAGTTTGGTGGCTCCGTAATCTAGTCCTTATGACGTCCTCCTCCGTGAACCCAATCACTTCATCTTAGTCTTCCTCAGGGCGAAACCTCGGTTTCTATAGATCGATTGAAACCGGCTTTTGTTCCTATCACTAGACAGATTCAGTCTCGCACTGATGACATAGCAGAAACTAGCGCACCTCCCATGACCGACGTCACTGACTCAGCCACTTCGCGTACGGCTGACGTCGCCCATCCAAGTACTCTGCCGCACATAGCTGATACCTCCACCACTTCTCCTGACCCCTCTGTTACCTTAACCCTTCCACCCTCTCCCCTCCTTTCCTCTCATCTCCCGACCTTCCCCGTGCGGCTCGTTTCGGGAAAAACCGTCCGTTTCCTTTACCGTTCTGACTTTCTCTACTATACACTCATTTCTTGGGGTGGGGGAGTATATCTGATAATTATTTCCTATATAGTATATGTAGTAATTGTTCCCTATATAGCAATTGTTTTATGTAGTCTATGTAGTCATTATGTAATTGTTCTACGTAGTAATTACGTGCGTAGTTAGACCTACGCAGTCCCCAGCATTGCTATGTTATATAATATTATAACTTATGTAATCAGTAGCCTCTACTTCATACGCACTACGCCCACGCGCTGGTGCCATATGTGGATTCCAGAAACATTTATTGTATTTTGTATAACGTCACCTCTATACATTTTTGCATGTAGGTTCCTCATTCTTATACAAGTATTTCTCCTTGTTATATATATATATATACATATATATATATATATATATATATATATATATATATACATATATATATATATATATATATATATGTATATATATATATATATATATATATATATACATATATGTATATATATATAAAACTATCGCTATTGTTATCCCTACAAATTCCACCTAGCAACAAAGGTGCTAGGATGTGTGCCACACTTGAAGCCCAGGCCTACACCTGGGACATTCCGTGTTAACCTCTCGTAATGAACGGTCGCACCTGTTTTGGTGAAATAAATATCTTGCCAGTACTTGTTTTCGCTAATCCACGCAATGTTCCTCTCGCCACCACACGCTCACGAACTCCTCCTAGGGTTTTAGAGATAGACCCCCATAACTATATATATTCTGATACCCTATCATTCCAGGTACTTGGATAACTATATTTCACTTAGAAAAATATATTTTGGTTAGGGTTAAGGGTTAAAGTTAGGTGGTTTATGGTGTGGGAACACGCCACTACTGTAGTATCCCCTTAAGTCGCGTAGCTATTTTTGTGACAAGAATTAACATGATTAAACAGACCATTGTATGTGCCCATAAACATTATCTATATTTATTAAATTAATGTTGCCACAAACCATGATAGTTTTTGTAAGAAGAAAGCATGTAAATGTAAAATGATTGTATAATTCTACCAAACGTTGAAATATTGGTTGTTTTCATTTAAGTTTAGTGCTTATCTTCCAATGACTAGATCAACATGACGACGTCATCCATTATGACGCTCTGAAGCAGTACCTGCTTCAGGAATTCACGCCGTCAGCGGCCTCCAGAGCCACAAACATCCTTCAACTCTCCCAACAGCGACTCGGGAACATTCAACTAAGTACAACATACCTCTAGATTATGTCTATCGCCCACCTCACACCCACAGCCAACGGAACCAGCAGGAATATTGATATGCTCCGTCAAATGTGGATCCTGCGCCTCCTAGCGGCCGTCTGATCCGTCCTTGGCAACGCCGAAGACATGACTGTCGACAAAGTTTCACGGAAGGTGGACCATCTCGCCGACGCCCACGCCGCCGCAGCAAGGAGCCAGAACGTCTGTGGTGCTGACGACGTCATGGAAGAAATTACCACAGCAGCAGCATTGTTAGCCAACAGGGGCCAATAACATCAGCAAAAATAACGACGCCTGACCACCGCCCCTCTACACCTGTGCTACTACCACACAAGATTCGGCGCCTTCGCCAAGAAATGCCAACCAGGATGTATCTGGACATAAAATGCCTAAAAGGGCCAATGTTCATCATGGGGCCTCTACAGACGCAACGGGCCTCTACATCAACGACAAGGCCTTTAAACGTTGTTTACTTGTGGACACTGTCACTTGGAGGTCCATATTTTCTGCATTCGCTGCAGAACGGTGGGTCCCTAAGGACGTTGGCGTTAGGTTTGTAGCCGTTAACGGTACTCCATAGTCACCTACGGGTGTAAACGCCTGCACCCCACCTTCGGGAGTCGCCACTACTCCTGGAGCTTCATCCTGGCAGACGTCAAGACGCCCCTCCTCGGTGCTTACTTTCTCGCTCATTACAGGTTATTGGCCAACGTCGCCAACAGCCGCATAGTCTGCGCAACAGCATTCGCCACGACGCCCTTGCAAATCTGGGTCCTCGGTATTTGCCAAATACCACCACCTACCGCCCGAGAAACTTGCCATCGCCAAGAAAACCTTCCAAGAGATGGAAAGACTAGGCCTCTACCAAAATACCTCCAGACCTTGATCTTCCCCTATTCACCTCGTCAAGATGAACAACGGCTCCTGGCGCCTCTGTGGAGACTACCGGCGTCTGAACATGATGACGGAACCTGACTACTACCCACTTCCAAACATCGCCGACGTCACCACATACCTCAATGGTGCCAAGATCTTTTCGACACTGGACCTCCTGAAGGGCTACTGCCAAGTTCCGGTAAATACAGACGACATTCCGAAGACCGCCACCACCACCCACTCCCGGACGTACAGCTTTAATTACTCCTGCTTCGGCTTGCGAAACTCAGGTTTGACCTCCCAGCGCCTAATGGACGGCACCCTTGGCGACCTCAACTTCTGCGTCTGCTACGTCGACGATATTCTGGTATTCTCCAGCTCGCCTGACCAGCATCTCCAACACTTGCGGACCACCCTCGAGCGTCTCCAGGACAACGGCCTCGTTGTCCGTTTTGACAAATGCAGCTTCGAAAAAAAAAAGTCTGTCCCATCTTTGGGACACGTCGTCTCTCCTAACAGCGTTCACCCCCTGCAGGATAAAGTCGACAAATTTCCCAAACCCACTACCATCAAAGCTCTGCAGGGTTTTATTGGGATAGTCAACTTCTACCACCGTTTCCTTCCTAACATCGCGCAAACGCTGCACCCACTCCATAACGCCCTTCACGGAAAACCGAAGGATCTCCTGTGGAACCAAGCCATCCAAGCTGCCTTCGTCAACGCCAAAAAAAAGGCCTTGCCCTTACCACTATCCTCTCCTTCCCTGCACCAGGTGTCCAGCTACAACTGTCAACGGACGGCAGCAATGTCGCCATAGGGGGTGTGCTCGAACAAATCCTCCGTGGCACACCTACACCCCTCGGATTCTTCAGCAGGAAATTTTCCAAGGCCGAGCTCAACTACAGCACCTTCAATAGAGAGCTCCTCGTCATCCATCACGCCGTCCGCCACTTTTGCCACTTCCTCGAGGGCTTTCTTTTATCATCAACACCGATCATCAACCTCTGGTGTACGCCTTCACGAAACAACAGGACGCTTGATCTGCCAGACAGCGCTGCCACCTCTCCGCTATCGCCGAGTTCAATTGCACCATCAGGCACGTCCCCGGGACAAGGAACCCTGTCGCAGACACCCTCTCCCGAATAGCCATCGACGCAGCTCAACTCGGCCTCGATTACGAAACCATCGCCAGAGAGCAAAGGGAGGATCCTGAAACACTTGCCTACAGGATAGGCAATACATCCCTTAAGTGGCAGGACGTTCCTTTCCACGACAACCACACCATCCTCTGCGACATCATTACCGGCCACCCACGACCCCTCATCCCAGCCGCCTTCCGACGTCAAGTGTTCAATTTAAAACACGGCCTGTCTCACCCTTCAGGGCGCGTCACTGCGAAGCCCCAGAAGAAGAAATTCATCTGGCACAGCATCTCCAATGACGCAAAAGAGTGGGTCAGTTCCTGCATCGCCTGCCAGTAAAGCAAAATTCCTCGTCACACTGAATAAAGCATCGGATTATTTCATCAGCCCCGACGACGCTTCGCACATATTCATATCGACATCGTCGCCCCACTCCCCCTGTCGTAAGGCCATCGCTGCCTCTTCACCGCCATTAATGGATCGACCCATTGGTTAGAGGCCATCCCCATGAAGGATAGTACCGCCTCGTCCTACACTACAGCCTTCCCCATATATATATATATATATATATATATATATATATATATATATATATATATATATATATATATATATATATATATATATATATATATATATATATATATATATATATATATATATATATATATATATATATATATATATATATATACAGGTGAATGGGTGTGCGTGTGTGTGTATGTAGGTATAGTATACATATATACTCACCTGCTTACCCCTCTGTTTGACCTTTTAGGTCTGCCAATTGCTATGCCACGTTAGTTCTCTGCAAAGATAATGTTCATATTTTCTTTCCCTCTCGACTTCTTCAAGTGAAGTTCCCCTCCTGTACAGGGCTTATTGAATATTTAATCTCCATCTAATTACTGGACGTCCCACTGGTCTTCTACCCTCCGATTTCTATTCATAGTACTTCTTGGGTATCTTTGTTCCTCCAATCTCATGACATGTCCATTCCATCTATACTCCTCATATTCCATCACACTCTACTCCCAGTGCTTCTCTTATAACGTCACTCATTATTCGGTCAAATCTTGTGCATCTGTAGATAGTTCTTAATGCTCTCATCTCCGCTGTCTGTATTTTACTCTTAGTCTTACTTGTTAGTTTCCAGGTCTCACATCCATAGCACAGTACTAATCTTTATTGCGGATAGAAAGAACGCTAAACTTGCCTGACAGGCTGGCGACATCATCTTTAACTATTTTCTCTAGCACACTGAGCAATTGCTTATTCAACCCTATCCACTATTTCTAGATCTAACTATCTCCTATATTTTCTCCTTTTTCACATCCCTCCCTCACACATTTCATTCCGCACTCTCACAGAGCACTGAATCACGCGCACCCTCAGCCGATGTCATATGCCCCTCGTTTTACGGGTGGCCTTTGCCCTCGTGTCGAGAGTGCCAACAACGCACCCATTCACACCACTTTCACACCACACACACTCTTGGTCTCAAGATCAACCTATTCTTAGTCTCTCTCGTCTCCTACTTCATAGTCCTTCAACCGTCCTGGGGGCGTCTGTTCCGTTGTGGTCGCCGAAGTGGCACATCCTCGTCTGCTGCCGCGTTACAGTTCTCTTCGCAGCTTTTTCTGCCATCCACTACCCGACGAAGGTCCAAGATATGTCGCGGCACTCAATCTACGGAAACATTGTTTATCGAATTCACATCTGTCACATCACCCCTCGTCCACTGTCAGGTGCATTTTAGTATCGCGTGGTTTCACCCATGCCTCCTTCCCCACCTGTACTGACGCAGCTCCTTTGACATTAGCCGGTAGCGTCGGCACTAATGTTAGATGGCGTCATTCATACTATTGGTACGTACTTGTGATCAAAAGACGGTGTCATTATCCATCAAGATTTCGTCAACTGGGCTCCTCTCCAGATATATCTCATATAACATACGCGCAATTTCCTGTCCTGTCTCCTTCTTCAGCTTCCTCCAGCTGGCGAATCGTCCGGGACCACAATCTACTGTCGACAGCTACATATCCAGTCGATAATGAGTTGCGCCATCTGCTAATCTCTGCCATTTGTTCTTTAAGCTGATTTCCTACGTTGTATACGGCCTCAGAGCGGAATCTATTGATTGACATGGGATATACGCTTTTACAACCCGCTGGACCTCTCCCCTCATGATATTCACTTTCTCGTGTAATTGCTCCGCGCCTAGGGATCCTGTTGCACACACCTAAATCTCTTCCTCTTCCTGTTCTTCCGGCACTCTTAGCCAACTTTTCCTCACTCTGGTTAGTTCGTCCGCTTTGTTCTCTCCTGATGGCACTCTATGTTCACCATCAAACTGAACTCATCTATCAACTCCTTCAAGATTCCAAGGCACCATTTCACAGTGACCTCTACTGTCCCCTTCGTCCGCACTCTTTCCTCTACAGTTAGTACTGAGTTGATTAATCTTGCCACTGTGGCTGAGTCGGTCCTAATTTCGATCTCTCGTAATCCCCATTTCAGTACGAAATTGACTCGTTTTACGGCCGCGTCCAACTCCGACAAGTTAATGTGATGGCAGTCATCCTTTTTTCGCTGCCAAGCCTCGTCTTCAACTGTCACCCCTCTGTCCAGTTGCGGTGCACGCTATTGTCCTTTCATCGAATCACCGTATCTCACTCGTTATACAACGGTACGTATTACTGTGAGTGTGCCCTTGTCGACCTTGTCTCCCCAATCTTTTCCTCCTGACCTTCTCTTAATATAGTTACACGCCACGCAGAGCCACCCCGCGATTGGGTAGTGGCCGACCAATTTGTCACATAACGGAAGAGCTCTCTCCTGCTCATCTCGTTCGTCACATCTGGGATATCAGGTTTCCACTCCTATCCTGCTCTAGTCGCAATCCTAACACTATCCCTCCGTCCATCGGTACCTATTCTTTCGAGACTTGTCCAAACCGTGGTAGATGTTTTACTATTTCTGACGCTGGAACGACGGTGTCACTCACTACTAAATCGTTGAGGTATGAATCCGTGTCTTCTTCATCACTTCAGTCTTCTTCAGCACAGTCTTCAGGATTTTCGTCATGATCTGCGGGACTGAGCACAACCCGAATCCCAGTCTGGCTAAGCAGTATATTTTGTCCTTGTATTTTATTAGTTGGTATTCCCACAACTTCTCCGCTACGTGAACTAGCAGTTACGCAGTCCACAAATCCACAATCATGGACACTCCACTCATCTGTTACCACTTGCGTAGAGCCTTGCTACATATGTCTACGAAATCGTCGCCCGTATGACACCTTATAAATGTAGCTTTGCCAAGCTCTCTAATTGTATCCCTAACACCACCTCAATTCCTTCTATAATCGCTCTGAGAACAAGCACACTCGGTCTCAACGTGATGCCTTCCACTGTCAGTTCGATTTCCTGGGAACCCTCGCATTTCGTCTCCTTTTCATTAATCGGCATCAGACTTATATTTTTCGTTTTAAACCCTTTAACTAAGTCAGCCATTATAATCATGGTTGAACAACCGGTGTCTACTAGTATTTCTGTACGTCTACTTCTCACCTAGACTTACACGATTGACATAATACTACGGAGCGCCTTCTCTACATCTACATTGTTGGGTCGACTGCCGTTGCAACAGGTTCGCCGTGACCGTTTCCCTGTTCACAATATTTAGCAATGTGCCCTGGTTTGCCACAATGATAACATATGGTCTGCCCCGGCATCTCTCCACATTCCCTTGCCATATGTCCCAGCTTTCCACATTGATAACATCTGATCGTCTTAGGCTTCTCCCCGCATCTGCTGTAGTCACCCCTGAACCCCCGAGGTTCTCCCTTTCTCCTGTTCGGTGACTTACGGCAATGGCATTCCGGTACGGGGCCGCCTACTGGTCGTTCAGCCGTGATCGCGGTTAGTCCTTGCTTTTTCTTACATTCGACAGAATTCTAGCACGTGCTACCAAGATATTCACGTTCACAGACTTTACATCCGGCGTTTGCTGTAACTCTGCGGATATATGATCTGGACAACCATTCGCAAATGTCAATTTCACTGCTTGCTCCAAGCTCTTATCTATCCATCCAGCTAGTCCAGCTAATCTCCGTATTTTGTTGACAAACACATTGATCTGCTCGTCTGTTAGTCGTATTCTTTGATAGCTGACCATGCGCATTGAAAATGTTCTGCGCGAAAACCTCCTTCAGTCTGTCTTCTATCCTCGTAGCGTCTCTTTGATCCATATCACTCACCTCAAGGTATATTGCTTATGCATCTCCTTCTAGATTAAGAGCTATAAAGTTAGCTACGTTACTGATGTTGGTCAACTCGACCACCAACTCTTTCTTCTTCGGCCATGCCACTATATCTTCGCTACCTTTGAATGACTTGATGGATTTAGTGCCTGACCTGATTGATTTTTCACTTGCATTACTCGTTTCTGCTATTGCACAGGTCCACCGGTGCCTAGATATCTTGCGGATAGAATGAGTATTCAACTTACCTTAATGATAATACTCTTCCCTCTGCCTAACAGGCTGACAACGTCACCTCTACTTATTCTCTCTCGCACACTGAGGTATTGCCTGTCTAATCATATCTACTATTTCTAGATCTAGCTATCTCCTATGTTTTCTCCTTTTTCATACCTTTCACTCCACACTCTCACAAAGCACTTACTCGCGCGCACTCTCGTTCCCTTCAACCGATGCCACACGACCCTCGTTCTACGGGTGACCTTTGCCCTCGTGCTAAGGGTGCCAACCTCGCGCACATTCACACCACATTATATATTTGTATAGATAGTTTTCTTCACTTTCATTGGTATTGAGGGATCCCTAAAGAGTGATAACAGTGAATGCAGTTCTGTTATGTACTTCCTAATTCTTTCATTTATTCCTGAAAG
This sequence comes from Oratosquilla oratoria, assembly GCF_046742065.1. Taxonomy (NCBI): domain Eukaryota; kingdom Metazoa; phylum Arthropoda; class Malacostraca; order Stomatopoda; family Squillidae; genus Oratosquilla; species Oratosquilla oratoria. The sequence continues at coordinate 18,271,065 of NC_134814.1, forward strand.
CATACCCTCTCTGCTATTAAATTTAGCTCCTAGATATTTAAAGTTGTCTACTCCTTTAACTTGTTCATTGTTTACTGTGCTCCTTCCAATTCCCACGTTTATTCTCACAGTCATGTATTCACATTTTCGGGCATTTAGTCCCATTCCCATCTCTCAACTGCTCAAACCACATGTCTACTATTTCCTATAAGGTTTCCAGTTTTTCCACTGTAAGTGACACATCATCTGCGTATGTAAATATTATCGTGTTGTTCTTAACCTGGGTTATTTACTTCATAATACAGTCCATATACATGATGAAAAACAATGGTAACAACACACTTCCCTGTCTTACTCCACGTCCTCCTTCAAACCAGTTTTCAGTTACATATTCGGAAATCACTGCACTTTCAAAAGTACGGTAAAGTCCCCTCAATGCATGTGTAAGATGAGTAGGTACTTCATATTGAAAGTCCTCACCCACCACACCCCCCGTTTCCCTCTTGGCACTCCATCAAATGCCTTTTTGTAAGTGTAGGAAGACTACATGTTTTTTAACATTCCATTCTCAAGCATTCTCAATGCAAAAATCAGTGCAGTGGTACCCCTTTCAGGTCGGAAACCATACTGCCATTCACAAGCTTGTTTTCAACTACTGTTCTTAATCTGGCCTCTAATAGAACTATTCTTTCATATATCTTTCCTACATGACGCAAAAGAGAATTTTCCCTGTATTTATTACACTCTGCTTTGTCTCGTTTCTGGAAAATCGGACATATAGTTCTACTCCATTCTCTTAGTACCGATGTTGTTTTACATGTTGCATTGAACATAGACACCAGATACAGCATTAGCGTCCCCTCTGTCCTTTTAAAGATTTCTTCAGGCAGCATATCACATCATACAGCTTCCCTTCTCTTCATTCGCTTTGATGCTGTTTCTACTTCGTTAGGCGTTATTTCATCCCAACCATTCTTCAACTCTCCCGGCTCCCAGAGGTCATCATCCTCGTCTTGATTAATATTCAGCAATTCGCTAGAATACTCTGCCTTCTGTGTATAACAACTGGGTTTGTCAATATGTAACGCCTTTTGTTTTTGATTGTTGAACAAGTTTTCCTACTTTCTCTACGATAG